>NW_020837953.1:40875554-41099009 GCF_003676395.1 Aethalodelphis obliquidens
GGCCTCTCACTGCTGTGGCCTCTCCCGTTGCAGAGCACAGGCTCCGGACGCGCAGGCTTGGCGGCCATGGTTCACGGGCCCAGCCCGTGGGAAGATCCCGTGGCATGTGGGATCTTCCCGGACCGGGGCACGAACCCGCGTCCCCTGCATCGGCAGGCGGACTCTCAACCACTGCGCCACCAGGGAAGCCCGAAAAATGGTATTTTTGCAAAACTGAGTCTTTCCATCCACGAACATGGAATTTTTTTTTCCATTTATGCATGTCTTCTTTTACATACTTGGTAAGTTTTCCAGCTTTCTCTGGATAGGTCTTTCACATTTGAAGGGGAGAGGCTGCATACATACACATGGTACTAAGAGTTAGGGAACAGTCTGTAACCAGGAGACAATTAACCAGGAGACAATTTCTGCAAAAAGTATAATAGAAAGAGTGTATAACATGGTGGTGAAGAGCAAGGGCTCTGGACAGGAAACATGGGTCCAAAGACTGGCTCTGCTACTACAGAGCTGAGTAGCTTTGGCAAATTACTTAACCCTCTAACCCTCATTTTTTTCTCATCTGTAAAATGGATTCAAAAGATTGTTTAGAGCTGAGCTGTCCAATACAGCCAGCCACTAGCTACATGTGACTATTTGGATTTAATTAAAGTTAAAATTAAACAAAAGTAAAAATCCAGTTCTTTAGTTGCACTAGCCCCATTTCAAATGTTCAGTGGCGACTGTACTGGACAGTGTAGATATAGATATCAGTCCATTATTGCAGAAAGGTCTGTTGGTTTAGGGGATCAAATGATATAAAGCATGCAAAAGGCTTAGCATAGATCCTGGTAAGCAACGAGAGCTCAGTAAGCATTAGCCAAGATTCTTTTATCTATCTATCTATCGGCTGTGTTGGGTCTTTGTTGCTGCGTGCAGGCTTTCTCTAGTTGTGGTGTGTGGGGGCTACTCTTTGTTGCGGTGCGCCGGCTTCTCATTGCGGTGGCTTCTGTTGCGGAGCACAGGTTCTAGGCAAGTGGGCTGCAGTAGTTGTGGCTCGCGGGCTGCAGTAGTTGTGGCTCACGGGCTCTAGAATGCAGGCTCAGTAGTTGTGGCGCACGGGCTTAGCTGCTCCACAGCATGTGGCATCTTCCCGGACCAGGGCTTGAACCTGTGTCCCCTGCATTGGCAGGCGGATTCTTAACCACTGCGCCACCAGGGAAGCCCCTAGGCAACATTCTTAAGAATAATGAAGCCACGGTGACGGTTCACGCAGCATTATTTACAACAGCCAAGCTATGGAAGAAATCTCAGTGTCCATTGACAGATGAATGGATAAAGAAGTGGTATATATACAATGGAATATTACTCAGCCATAAAACAAAACAAACAAACATAACAAAACAGATACAGACTCATAGCTACAGAGAACAAACTGGTGGTTTGCTAGAGGGGAGAGGGGTGGAGGGATGGGCAAAAGAGGTGAACGGGACTAAGAGGTACAAACTTTCAGTCATAAAATAAATAATTCACGGGGAAGTAATGTACAGCAGCAGTCCCCAACCTTTTCGGCACCAGGGACCTGTTTTTTGGAAGACAATTTTTTCCACGGACAGTGGGAGGAGGGGATGGTTTCGGGATGATTCAAGCGCATTACGTTTATTGTGCACTTTATTTCTATTATTATTATGTTGTAATATATAATGAAATAATTATACCACTCACCATAATGCTGACAGGGGGTGGAGCTCAGGCGGAAATGCGAGCGATGGGGAGCGGCTGTAAATACAGATGAAGCTTCGCTCGCCCGCCCGCCACTCACCTCCTGCTGTGCGGCCCGGTTCCTAACAGCATGGACCGGTACCAGTCCGTGGCCCGGGGGTTGGGGACCCCTGATGTACCGCATGGGGAATATAGTCAATAATACTGTAATTACTTTGTATGGTGACTTATCATGGTGATTTTATAATGAATAGAAATATTGAATCACTATGTTGTACACCTGAAACTAATATAATGTTGTAAGTTAATTACACTTCAAATAAATAAATAAACAGAAGCAACAGTGAACCCATATTCTCAGCCACACCAATGACACACCATTTAGCTAAACGTAAGTTCAGGGGCAAAGAAGACTCAGTGATGTTCTCTGCTCTCAAGAACCAGTATCCTGTTCACCAGCTCATTAGCAGGTGGTTCCAAAGCCTATTCTTTAACCACTCTTTTACAGCAGGTTGATAAAAATTTTCCATGATCTCAGGGAACAAGGAGACCTTCCATCAATGTGACAACCCAGCACAGTTCTTGAGAGGAGCAGGAAGGCGAAAGGGACTGTCTCTGAGTCAGTGACGGGAGCGTTTCAGGAGCTCTGCCAACAGCTTGAGCTCACACTCCGGGAGCTGGTCAGAAAGCACCACATAAAGATGCACAGCTGAAGTCTTCTTCCCCCGCCATGGAGAGGCAGCTGCGAGGAGCCACTCACGGCACCAGGAAGGTCACAGGCTCTGAAAGTGGGAGGAGAGCAAACATCGAGGCCTCATTTGAGGGCCCCTGAGCAAGCGAATCAATGAAATGAGGATAATGGACAAATTTTATTCCAAGTTACTCTTCAGTGACACACAATACTTGCTGGTGGAGCTACCACTGGCTGTAATTAGAGCCATCATTTATTGAATGCCTGTTATGTGCACTAGGAAGGCAGCAGATAACTTGGATTTTTTTTTTTTTCGGTACATGGGCCTCTCACTGTTGTGGCCTCTCCCGTTGCAGAGCCCAGGCTCCGGACGCACAGGCTCAGCGGCCATGGCTCACGGGCCCAGCCGCTCCGCGGCATGTGGGATCTTCCCAGACCGGGGCACGAACCTGTGTCCCCTGAATCGGCAGGCGGACTCTTAACCACTGCACCACCAGGGAAGCCCTACAACTTGGATTTGAATGTGGGCTCTGCTACCCACTCACTGTGTGGCCTTGGGCAAGTTACTTAACCTCTCTAAACTCAGTTTCCTGCTCTACAGCCCTACAGGTTGTGTGAGGGTTCAGATAATACCTTAGCTGTTTATCAAAGAGCACGATGCCTTGGAAACACTTCATAAATGTTAGCAGCTGTGATGACGTACTTCACAAACACTACTTAACTTAATCATCACAGCAACCCCGTAAAGTAGGTCACAGAGCTAGTAAGTGGTGGAGGCAGATTGTAAAGCCAGGTCTTCTCATCCAACCTGGCTTCAAGATCCCCGAGTCAATGACGTATATAAAGTGTTGTTCTAATATGCTGTTCTAATATGTTGTAGGAGAACCCAAGAAAGTGAAACGCACTCCCCTCTTTTTTAAGTCACAGGAACTAAAAAGCCCACAGTGCACATGAGACCAGTGTCTTCTGCAGCTCTGCTTCCTGGAAGATGGATGGAGGAGAAAGGCTGGTGTGGCTCCTTTAAGAAGAAAGCTTGCCTGCTCTCTCCATCCTTTTGCCCCACGTTGGCCTCTTCCCAGCAGTGAGGAAGTGCACTGTTTGGTTAAATCAGCTACAGTTGCTCCAGGAGGAGCTTTCCTCACTTCTGGGAAGAAATTCATCCTGCTGATCAGACTGCCAAGTGGTTTTGAATGTTTCCTTTATGCCCATGAAAGTTTGGAGAAAAGGCTGAAAATTTCAGAATTAGTAGGGGTCTAGAGCAGGGGTCAGCAAACTATGGCCAGTGGGTCTGCCTCCTATTTTTGTAAATAAAGTTTTATTAAAACACAGCCACACCCATTTGTTTTGTATTATCTACAGCTGCTTTTGCACTATGATGGCAGAACTGAGTAGATGAGACAGAGGCTGTATGGCCTGCAGAACCTAAAGTATTTACTATCCAGCCCTTTATAGAAGGTTTGCCGACCTCTGGTCTAGAGCCTTAAGCAGAGGTGACAAGGAATGCACACCTGTTACAGGCTGGGCCAGGAGATGTCTCTCGCCCAATGCTCAGTTCAGCAGTGGCCAGAAGAGGAGGCGCGAGCCTTGAAGATTCATATATTTCAACAAAGATTTACTGAGCACCCACTATGAATACACCAGCTGCTATTCTTATACAGAAGTCCCGGCCCTTGTAAAATGTAAATCGTATGCAAATACATAATATAGTGCCAGGGATGAATAATGCTATATAAAAACAAAGCAGTGATCAGGGGTCTGTTATAAATATGGGGTCAGAGAAGATCTCACTGAGGAAATGACTACTGAGGTAACTAGGGGAAGAGCATTCTAGTTAGGACAGCATGTGCAAAGGTCCTGGGGCAGGGGCAACCGGAAGGAGACTGGTGTGGCAAGGATGTGAGTGATACGAGCTCAGAGAACAGCCAAGGGCCACATCATGTGCAGGTGTACAGGCTGTGGTAAAAGACTTGGCATTTCATTCCTAGTTTGATGGGAAGTTATTGGAAGTTACTGAAAACAGGGAGGTAATATAATCCAATATGTATGTTATGAGGCTGCTCTAGCATATGTGTGGTGTATATACGGACTCTGGAAGGCCAAGGTGGAGGCAGAGAGACTGGCTGGGAGGCTATCACCAGTGCGGATGGATAATGGAGGCTTGGAGCTGGCTGTAGCGGTGGAAGAAAAAGAGGGTTAGACTTAAGAGCTACTCTGCAGGTGGCGCCCCAGGGACTTACTGATGGATTAGCTGTGCGGAAGGAGAGAAAGCAAGCTGCCAAGGATGATTCTAAGGCTTTTGGTCTGAGCAACTGAACGGCAGTGCCCTTTCCAGATCAGGTGGAGCTCTGCGCCGGCCATGGTAAGTTTGAAACATCTATCAGGTATCTCAGTGGAGATGTCAAGGAGACAGTTGTACAAATGGGTCTGGAGTTCAGAGAGAGGTCAGCGCCATCAGCCTTTGGATGGTATTTAAAGTTGTGGAATTGGATGAGATCATCTTGGGAATGCAGAGAGAGGAGCATCTGAGCACTACGCCAGGGCGCTCCAGTGTCAGACCAGGGGTCCTCCCGCAGTCTGTGCAACAGGGCCACTTGGGGAACTGGAGGAAAAGAACAATGCCCAGGCGCCTCTCCGGATCAACTGGAGCAGAAACTCTGGAGGCGGGGCCCAGGAACCAGCATTTCTTAGTAACACTCCCCAGATAATTCGAATGCCCAGCCAGGGCTGAGGATCACTGCTTTAGACTGAGAAGGCGCAGGCAGCAAGGCAGTGGACAATCCGGACAGTGTGTGCTCCAGAGGCTACATGAAGACAGTCTGCAGGGGGAGGGAACGATCAGTCCATCGGGTCACGTTCCCACATAAAGGGAGGGGCCGGGAACCTGGATGAAAAGCAATCGGGGTGAAGAGAGAGGGAAGAAAGCCTGGGAGGAGTCCGCCAGGGAGAGTCAGAGCTTTTTTGGATCCTGTTTCAAGCAAATGAGGTATTTGTAAACTGACATTGATGAGGCAAGTGGAACTTGAAAACGGGAGATGTTTGATGACACGGGGTAAAAATTATTATTAAATTTCGTTAGAAGAGAGAAAAGGAGAAGGAAGGAAGGAAAAAAGAGAAGACAGCAATACAGAAAACTCCTTTGACCAGCTTTGCCAAAAAGGTGGCAGGAAAATGGGGGTCGAGTAAAGGAGCCAAGTCCTTGAACAGGAAAGACGGGGTGGGATCCACTGCCCAGGGTAGGGGTGGCCACAGATGGGAGCCCAGGTGGGCTGGTGAGCTTGATGGAGGGAGGATGAAAAAATTCTCATGGGAAGAAAATTTAAAAATAAGCAAGGCAGGGCTTCCCTGGTGGCGCAGTGGTTAAGAATCTGCCTGTTGATGCAGGGGAGACGGGTTCGAGCCCTGGTCTGCGAAGATCCCACATGCCGCGGAGCAACTAAGCCCATGCGCCACAACTACTGAGGCTGAGCTCTAGAGCCCATGAGCCACAACTACTGAGCCCACGTGCCACAACTACTGAAGTCCGTGCACCTGGAGCCTGTGCTCCACAACAAGAGAAGCCACTGCAATGGGAAGCCCATGCACCGCAAGGGAGAGTACCCCCCCGCTCGCCGCAACTAGAGAAAGCCCGCGCACAGCAATGAAGACCCAACACAGCCAAACATAAATAAATTTTTTTTAAATTAAAAAACAATAAGCAAGGTCCGCTGAGAATGAAGAGAGAGAGAATAAGATTTAAAATTGTTTTTAGGGCTTCCCTGGTGGTGCAGTGGTTAAGAATCTGCCTATCGATGCAGGGGACAGGGCTCGAGCCCTGGTCCGGGAAGATCCCACGTGCCGTGGAGCAACTAAGCCCACGAGCCGCAACTACTGAGCCTGCACCCTAGAGCCCGTGAGCCACAACTACTGAGCCTGTGTTCTAGAGCCTGTGAGCCACAACTACTGAAGGCCACCGCAATGAGACGCCCACACACCTCAACGAAAAGTAGCCCCCGCTCGCAGCAACGAAGACCCAACACAGCCAAAAATAAAGAAAGAAAATTATTTTTTAAAAAAATTGTTTTTAAAGCCATGGTTTCCTGAGAGTCCTTGAACTCAGGCCTCATCTCCAAGTCATGCTCCCAGGCCACACCCGGACTGGCTAACCTGCTCTTCTCTCCCTGTTCCCGGTTCTCCGGGTGCACTTGGGCACCCAGGCCAGGAAGAGCTGGGTTCAGCTCACCCCAGACTCTCACGGCCAGGAGGCCGGTGCTCCCTGCTGAGCCCTCTGGGAAAACTGGCCATCACGAGACTGTGCCAGACCCCGTGGCTGCAGGGACATGGGGGTGGCGCACTTCCGCAAGCCAAGAAATGCCTGACTCCGGGCATTTTAACCAGCGTTAGTCCCACTCTCTGCTTGGAGCTGCCACAGCCAGGCCCTCTCAGTCTTGTCTCTCTCCTGGACGCATAACCATGAAACAATTTCTAGTTCTATGGTCGGTACCAAGAAATCCTTCCAGAATCAGTCCCTAATAGGTAACTCCACGGCAGCTGTGAAAGATTAACAACGGCCAAGTGAAAATGAGCTGGTTGCAGGGGCCCTCCTTTCCTCCTCCCTGGTCAGCTGAGACCAAAGAGGCTGTGATGCTGCTCAGCAAACAGCCGGGGATCTGAAATCTCACTCTGCTCACCGTCTGTACTGGGGCGGGTGGGGCGGGGTGGGGTGGGGGGCTCCGCACGCCTAGGTTTACAGAGCAGGAGAAAAGTCCCTGCCCCGACAAAGGCAGGAGAGTCTGTGAGGCCGGACAGACCCAGGCTGGCGACACGCCCGTGTGAGCCGCCCAACCACTTAGGGGCTCACTGCTGGGCCTGCTGCATCCCTGGCGGAGGACACGGACCTTGAACACAGGAGACTCTCCCGCTGCTCAGGGAGGAGGTCGCCGGGTACCAGCAGCTGCTCTACTGGCTCCACGGAGACCAGATGTATTTAGACGACAGAGTATTTAGAACAGCCTCCCCAATGCAGGCCTAGGAAGTAGAAATCCAAAAGCAGAAAAGACCCCAGCTGAAGAGAGGTGGACTGCCAGCCGACCTCAGAGCACCTCTTTTACAAATTAAACCAACGATGGCCCCGGTTACACGAGCTCAACTCAAACCCGGAGCCACCCTGAGCTGCAGGACCCACTTGGACACCTCATCCCAGGGCTGCCTCTCACCGGCTGCAGCTGGGGTGCGGCATGGGTGAGGGACGAGGCCTGCGGGAAGTGGGAGGTCTCTGCCCACCTTGCCTTTGCAATTCTAGCCACCGTGGGGCCCCTGCTGGGTCAAGCTGCACCTGTGGGCCTCGTGGACACTTGCTCTTCTTTCTGAGGCAGACCCTCCGAGGACAGGCAGAGGTCAAACTGTGTGATACCATTTATTACTTTTGGGGTTAGGATGTCCCCAAACCTGGATGCCTGGACGCCCCCAGGGAGAGGGACCCCATGAGGGCTCGTCCATGGCAGACACGGCTAAAGAAGGGTTGGTTCGCCCACCGAGTCAGCGTCCCCACCCTGATGCCGCACCAGTGGTTTGCATTGGCTTCAGACACAGACTCTCATGGATCTGAAGAGAAGGCCAGTGCTCACCACCCTTTCTCTCAAAAATAAATGTAAACAAATAAATAAATAATAAGGCAGGCAGGCTGGAGTCTTTTAAATCTTAGCAAAGCTTCTTAAAAACAATAATGCCGGGACTTCCCTGGTGGCACAGTGGTTAAGAATCCGCCTGACAATGCAGGCGACACGGGTTCGAGCCCTGGTCCAGGAAGATCCCACATGCCGCGGAGCAACTAAGCCCGTGTGCCACAACTACTGAGCCCGAGTGCCACAACTACTGAGCCCGCGTGTCTAGAGCCCGTGCTCCGCAACGAGAAGCCACCACAATGAGAAGCCCACACACCACAACGAAGAGTAGCCCCCGCTCGCCGCAACTAGAGAAAGCCTGCACGTAGCAACGAAGACCCAACGCAGCCAAAAATAAATAAATAAATAAATTTTAAAAAAGCAATAATGCCTGCTTTACATGATCCAAGGAAAGGAAGGCTACTGTCGACAGCATTTCTGGAAAGACTCTCCATTGGAATCGAAGACAAGGCTGGGCGCTGGCCAGGATGAAGAATTTCAGAATCTAAGGGCATAAGAGCCCTTAGAAATCACCAGTGGTTCGAGGATGGAGTAGAATCCTGTGTGTGGCGTGTTTTTTCAGGCTGTTGCTTGGCTTCCAGTTCTCTGGTGTTTGCGCAGGGACCTCTCGGGAGGGCCTCTTACCGTCTTCCTCTCCTGAAGCCTCTCGTTCAGGAGGGTGTGGGGGGCAGTTAGAGTGAGCAAGGGAGAGGCTCTCAGTGCATGGAACTTTAACTACTGAATGCACTGAAAATCAGAAAAATAATCACTTAGCCAGAACCCTCATCTCATGGGTCTGGGAGGCTGGGGCCCAGGGAAGTGAAGACGCTTCCTGCACCTCCTGGCTTTGTCCAGTGGTCCTTCTGCTTTACTGCAGCGTCTTGGCCCGGTGTGCTCAGATACCACAGAGGTAGCTATTCCTGGAGCCCCTTCTGCTTCCATCCACCCTGGGGATAAAGTGAAGGTCAGGGGCACCTGCTGTGACCATCCGGAAAGTGCTCATCCCAGCGTCTTACTGAGGAGGACAGAGCAGTAGGGGTCTTGGGCCACTCCCAGGGCTCTATCGAATGGGAGCTGGGAGTTTAGGGGGGCGACGTCGGGAAGGTTCCAGCCACTTCCTTCCTGGACAACATGAGAATGTCCACAGAAGCTAAGGCCCACTGGGTGTCCACGGCTCCATCAACCCCAGGCAACCGCAATGTTTCTGACTCATTCTCCTCATTTTAAAATCCCTCACCTGAGATCCCACCCTACCTTAGCCTGGAAAATAGCTCATTCCCAACGACAATCAATTATAGTCGATTATAGAACTAGAGAACCCAGGCATCACCTCTGCACAAGAACCAGTCAGAGATCCTGCCATTCAGAAACGACGGGCCTGGTTTCTCGGTGGGCATGAAAAACACAGTCCTGCAGCCCATGCCCCTGCCCGGGAAAGGCCTGTGCCCAGGCTGGTGGCATCCTGGGACCGACTGGCACCACCCCATGTAGGGCTGCCATAAAGGGTGCACTGTTTGTTTACCATGGGCCTGCATCGTTCCTGAAGCAAGTTGGCTGAAATCAACGCTTCTTAACCATTCATTTGCCACTAAATACACCCAATTATACAGCTTTCTTTCCCACCTCCCAAATCACTGCTCATTAGCCCCTTTGCTGGAGTTGGCAGGCTCTCTGCCTAGCTCTGCTGAAAGATATACTAGGGAAAAGATGAAAAAAGCAGGTACCTGGGAATTCCCTGGTGGTCCAGCGGTTGGGACTCCGTGCTTCCACTGCAGGGGACCCAGGTTCAAACCCTGGTCAGGGAACTAGGATCCCACAAGGCGCGCGTGGCACGGCCCAAAGGAAAAAAAAAAAAGCAGGTACTTGGATTATCCATGGATTTCATTTTTTGCGCTTTCTCTGGGGTGTTGGAACGATGACAGCAGGAGGGGACTAGCCTAGCTGGGCACAGATCTCTTGGTAACTGGGTACTTTGACAGAATATGGTTTCCAAAAGCAATTAAATGCTCCTCTTCCTGGCAGGGGAGTGTCCCAGCCCCGAGGTACTACGATTGTTCTGCCTCTGAACTCAGCACAGCGTTGACCTCTGATGGAGGGACTAAGGGCTCCTTTCAGAGTGGAGAGGAAAATGTAAGAGGCCCTCCCAAGAGGTCCCTGGGCAAACACCAGAGACCTAGAAGCCAACCAATGGCCTGAAAGAACACGCCGCAGGCAGGATTCTACTCCATCCTTGTACGCTGCGATGGAAGCCGAAGCTGGCAGGGCCCCCGCTCTCTGTTTTCTGAGCGCTCACATTCAGTGTTGTGTGTAGCACCGGCGGGAGGAGGGAGGGAGTTTTTCAAAGCCTCATTTTACTCAGTCTTCCAAAGCCTGGGAGCCTTCACTGGCTGTGTTCATCTTTCACTTCCCTCTTCCTCCACCGTACCTGCAATGTCCCCCACCCAGACAACCATACCGTTGCTGAGGAAAATGGCCATCCAGTCACTGTCTAAATCACGACTTAGGTTGAGAGGTGAGACAGTCAGAGACTTTGGAGGCTGAAGGTGTAAATACAGGGTCAGGAAGTGTGCCGAGAGCACCATGGATAGGTTCCTGAAGGACACGTGGGAGGGCCTGGGGCAGGGCACACGCCCCATCTGCTGTGATTTGTTTAACGCTGGTCTGTCTTCTAGAGTGTCAGCCCCGAGGGGGCAGGGGCTTGGTGGGCTCTGTTCACTGCTGATTCCTAGTGACTGGACGGGTGCCCAGCACAACACAGGCACCCATTTGTTAAGTGAACGGGTGGTTTTAGAGCGGACTGGCCCACAAGACTGACCTGTGGGGATGGATTATCTGTTATAATTTCAAGACAGACATGATGGAGACGGAAAAGGCTCAGAGAAATGGAAAGAGCGAGAGCGAGAAACATGGTTCAAGTCCAGACCTGCCCCTTATGAGGGTTAGAATCTTGGGCGCGTTACTTTTCTAAACCTCACTTCCCTCGTGTATTAAACAGGGATTGTGAGCCATCCTGCAAGTCTGCTGTGAGCCTGACTGAGGAAGTGTGTGTGAACAGCAGGTGGTGAATGCATTAAGTGTACGGATTCTGCTACGATCACTCCCCTTCCTGTTAGCGTGTCTGGACATTTCACGCCTCAGTAGTCTGTGACACCAAAAATACAGAACTTAGGGTGAAGTGTGAACAGAAGTTGACTACTTTCAAAAGTTAAGTGTGGATTTCAAGTCTACATTAGCCCTTCCCTTGCTCTTACATGTTACTGGGTTTCTTAGACTCTTTTAGCTCTAACTCTTAAGTACAGATAGCCAGGGAGGAGGGGCGATTATAGGAAAGGACCACTTCCTTCCTTATACATTTCTATAATGTTTGTGACTACTTAGAAGCAAAAGGAATAAAGATGAATTACAAATACATAAGATGGGAGAATGTCTCTGTGGCAGAACCAGTTGCTTTGCTAGAAAGACAGAG
Organism: Aethalodelphis obliquidens; assembly: GCF_003676395.1. Classification (NCBI taxonomy): domain Eukaryota; kingdom Metazoa; phylum Chordata; class Mammalia; order Artiodactyla; family Delphinidae; genus Aethalodelphis; species Aethalodelphis obliquidens. The sequence continues at coordinate 40,887,049 of NW_020837953.1, forward strand.
GAGATGCTCTTGGAACCCTAGGTAGTCATAACAACCAACAGATCAATGACCTAAACTCTCAGCTCCAGTCAAATGGACTCTCCCAGAAACTGTCCTTCTTCCCCTGCCTCAAATGGAAGTTCTAGGACATCGAGACATCAAGCAAGCAGCAATGAGGAGGAGGACAGGGCTGGAAAGGAACGGTCACCCAAACCCGCCCCAGGGAGGAGAGCTCTGGGCCCAGGGTCGCTTACTTCGCCTTGTACTGGGGCGGGGGGCGGGGGGGGGGTCCCTGCTCCATCAGCACTGAGGTCACCCGGGAGAACTTTTATTTTTTTTTTTAATTTATTTATTTATATTTATTTTTGGCTGTGTTGGGTCTTGGTTTCTGTGTGAGGGCTTTCTCCAGTTGCCGCAAGCGGGGGCCACTCTTCATCGCGGTGCGCAGGCCTCTCACTATCGCGGCCTCTCCTGTTGCGGAGCACAAGCTCCAGACGCACAGGCTCAGTAGTTGTGGCTCACGGGCCTAGTTGCTCCGCGGCATGTGGGATCCCCCCAGACCAGGGCTCAAACCCATGTCCCCTGCATTGGCAGGCAGATTCTCAACCACTGCGCCACCAGGGAAGCCCCCGGGAGAGCTTTTTATCGAAGGGGGAAAAGGCCCGTTGCTTTCCTTGGACATAAGGGCACTGCCAGCCTCAGTGGCACCACACTCTCCTTGCCATGGTGGCAAATCCTGATGCCAGAGATGAGCCCTGAAGACTCAAGGGGGGAGAATGACCCACCCAGAGCGCCCCCAGCACCTACAAACGCCAGCTTTCTCCTTCCACAATGCTCGCACCCAGAATACCTGCTCCTTTCTCTCCACGTGGAAACGTCTTGACCACTCCACCCTCATTCAGCATTAGCTTTTAGGCCTGACGTTTCTGTCAGCCATTGGCAGCCTTTCAATCTTGCCGGGAAATTTCTTTTCCCAACGGGCTCCAGCCGGATGAGCTTTGAGGGGGACCCACAGGAATCGCCACTGCTCCCTCCGAAACTCCGTGTGTCCACTGTGATTACACAGACGGCTGGGGCCCACCCCGACTGAACGGAGCTGCCGCTGCCTGATGCAGACCTGTTTCTGCCTGGCCTCCAGTCATCAAACGGGGCCTTTCGAGGTGGATGAGGCTGATGCTAGAGCCAAGGCACGGAGGAGAAAGAGAGGGCCCGGGGTGTCCTGTGATGGGGTGGAAAGGACCACAATGTCACCAGCCTGCAAACAGAGCCCTAACATCAGAGAAGCATCTTGCAAAAGGAGAACCAGAGTAAAACTCAGGCAGGGCTCAGAAAAACCAGTGACCGCTTCTCCACTAGCGTCTCATGCTGGGCCTGGGTGGGGTCACTCGGGGGGTCAGGGGCACACCTAAGTGGTTCCTGCTTGGAACCACTCATCCCTCTCTAGGCAGCCTCCGTGATGTGAGAGCGGAGAGGAGGAGAGAGCTACTGCCAACCTCAGGACTCGGGCAGGGGAGGGGGAGCCCTTAGCACTTCTGTTTATAAAATGTGTGTGTGGATACTTACTATTTTATCGAGCTCTTTGCCCAGGTGACTCAGGTCATCAGGGGTTTTCAGAATGCTTAAGATTTTAAAACTCTTAAGAGTTTTTCCATGAAGCCAAGAGAACAAAACTATTGATTGAAATCAAATGGTCAGTGTAATTCCCACATAGATCTAACTACCATGCCCTCTCTGGGAAAGAGCTGCCCTAGCTCATTTTTAACGTACTGGCAGATCTAACCTCTCTGGTGGAGTGGAAAAATGGGCGCAAAGAGCCCACCACCGGATCCAGCCGTTTCAGCTGCACTGCCAGGCGAGGCTGAACAGCTGCAGCTCTTAGACCAGCGTCAGCAGACCCCGCTCGGGAGACCCCCGCTCAACGCAGGGTATGCCTGGCCGGAAATAGAAGGCCACTCAGAGCCCAGCCCGGTGGGGCAACCCGCCCAGACTGAGGGCGCTGGGGACCTGGGTTGTCCTCTGTGAGAGAAGGTGGTCCCGACCTAGGAACATTCTCTCAAGGAGGGTTACTTTATCAGTACATGTCTATCCACCCTGTTTAAGGGGATCCAAATTGGGGCTGAGGAGACAGAGAACTGGGGTCGCTTACTTTTCATTTTATACACTTCTGAGCTATTTGTATATTTTTTAAAACAACTCCTCATCTTCCTAGGCTAATGTCTCACTCTCTCATCGTAGTCAGTGTCCCTTGCTGGAAGCAATGTCACCTCTTTGGCAAGTCTCCTCTGACCACCCCCCTCTGCAGCAGACCCTCTGCCAGTTCACCACCTTTTCCTGACCGAGGCCTTTAGGACACATCACAATATGAAGGTCTTTGTATTGGTTTGTCTGCTAACTTACCACTTTCTCCTCCTGAAACAGGAGGGAAGGGGCAGGGCACAACCTTTGAAAGAATAACATAGCCCGAGGACATGACATAAACTGATTAGAACCAAATGGGTCCAAGATGGCCCCCCAAACCCGGAGCCTCAGTATATGCTTATATCAGCAAGCTAAATGACACACCCACAGGCGCCATGACAGTTCCAAGATCAGTAAGGATCAAAAAGTGGGCGGTGGCCCAATTCCTGGAAATCCCCGCCCCTTCCTAAAATAGCTGGAATACTCCCCCCACTCATTAGCCTATGAAATTACCCACCCCTATAAAACCTGACAACCCTGCACCCTCGTGCCTTTCTCGCCTTCTGAGATGGCCCACGCTCTGTCTGTGGAGTGTTTCTCTCTAAATAAATCTACGTCTTACCTATCACTTTGGCTCTCACTGAATTCTTTCTGCGATGAAACATCAAGAACCCGAGCTTCATTAAGTCCTGAAACCAGGGGTGTGATCTCACTTGGAAGGCTGTGGGTTTTGGCCGGGTTCTACCCTTTTAGGGCCTAGGACAGTGAGGACAGAAGGAAGGTGATCAGTAAATGTTTTTGAAAGACACCCATCCAGTGGTATTTACGAGTGTCCGTATTCATTCCACAAGCCTGACATAGTGCAAAAACCCAGTGACAATAGAGATTTCGTCGACTATGGGACTGGCCATCACACCAGCTTCTTTGAAAGCGATCCCTAGCCTACCCTGGGGAGGACACTTTTGTGCACAAATACAAAGTAGCTCTGGGCCAAATCCAGCTACGTGTATGGCTTGTCTGTGGTTGCTTTTGAGCTACAAGGGCAGGACTGAATGGTTTCAACGAAGACCACATGGGCTGAAAATATTTACCATCTGGTCTTTGAAGAAAAAGTCTTGACAAACCATGAGCTTGAAGGAACAGAGAAGTGTAGTGTAAGACTTTGAAAACTGCACAAGAGAAAATGGCAGGGTTCACACATACACTTGCAAGTGCTAATGGTAGCTGATACCTTATTCAGGCCTTGTTATGCATGAGATCTTGTACTCAGTGCTCTGAGTGTGTCATCTCCTGTAATTTCATTCTCATTACAACTATGAGTAGGTTCTGACTGCTGAGGCTAATTGAGGTACAGTGATTTGCCAGGGTCAACATGGTCAGTGACAAACCCAAAATTCAAACCCAAATCGAGGTCTGTGTACTTGTATTTGTACCCTGCATTTGTAACCTGCGTCTGTATCCACTGTGCTGGACAGCTTCGATGGAAAGCACTTTCCAGCCGTATCGAGGAGAACCCTCCACACTCCCGAGACTGCTCTGTCTCCTCTGTGTCCTCAGAAGGCCACCTGGATGTCCCCACTGCCTTGGGGATGTTAAATGCCTACTTTCTATCTTAAATGCCCACTTCTTCTCTGTCTCTGAATTCTACCAATTTGTCAAGACTCAGTTAAGCTCGCCTTCTCTGAGGCTTCTCCTTGCCTTGGTGACTTTTTAAATCCTCCCTCCAACCAATATATGAACTGTTGGAGGGCAGAGGCTGCCTTCCACTGCAGAGCCTTTGTTCAGATTGCAAGTGTATGCAACAGACACGCTCCTCAGAAACAAAACAAAACTCTCGTGAAACCCACTGCCTCCCCTCCCCTGGAGAAGATGCTATTTAGTAGAACCACATGCCAATTCAAAATGCCAACACTCTTTAACTTGGACATCTCTCTTTAGCTATTAACAAATTGGGAACCACAAGCTTTATTGTCTGCATCTGGGATGTTTCATATTGCACTTGCCTTTTATTGTTATCATTATCATTTAACTGTGCTAACTATTAAACTCTCCACTTCTCTCTAACTCCCAGGAATCCTGCCTTCATATCAGAACACAGGTTCCCTGGATCAGCTACTGCACTGGTGTTACAGGGCATGTTCAGCATCACCAAATCTAGGCGTGAAAATAGCTGAACTCAACAACGCTGCTTAGGAACAGTGGTTGCACTTGGGGGTGTAGTTTCTGGGATGATGGCTGTGTTCGTTTCTGGCTCTAGGTGCTGGATATGTGGATGTGCTCACTTTGTGAGAACTCACTCAGCTCTACATCTAGGAGTGTAGGTATATTTTATTTTCTGTAGGTATATGCTATTTTCTGTAGGTATATTTTATTTCAATAAAAAGTTCTCAAATACCCTTTGCAAACATAGCTAACACACATGGATCTTTTTTTTTTTTTGCAGAAATCACACCTCATTTTCTTCATGCAACGTCCTTATGAAAGGATCGGTTAGACCATTTTACTAGCGGTAGGATGGGCAAAACAGGCGAAGCAACTCCTAAGGTACCATATAACAAATTCAGGAGGGATTGGTGCTCAAGGTCAAATCCGACCCCAAGACGGCTAGCCCTCCATGCCTACTGCTGTAGCTGAACCGATTCCCATTAGAAGCAGATACTCTGACTCAGAAAACCAAATGCCCTTCATATGGCAGAATCAAAATAGTTCTCTGAAACGCAACATACAGAGGAAGTGGGTAACAAGGCCCATTAGCGACGTCTAGGTGGTAAGGTCGTTTAGCCACCTTCAGACCTTGTGAAAGGGAGGAACTGGCTCTACCACAAACAGAAAAAGCGACCACTTATGCTACAGACAGAATGTCTGTGTCCCCCTACAGGTTCATATGTTGAAATCCTAACCCCCAAGGTGATGGTGTTGGGAGGTGGGGCCTTTGGGAGGCGATTATGTCATGAGGGTGGAGCCCTAATGAATGGGATTAATTCTCTTATAAAAGAGACCCAGGAGAGCTCCCTCCCTCCACCCCCCCATGTAAGGACACAGGGAGAAGTCAGTGGTCTGCAACCCAGCCCCAAACAGAGCCCTCACCAGAACCCGACCATGCTGGGACTCTGTTTTCAGGCTTCCAGCCTCCAGAACTGTGACAGATAAATGTAGGTTGCTTATAAGCCACCCAGTCTACCGTGGTCTGTTACAGCAGCCCCAACAGACCAAGACAGCTTACTAAGACTGGGTTAAGCACCAGGCTAAACACTGTACATACAGACTCTCATCAAATCTTCACAACAGCACTGATTTCATCCCTGCTTTACAGACGAGAAAACTGAGGCATGGAGAGGGTAAGGAACCTACCCAAGGTTACAGGGTTATTCATTGGCAGGGCAGGGGTTCTATCCAGGCCACCAGACTCCAGAACCCATGTTCTTACCCACGATGCTAGTCACGCCTCTTGTCGTGATTCACCCGCGGATGGGTTTCCAGCTTCTAGTGTGCGACATACCTTCTGATTCACCCTCGCTTGTCCAAACGCATCCAATGATAAGCGTCTTGTCAAGCACACCCAACTCCTTCATAAATGGCAGGCTGGTTCACAGAGTGGCTGTCTGCCCTCAGAAGATTCGTGCTTACACACATGTCCACCCCCTTTCTACCAGGACTTTCCGCATTTATTTATAAGTTGGAAATCTAAAGATAAAACACGAGGCCTACATGAAGCCATAACCAGCCCAGATTAGATTAGAAAGGTCAGCAGTCTTCCTTTGTCTTCCATTACCAAAGATGGATTGCTTTTTTATTTATGTATTTATTTTAAAAATTTATTTATTTATCTATTTTTTTTGGCTGCGTTCGGTCTTCGTTGCTGTGCATGGGCTTCCTCTAGCTGCGGCGAGCAGTGGCTACTCTTCGTTGCGGTGCGCGGGCTTCTCGTTGCAGTGGCTTCTCTTGTTGAGGAGCACAGGCTCTAGGCGTGTGGGCTTCAGTAGTTGTGGCATGCGGGCTCAGCAGTTGTGGCTCATAGCCTCTAGATCTCAGCCTCAGTAGTTGTGGCGCACGGGCTTAGTTGCTCCGTGGCATGTGGGATCTTCCCGGACCAGGGCTCGAACCCATGTCCCCTGCATTGGCAGGCAGATTCTTAACCACTGCACCACCAGGGAAGTCCCTGGATTGCTTTTAAACAAACCATTTGCTCATCCTACACTCCTTGAGTAAGCAAAAATAATACCCCATTGCATTAGCAAAGCTCAGGAAAACTAAATAAAACTTTCATTGGATGTTTGCAATGTTGCTTTTAGTTGTACATTTAGAGGAACCTTTTAGTAAGAGCACATTTTGAATCGACTTTTCTTTGTATGCTACACTGATCTTTATGAAAGGTAAAATTGCTTGCCTATGTTGCTTTTGAGGAATTTAAGTGGGGGGAGAACACGGTTATTAATTAATTAATTAATTAATTAATTTTTGGCTGTGTTGGGTCTTCGTTTCTGTGCAAGGGCTTTCTCTAGTTGCGGGAAGCGGGGGGCCACTCTTCATTGCGGTGCACGGGCCTCTCACTATCGCGGCCTCTCTTGTTGCTGAGCACAGGCTGCAGACGCGCAGGCTCACTAGTTGTGGCTCATGGGTCTAGTTGCTCCGCAGCATGTGGGATCTTCCCAGACCAGGGCTCAAACCAAAACATGGTTATTTAAATACAAGGTTTGATTTGGGACTTCCCTGGTGGTCCAGTGGGTAGAATTCCACACTTCCAATGCAGGGGGGCTCGGGTTCGATCCCTGGTTGGGTACTAGATCCCGCATGCATGCCGCAACTAAGGAGTCCACATGCTGCAAGGAAGATCCTGCGTGCCGCAACTGGGACCCGGCGCAGCCAAAATAAATAAATAAATATTAAAAAAAAACAAATTTAAGGGTTGATTTAATGAATTCTCTTCATTTTGGTCTGTTGAAGTAATTAAACCAATCTGATGAGCCTCCTCCTACCCATCAAGTCATCCCTGCCTCCACCACCATCTCACAGTTTCTGCGACTATCAGGTGAACTAGGAATTCAAATTAGGAAAACATTCCAACAATATTCCTCAAATGATTATCAATTCTGGTTTGGTTTTAAGTGAATATGAATTCTACCTTTTGTCCCTTATCTGGGACCCTTCCTCAGATAAGCTGACTCCTTCACACATCTAGTTACATGCCCTTAATAGGTCATAGTTTTTCTCTACCTGGAACTGGGACACGATCTCTACTGCAAGGAGCCCCATACACCGTAGTGTCACCATGTTCCACAGGTCACTGTCCAAAATGCAAGGTGCTTTAGGTTCTCAATCAAAGCTCTGAAATAAGCCTCTTCAAAACTGCCATCCTTGGGCAAGATTTTTCAAGGAACTTCCCAAGACCAGAGGCAGTATCACCCAGAACTGGGAAGACTGGAAGCTGCTTATCACGGGCCTTCACCCAGACTGCCACTCCCGAGAGGCAAACACAGGGGAGATCGAGGATGCAGCGACGCCGCCCAGGGATGCTCTGCAGGTGGGGCCCTCCCAGAGCTTTTCTGCTGCTACCCCCAGAGTGGGGGGTCCTGGCGGGTGGCGGCCCCTCTAAGTGACTCAGGGCCCCCAGGCCTGGCTTGTAGAAGCTCCCAGGATGCTGACCTCAACTTTGTTTTTTAAAAATAGCTCGGAGGCAGCGGCGCTCACGTGAGCCGCCGGGCTTCCCCTCCAAAATCCCGGGGCTCCCGGCGGCTCCTCGTCCTCGGGGTCGCGGAGGGTGAGGGCGGTGTCCCGAGCCCCGGTGACAGGAGGGACCCCGGCCCGCGCGAACGACCAGGGGCGCTGGATGGGGTCGGGGGCCCGGACAGGGCGGGCCGGGTTGACCTCGGGGCCCGGGCCGGGGAGGGAAGGCCGCGCTCACCTTCTTCACCGACAGCGAGATGTTCTCCAGGATTCGGTCCTTCACCTCCCGCGGCTCCATGGCGCCGCCGCCGCCGCCGCCGCCGCCGCCCCGCCGCCGCCGCTTCCCGCGCCGGGGCCCCGGGGCCGCCAGCAACCGCTGCCGCCGGCCGTACGGGGGCTCCGTCGTGCCGGCCGCGGGGCCCGGCGCCCACCGCCCGGCCCTCGCCTCGCCCGGCCCCTCGCTCCGCCGCGGCCCGGCGGCTCCGGAGCGCGGCCGGCGGGGTAGGAGGCCACGGGCTGTGCGCGGCGGCGGCTGCAGGAACTGATGTCAGGCGGGGCGGCGCCAAGGCCGGCGGTCGGGCTGGGACGCCGGCGCCGCGCCCGCGCCCGCGCCCGTAGAGCCGGGACACCGGAGACGCCGTCGGCCCTCAGACCCAGGTCCCCCGGCCTTTCTTAGAGACCCTGGAGGCCCTCCTCCGCTCCGCTCGGGGCCCCCGGAGGCCCCCTCGGACCCCAGGGATCTGGACACCTCGCCTCCCGGAGACCCCCACGGCCCAGACTCCATCGGTAGCGTCCCCTTCCTTAGCCCCGAGGTTCCCGAGAGCCCTCAATGCTCAGACTCCGGCTCTCAGGCCCCTTGGCTTCTGGCAGCGCAGAGACTCCCTCCCGGAGCTGCCCACAGACCCCGGCCGACTGGTCCCCACCGGCCAGCCTGGCCCTCACCAGCCCAGAGGACCCGGTCACTCCACTCCTCGGTTCCCCACCCTCACCTCCCGGTCCCAAACTTTCAGGCCACTCCGGGTCCTCCGTACCCCTCCCCACCTCCAAAACACACCCTCTTCGCCTCACCTTCATCTTCGGTCCTGATGCCCCTGCCAATTCTCACCCCGATCCCACTTCTAAAGCTGGTCCACATATCCTGAGGGCCCCCCACTGCCTCAGCCCTGAAACCCACCGTAACAATTCCCCTTCTCCCCGCACAGCACTCTTCCCAAATTTCATCATGTTTTGCAGCCACTTATACTTAAGGTTCTCAGTCTCCTACCTGGCTCACTTACTCATTTGGTTCCCAAATAAGTATATTCCTGATACATCCATTAGTCCCTCCTTTCTATTCCTTTTTTTTTTTGTCAATATATATCATTGTATTTATTTTTTTACGCTTTTTAAAAGTTGAGATATAGTCATACAACATATTAGTTTCAGGTGCATGACATGATTCAATATATGTATATATTGTAAAATGATCGTCATCCTTTTTATTCTTAAGATACCCCAATTCTGGGCTTCCCTGGTGGTGTAGTGGTTAAGAATCCACCTGCCAATGCAAGGGACACGGGTTTGAGCCCTGGCCGGGGAAGATCCCACATGCCGCAGAGCAACTAAGCCCGTGCACCACAACTACTGAGCCCACGTGCCACAACTACTGAAGCCCATGGGCCTAGAGCCCGTGCTCAGCAACAAGAAAAAACACTGCAGTGAGAAGCCCACGCACTGCAACTACTGAAGCCCACGTGCCTAGAGCCTGTGGTCCGCAATGAAGAGGTGCCCCCGCTCTTCGCAACTAGAGAAAGCCCATGCACAGCAACAAAGACCCAATGCAGCCATAAATAAATAAGTAAATAAATAAAATTTATTAAAAACCAAGATACCCCAATTCTCAGCTATAGCTCCCCAGTTTCTCCTCTCCTCTGCTCAGGCTACACTTCCCTCAGCCTCCAAAACCCACTCACCCCAGCACTGATCTGAAACACCGATTGTACACCTTATCCTAGATGGACTCCACCCTATACACACCAGAAAGATATCTCCCCATCCCTCAGTTCCCCAGGAAAGACCCAAGATGGTAGTAGATATTTTTTGTTTTTATGTGACTGGATAAGGGGACAAAAGTATGTGTCAGGAAAAGGAAGGAGAAACAGGTTGCTGCATTCTATTACCACCCAGGATCAGGATCAAGGGCAAGAGTTCTTAGTACCAACGACGATGATAATGATGTGTTGAGTATTGACTATGTGCCATGAACTGAACTAAGTGCTTTCCATACATTTGTCTCATGTATCCTCAAATAACAATTCTTGGGACTTCCCTGCTGGTCCATTGGTTAAGACTCCATGCTCCCAATGCAGGGGCCCTGGGTTCAATCCCTGGTCAGGGCACTAGATCCCACATGCTGCAACTAAGAGCCCACATGCCATAACTAAAGAGCTGGCTCAGTCAAATAAATAAATAGATAAATAAATATTTAAAAAAAAACTCAAATAACAATTCTTGTACCCATGGATAAACTGAGGGGGGAGGGTAATTTGCCTAAAATCATACAGCAAATTGTGGAGCCCAGAAACAATTTGTACCCTTTTCTGAGCCAAGGATCCCTTTACATTTCTTCGTACTATTCTAAGAGGTAGCCCTACAGGGACTTGGTCTAACTCTTTAGGGAAAGAAGTAAAATCCCTAAACCCAGGGTATTTTCTTTTTTTTTTTTTTTTAATCAATTAATTAATTATTTATTTGGTTGCATCAGGTCTTAGTTGTGGCAGGCGGGCTCCTTTGTTGCGGAATGCATGTGGGATCTAGTTCCCTAACGAGGGATTGAACCCGGGCCCCCTGCACTGGGAGTGCAGAGTCTTATTCACTTTGCCACCAGGGAGGTCCCCAGGGTATTTTCTTAATAATACTGAGTTCAGGGGACTTCCCTAGTGGTCCAGTGGGTAAGACTCCATGCTCCCAATGCAGGGGGCCCGGGTTCAATCCCTGGTCAGGGAACTAGATCCCACACGCATGCCACAACCGAGAGTCCACATGCCGCAACTAAGAGTCCGCATGCCGCGACTAAGAAGCCTGCATGCCACGACTAAGAAGCCCACATGCCACAAATAAGACCCGGCGCAGCCAAAATAAATAATTAAAAAAATAATAATATTACTGAGTTCAGGAAAATAGGAGATAACAGCCTCTGTGGAGCCAGGCAGAGGGCAGAAGGACAGGTGGGGATTGAGGCTGCAGTCACTGGACAGGTAGAGAAAAGGCTGAAGGCAAAGGACACGTTACTTTGAATTCGGAAAGAAATAGCCTGGTGTCCAAAGGTGTTTGTGGCAAGCAGGAGGAAAGCCAGCTTGAATGACCGGTTGGTCTAACAGCTTTGATGCACTCCCTTCCCACTCCACCCAGACAGGGTGCCTACAGGCCCCAACTTATCTGATGCAACTCCAGCTTCTGAGAATCCATTCAACCCAAAGTGGAACAAACTAGCTTCGCGGTTCCTCCCTGCTGTTAATAGCAAGCCATCTTCTGGGCAGCATCTTCTGCTGGTCACCACCTTCCTATAAATGGCTTGCGCACAAGACAGCTTCAACAGGTGTTATTATCACTTGTGATTGACAGGTGTGATGCAAGATGGTGGCATTTCTGCCATGTTGTTTCTATCTTCACACATTGGGGGATGGTCAGATTCAACTTTTTACAACATTCAGGAGGAACTTATGGTCTCACTACCTAGCAAATTCCTAAGGTTTGCATAGGTATGTGAGTGGGTGGGAGAAGTGAGGTATATTTTAGTCTCACAAGACTTCTTGCAGGGAAGGGGAGGGGGCCCAGTGTGTGTTTTCATGTGCAGATAATTGCCCCAGGCCCAGAGCTCAAATATGGAATCCATCCCCGCCTATCAAAAATAAGAAAAGGACGGGACTTCCCTGGTGGTGCAGTGGTTAAGAATCCGCCTGCCAATGCAGGGGACACGGGTTCGAGCCCTGGTCCGGGAAGATCTCACATGCCGTGGAGCAATGAAGCCCGTGTGCCACAACTACTGAGCCTGCACTCTAGAGCCCGCGAGCCACAACTACTGAGCCTGCACTCTAGAGCCCGTGCGCCGCAACTACTGAGGCTGCGTGAGCCTGTGCTCTGAAACAAGAGAAGCCACCGCAGTGAGAAGCCCGAGCACCGCAACGAAGAGTAGCCCCCACTCACCGCAACTAGAGAAAGCCTGCGTGCAGCACCAAAGAACCAACACAGACAAAAATTAAATAAATAAATAAATAAACAAGAAAAAGAAAGAGAAAAAAACAGAGTGCCCATCAGTCTGGGTATTGCAAGTCATTAAGTTCAAAATTGAAACCTATTCATTTATTGCACAAGACTTTGCTGATCATGTGGAAAGTGCATGAGACTCTGAGGCATCAAGAGCCTGGACTGAGTCACTCTAGGGCCTCGGACAAATCTGTCTTAGTTTCCAAACCAGTGACACAGGAAAAATGATCTTTCTTTTTTTAAAAAAATATTGTCCACACCTAAGTCTCCTACGGCTGAACACCGTCAGATGAAGGAAGAAGTAGTGAAGGCAGGTGAGGTCGTAAAACTACCACAGACCTGGCCCACCAGGTCGCCTCTTCTCTTCTTTCCAAAGGTGTGTACTGCCACAGAGAGGAAAAAAATAAGAACAAATTCCGGCAACTTCCTCTTAAAAGATAACTGGAGGACATCCCTGGTGGCGTGGTGGTTAAGAATCCACCTGCCAATGCAGGGGACACAGGTTCGATCTGTGGTCCGGGAAGATCCCACATGCCACGGAGCAACTAAGGCCGTGCACCCTAAGTACTGAGCTTGTGCTCTAGAGCCCGCGAGCCACAACTACTGAACCCTAGTGCTGCCACTACTGAAGCCCACGTGCCTAGAGCCCGTGCTCTGCAACAGACAAGCCACCACAATGAGAAGCCCGTGCACCGCAATGAAGACTAGCCCCCACTAGCCACAACTAGAAAAAGCCCACGCGCAGCAACAAAGACCCAATGCAGCCAAAAAAAAAAAAAAGAAAAAGATAATTGGAAGTGGAGGATGGTTTAAGAGACTAATTCCTCCCCTCTCCCCAACTCAAGGCAAATATATTTATAGTTCCAGAGGAGGGAGTAAATATTTCCTTGGCCGTCAGCCTTGTGAAGCTGCTCTCCATCTGAGAAGGGGAGGGAGGAGGGGCTGACTGTACAAAACAGCAATGGTCCGGGTTCCCACACCTTAACTCCGGCACCTGCAAGTGCCTACAATCTGTAACTCCAGGACTGTGGAAACCCAAACAAGGCAGCTTTAATCTAGGGGATTTTATTTTAAAATGTTGAACATCTGGGAACTCCCTGGTGGGCCAGTGGTTAGGACTCAGTGCTTTCACTGCCATGGGCCTGGCTTTTATCCCTGGTCGGGGAACAAAGATCCCTCAAGACGTGAGGCACGGCCAAAAAAAAAAAAAAAATGTTGAACATCCAGTTCCTTCCTCCTTATTGTCCAGCCAGCAAGATGGGTTGGTGAAAATTGGGATATCATTCAACCTCCCTGCTTCAAAGGTTCCAACAGCTTCCTGTCAGAGCATTTGGAATGACATTCAAGCTCTTCTCTGGCCTCCGAGGCCAGAGCTGATCTGGTTCAGCCTCTCCGCCTGACTCATCTCCTAATCTGTCCGCTGGCGTGTGCCAGCTCCCACCAACCTTCTGTTTCTTAAACAAGCTTGTGTGTTCACATCTGAGGGCCTCTGCTGGGAAAGCTCTTCCCCAGGGCGGCAGAAGCCTCTAGCCGTTCACCAAAATCTGCTCGCTCCACAGTGACAGCACTGTAGCCAGGCAGTGCTAGACTGTATTTCCCAACCTTCTTTGCAGCAGGCCTGGCTACCTTATCACGTTCTCGCCAATGGCATGTGAACAGACATAAAGTGATGCACTTTCAGGCTGGACTGTTAAGCCAGTGGAACATCTGTCTTGGACTATATAGCATAGGCAAGATAAAAACTCTGTAATAAATTATTGAAATTTTTGGCCTCTTTGTTCCCTCAGCCTAGCCTAACACAGTGCACCCCAAATCCTTACCTGGCAGGAGCCTAGCCAGCCAGGTCTCAGTTTAAATGTTAGCTTCTCAGAAGACCTTTCTCCTTCATTACTCCATATTTAAGTAGCCTCTAATCCCTTATAGCACACCGACCTACTAAATTTTCATTGTAGAATGTATTACTATCTGCATTTTCTTGTCTGTTGTCTGTCTTCAAAGAGACTGCTAGAACATAAGCTTCATGGGAATATGCACCTTTGCTTAGTTCATGCAATGCTGCATTCACAGCACCAACTCAGTGTCTGGCACATGATACTCAATGTTTATTGAGTAGTATCTTGATTAATTTTTTTCTTATAAATTTATTTATTTATTGGTTGTGTTGGGTCTTTGTTGATGCGGTGGGCTTTCTCTAGTTGTGGCGAGTGGGGGCTACTTTGCGGTGCGTGGGCTTCTCATCACGATGGCTTCTCTTACTGCGGAGTACGGGCTCTAGGCGCACGGGCTTCAGTAGTTGCGGTGTGTGGGCTCAGTAGTTGTGGCTCACAGGCTCCAGAGCACAGGCTTAGTAGTTGTGGCACACGGGCTTAGTTGCTCCACCGCATGTAGGATCTTCTGGACCAGGGCTCGAACCTGTGTCCCCTGCATTGGCAGGCGGATTCTTAACCACTGTGCCACCAGGGAAGTCCCTGATTTAATTTTTAATTCAATAGGGATGCAGAAAAATTTTTAGCTGGCCTTAGAAGTAAAAGCACAGAAAGAGAACTAGAGCCAAATATAAGGCTGCTTCTCTTTACATCTGATTTAGGCCTTTTCTATTCTAGGAAGACAATGGATGAGGAATTACGGCCCAAGTCTGTATAACCGTTAGCAGAGAGGTGCTGTTTGCCAATGTCCAGATTAGTCTTAGATGTGGGTCTGATAAAAAGTACTAGCTCACATGGAAGCCTGCAAACTTACTAACCTCAGAATGTCATCCACCTTTTAAAAATTTTTTATTAAAAAAAAATTATTTTTTGGCCGCACCACACAGCTTGTGGGATCTTAATTCTCCGACCAGCGACTGAACCCAGGCCCACGGCAGTAGTGCCGAGTCTTAACCACTGGACAGCCAGGGAATTCTTTGTCATCTGTCTTTTAAAATCCACGTTAAACTCAAGGTCAACAGTCACCCTGGGCTAGAATCCCTAAACCTGAAAACTGACCTCAGTGACCTGGCTGGGTTTCAGGCAGTTTGTCACTCTACTTATGGGCCTTTGAGATGATAAACTGTGGAAGCATGACGCTGTTTACAGATTTATTACTTCAATACATATCTGAGGGCCTACTATGCACAAGGCAAAGTTCTAAGCACTGGGAGATAGCAGTGAAAAGGAGACATAAATCCCTGCTCTCATGGAGCTTACATTTTAATGGGGGAGAAAGATAATAATATGAGACAACCAAAATGCAGAGTATGGTAGGTAGTGTAGGTGTTAAGCAGAAAAATGAAGGGAAGTGACAAGATAAAGTAGACAGAGAAGGCCTTACTGAGGTGGTATTTGAGTAAAGACCTAAAGGAAGTGAAAGAAAAACCCATGAAGCTGTTCGGGGGGGAAAAGAACATTCCAGACCAAGGAAAGAGCAAATACAAAGGCCCTGAAGAGAAAGAGCATGGCGAACTCGAGGAATATGGAGTTCAGGGTGGCTGAGCGAGTGAGGGGGAGGCAGGCAGGTGAAAGCAGAGAGGTACACAGGGGCCTTGGAGGCATTATAAGGGCTTTGGCTTTCACCCTGAGTGAGATGGGGGCCCATTGAGGGGTTTTAAGGAGAGGTGTGATCGGATTTAACAGAATCATGCTGGCTGTTGTGCTTAGAACATCATGTAGACAAGGGCAGGAGACTTAATGCGATAACCCAGGTAAGAGGTGATGGTGCCTTGACCACGGTTCTAGAAAGGATCAGATTTCGAATATATTTTGAAGTGGAGCCAGCAGGATTTAGGATGGGTTGACGTAGTGTGAAAGAAAGGAGTCAACATTTGAGTGAACAACTGGAAGGGTGAAGTTGCCATTTACTTCTCAGGGAAAGACACAGAGGAGCAGGTTGGGGCAGGGAAGTATTTCTGGCTCAGGGAACTTCAACTTCAGGTATCTGCAGTCGAACAGGGAAAATGTTGGCTTTTAGTAACTGTCTAGGAGGAACCAAGCCACCCTAGCCCTAATTTTTTTTAAGGACAAAAATCCATAGATAAGGACTGGTATAGTTAGTTGGTTAATCCCATTAGAACACTAATAGTTCTGAACAGGGAAGCAGTATCTGGTGACACTTTAGCGCTTTTATGTAACATGGCAATATGTTCTGCTTAATTCACGTTCTGAAATTTAGAACTATGTTCTTTTTTGAAGTCTTTTTTCCCATTTCTCTGTATTTCTATTTTTAAATGTATATCCTACCCTTTTCTTAAATTTTCCTCCTCCAAGCTGTAGATACATAGATTCCTGCCATAAATCCCCCAAAGCATTTATTTCCCTGATACTTTTTAAACCTTTTTTTCTTTAAATAAAGATGCAGTGAATTCCCCTTTCTCTGTGCCAAGGACCTGGAATTCTTTCCACCGATAACTAATGTCTCACAATTTCCTACCACTCTATCAAGTACTAGAAATCTCATTTCAAGTGAACTGATTATCAAAAGATTGAGATCTGAACAATGGCAAAATAATTAGTACTTCTTACCTCCAACTAGAAGTAGGCTTTGCTCTCAGCATTCTTTTTATTAAGGCAAGGAAAGATAACAGAACACGGGGGGATTTGTTCAAACTACTCCCTGTATATACAAGCTGAGCCATGTACACTGGAAATCCTTTCAAATAAAGGCCCCACAGCACAAACTCATGCACAAAGCAGTAACTCCACACTAGTTAACATCCCAGGGTGTTTCCAACTTACTCACAAACCCCTATGACCACCCCAAAAGCCCCCCATTTTATAGACAGGGAAACTGAGGTACAGAAAGTTTAGGCAAGTTACCCAAAGTCACACAGCTAGCAAGTGGCGAAGCTGGAATTCAAACCCGAGCAGCGGAGCTCTAGAGACTAGTCTGAACCACAGTACCCTGTCGCCAGTGTTGCTCCTATTGCTGTGCACCCGCTGCTTGTGCAGTCACCAAGGGCAGACAGTCCACATCAGCAGATGGCCACGGCCTCCTGCAGTGTTTATCTGGAGGTGACTAATGGCTTGGAGATGCCCACTTCTTCTGGCGTTTAGGTTCATGGCCACAAGTCACAGTGCCTGGGTATAAGTTATTTAAAGGGCAGGGAGACAGAGACAAGGACAAAAGTAACCAACCATCTCAATTTAAAAGAAACTGATCAAACAAGAGTTTATGATAAAAACTTTATTGTCTTAAATATCAAATGTTTTACACATCACTTTTTCTTCAGAAAGTTCCTATTAAAAAAAAAGAAAAAGAAAATAAAGTGTTTTGATTACTTAGGGCTGACTTACATTTCAGTATCTGACAAAAACTCAAACCCAAATTCATCTAGTTCACTCAGCTGCAGACAGGTCCTATGTCTAGCCCCTAAACCAATGGCACAATGCAACCAACTGTGGGATTCCTGAGTTTGGTTCCCTTAAGTTCTCAGAGTTTTCCCAACTCTCAAAACCAAAGCATTATGGGAGTAAAAGAGCTACTGATTGGCAAGCCTATTTTGCCAATCAGCCTAGCTGCTCTTGTAAGATGCAGTAGCCTCAAAGCTTAAAGAAAAATCAGGAAAGCAATAAAAGTACGACTGCCAAGAACAAAGGGGAAAAGAGGGATTTTTTCTATTTGCTAAAATTTGCCAAATATGGCTACAAAACTGGTAAACAAACCTTACTTGAGTGCAAAGCCCATTAGCCCAACTTGCCATGGAAATAAAATTTTGAATAAAAACGGGCAAGTCAATGTTCATTGTAAGCGCATAGTAAAAAAAAGCAAATACATTGATCTGAGTATATCACCAGAACTATTTCAAAAGGATGATCAGGAGAATAGAGAATGGAAATATTATCATTCAGAGGGAAAGGTCTCAGATGGGAAGCATAAACTCAAAGCTGTGGGGCCTTCAGGGAAAGAAAAGGAAGTCTGGTGGGCATCGGGTAATCTCAGACCAAAGGAATCTAGACACAAACTGATGTGACTGCCTCTGATAGGAAATTACAGAGGTCTACCTTTCTTTAAGTCACTGATGCATCATTCAGAGTTGTACGTAAAACAAACTCATGGTAAACAAAATAATTTATTATTAGTCATGCATCTTCCCAGGAAAAAAATATACCAGCATGCCCCTTCCCCAAGTCAGCTAATGAAAACCTTCCTATGGTACGTATTCAAAGAAATATAATTCTGTAAAAATTATTCTAATTTTGTATTCCACACCCCCACCCCAAGTCTTCTGTAGTTTGTTTAACTTTTTTTAGGTAAAAGAAATATCCTCTAACTCCTATGCCCTTGCACCATTTTCTCTGTAGCTTTCATTCCCTAAGATTGTGCTCTGAATCTTATCTGCTATATCCTCTCACCTTTCACAGCCCCCAGAGGGTCTAGATTACCAATCACCGATACATAACAGATAAACCTGTGAGAGTTTTCTAACTGTAAACCTCAGAAGTCACTAGCAGTTAAGGTCCAGAAATTCTACCTGTATCCTTCAGGATTACTACATACACGGTGATGTTTTCAATAATGGGTTAAAGAATGTCCTTTTGATGGAGCTGTCCTGTAGAAGCATTAGGTAGAGCCTTGAATCTTCTTGTAAATAAATTTTGCCCACCATCCAGTCCCCGAACCACTGCTTGCTACATTTTCTGCTCTTGATTCCTATTTTCACATCTTGCACTCAGCTGCTTTAAAACAGCAAATCCCCCAGAATCCTCTGCTAAGTCCTGTTGGCCCAGATGGTTAGTATTCCAGAGCAGCCGTGCTCAGAGGGGGAGTGGGAAGGATGCCGCAGCACACTCCGTATTTCTATCCTGCATGGAAGGAGGTCCTGATGAAAGGAAAAGTTGACTGTCACTGGTGCATATTAGGTCATCTTCCATTTACTTGCACTTGCACTTCTATCCTGCCTAATTCCCCCTCCACCAACAGTATACGTTAATTTCTGAATCCTTGATCTCTTCAAGTGTTTCTACCAAATGTTAGAACATTTTTTGTTGGTTTCTCCGATTCCACTTTTTAAAAAATATTTTTTTTAGAGCAGTTTTAGGTTCACAGCATCTAATTCCATTTTGAGCCTGATTTTCCCAGTTTTCTCTGAATTTGAACCAAATCATCTTAATATGACTTTTAAAATAAATGATGCTAATAGGCAAAAATAGATGTTGCACTTGAAGCTAAAATTTGTTTCAGGTCTCTTTACTAGACTGAAGGCTTCACAAGAGCAGCTTCCAGTCTGTTTTAGTCACTCCTGTATCCCCAGTGCTCCCCAGTACCTGGCACACAGGCACTTAATGTTTGAATGAATAATGAACTCTTATTCAAAGATTCAAACTGCACAGCCTTCAAGAGACTAAACATTCCCTGTAATATAAGATTTTCTTGAACTTCTGCTCTGCCTTCACCACAATACTGACAGTGCCACAAAGAACATAATAAACGCTTAGAAACCATTTTTGGGGGTATACCTGATACAAAAAAGCCGTGTCATAATCCTTCTACCTGGGGAAATCTAACGATTTGGTGCAGAATAATTCTCAACCAACAGTAAAGGTGAGCCTTAGGACCACTCCACGCATGCCTATCTCCAGGAGAGCCATTTTCAGACTTCCCTGCTGCCCCCCTCCTTCCACTTTTATTCCCCACCCAAATTTGATGCCTCTGCTATTTGGAGAAACTAAGGCACAAGAGAAAATCAAGCATATCAAAGGTTCCTCCCCTAAGTTCTTTGATTTACTCCATGAACTCCTAGTAACATCTACCGAGGGACCACAAAGGTAGAGAATTTGAGCCATGATTTTACATTTCTGGTTCTCAAGGACATGCTTTGAATTTCCTTTTTTGTTAACAGGAATTGGCATTTTTAAATCTTTCAAAAAGAAAGCTATTTTTATCTTACAGAACTAAGTTAACATTCATCTTCTCGGAAGGGAACTCTTGAGAACTCTGTCTCTTTCTAGTTCAGCCGTGGACTACACTAAGTCACCAAATTCAAAGAAGATATTTGGCTTTTTGGTATCTGTGCTAGAGAACGCACAAGCCAGTTAGCTTCTCTTGTGATATGTCACCACTGATAACTAGTTTGAAATATGCAGCAGTTCAATTATCCTGCTTATACTCTCTGCAGGTGGCAAAGAGATAGGAAAAGGAAATCAGAATGTACTGCAACTCTTCTGGCCAGTTACTTGCAAGGCTGTTTTTTATATACATAAAAACCATCATAACTGGAGACTACATCTGTAGATATAAAAATTGTTTGCTTTTTAATCTATGTAAAATTAACTGTAGGATATCTATCACACATGTATATATACACATGAACTGATGGTTAAACCAACGAAATTTTTATGGCTTTTACTAGGGATAGTAAGCTGTGCTAAGGGAAAAACAGGCAGATTCCACCTTAGCTGGTTATCACAGAATCAGTGACACAAAGTCTCATATATCTTTCCATGTAACTCTCTTACTGGAGAAATGCTCTGGGAAAAAATACAAGGTGTGTGTCTCCCTTCAGTATATATGGAGACAAGGAGCTCTGGAAAGTTCTGTAGGCTGCAAGGCAGGACAGTTTTCATACACACTCACCATCTATGTAGTTCCCTTTGCAACTGGTAATCTTTATATGTTAATAGCTAAAGCCCAAACTGTGGGATGAAGGCTACTGGCTGATGTCTGGATGCCTAAAGAGGTACGAGTGGAAATAATTCTTACCAGCTGCAACGGCAAAATCTATAGCCTAGGTATAGCTGTCTGGTTACCAAGCACATTCTTATACACAGGAACCAACTAAAGGGAAACTGCAGAAGTCATATAGGTAAATCTTCTCCTCTCTTTGGTGAATAAACAGATACCACCCTTGGAGGTACGTGCTGACCACAAGGCTGTCCATTACCGGTTATGGCAAAGGAGCTATCCAGTAAAGCAGCCCATTACTGGTTATGGCTGGCCATTATCAGTTCTGTTGGCAACCAGAGGAGTTCACAATGATTTTATCCTATCCTTGGAGAAGTTAATCTCTAATTTCTGCACTTTGAATAAAAATTGAAAATGGAGGTTCACTAGTGTCATGTTCCTGAATTCCTTTTGTGTTTTACAACTGCTAAATTTAAAAATGATTTAAAATCTTGACAATGTCAACAACTTTACTTTCATACAAACGATGGACAGGAAGATTTAAAAAATCAAAAGCAGGGCTTCCCTGGTGGCGCAGTGGTTGAGAGTCCGCCTGCCCATGCAGGGGACACGGGTTCGTGCCCCGGTCCGGGAAGATCCCACATGCCGCGGAGCGGCTGGGCCCGTGAGCCATGGCCGCTGAGCCTGCGCTCCACAACGGGAGAGGCCACAGCAGTGAGAGGCCCGCATACTGCAAAAAAAAAAAAAAAAAAAAAAAATCAAAAGCAATTATAAGTTGAAAGATAAATGATGAAAAAGGACAAGCATATTTGGCAAGTGGGTTAAGCTCAAAGTATTCCTAATAAGAATACATGTACAACGATAGGCCTATCCAATTTTCTCCTAGAAATAAATATACATATACGTACAATAAAAGCTATCGTAATGAAACCTTTTCCAGATTGATACTCTATATCCCACCTGGGACTGACTCCCAAATCTCCACACTGTGAAAATTCAGTGGCCAAGCCTCTGAACAGTAGTCAGAGGAACTGCTAGTACAAAAAACCTCTGAGGCCCATCTTCATACAGAAGGCCTTTTTGGAGGAGTCTACTGTCATAGACTCACCCCACTTTGTAACCCTATACTCACCCCACTTTGTGACCCTAAAGATTTATAAGCTTAGAATAAATTCCCAAGCATACCCATAACGCAAATCAGGGGCCCATTGCATTGCTACTAAATTTTGCTTCAATCATAGCACCACTACTTAATTACAGTCACAGCTCTGAGAGTCGGTTGACAGAAATCCTATAAGCAGGTTCCTAGTGCATCTTACATCTTTGGTGTAGGGCAGGCAAAAGGATCTACAGCACATGATCGTCTAAAAGAACACTTTAAAGACAATCTGGCTAACCTGTTCTGAGCGCCCTTCTGAACACAGTAAACTACAACTCTTTCTGTCAACCATTCCCTAACTTCAGAGGGTCATGAGGAATCTATGCAACTTTCCATCATATCACTCAGGCTCCTAACACACATACGAACCTCACAGCTAAAAGAAAGAACATGGAATAGGGTAAAAGAAATGTCTAAGTGCCCCCAAATCAAACACTTTAAAACTCCTGAGATATGAGCCTCCATTTTGATTGTGCTCAATGACGTGAATTTTGACAGAAAGAATAAGCTTTTAAAGAGAGTAAGACTTCAGACAAAAATCACTTAAAGTTAAAAGTTCACAAATCACCCTTTTGAAGCTTCTGTTCCAAACACATTGCAAATTATAATCTGGAATAGGGAATTATCATTCTCAAAATTCTCTTCAATAAAACCAAGATTTCAGATTCCTGCTAGGTACTTAAGAGGGTTTATTTTCCACGAAAAAAAGTATCTAAAATCTACCCAGTAGAATTATTGCACAGTGGGGCCCACAGGACAGTGATTTCCAAGGGCTAGTCCTCATATAAAAAAAGGCCACAATAAATACATCTATATACTATGCCCCACTCTAACTTGACATGTGTAAACACAAATATGACGAAACCTTGCTTAAAAAAAGAAACTCCTGAGGAAAGAAAAGGATGGAAAACTCTACCAAGGCCACTTGAGTCAGAAACTCCAATTACTATTTCCACTGCCATGAAAGACACTCACCAAATACACTGACCATTCCAAGCACCAAGATAAACCAGTGACAAGGTTATTTATCACACTTGAATATTTCACTCAGATCACAGCTCAAACTGAGCTTTAGAAGAACTTCCTAGAAGAAGATGAGTTTGGAAAGGAAGTAAACTGCTGGCAACCAACCCACTAGCTGAACATAAGCTCATCATTAGTCGCTAAGGGTTGAGCTGTGATCAGTGAATGCTACCAAACCCAGTCACTAGTTAACTCCAGTGTTTAGGCCATTATTTTTCACTCACAGTTCTTGAAACATCACCATGACATTTGCAGATGGAATTACAGTTTTTTCTTTCTTTTTTTTAAATCTGGGTAGCACCATGGTTCGCGCTAGTGTTAATTCCCTCACAGTATCCCACCCAAGGTATCTGGCAATCCATGCAGCAGCCTGTGATGTACAAAGCAGCCCAAGTTTTAAACCCTCCCAACTCATCCCATTAAAATGTCAAGTCCTAACCACAC
Source organism: Aethalodelphis obliquidens (assembly GCF_003676395.1). Classification (NCBI taxonomy): domain Eukaryota; kingdom Metazoa; phylum Chordata; class Mammalia; order Artiodactyla; family Delphinidae; genus Aethalodelphis; species Aethalodelphis obliquidens. The sequence goes on from NW_020837953.1 coordinate 40,910,336, forward strand.
GAATAACAACATGCCACTCTAGGAGATACTCTTCAATTTCCTGTGACAACTGATGAGTCATGATACCTAAAGCACTAAGTACGATTCCAAACGCCAAACCATGTAATCAAGTTTGTAAACCAAACGCTGAGCCCACAAGCCACGCCTGGCCTGCAGCAGACACAGCCGGATGACGACCTGTTGCTAGCTGCATGGGTGGTGGGACTTCTCGCGGCTTCTGCTTTTTAAAGCATTCACTCTCATTCTAAAATGGTATGCTATACACAAAACCACCCATTTCATTCCAGAATACATCATCTTAATGTTAATAAAAAGCTCCTGTATGCACATACTGCCAATACATTTTAAAAGGCCCAAATTTCAACAAATAGAATAGACAAATTCATCAGACAAGAGACCATAAATTACTTTGGCCGAAAAAAATCTTTAAAAAAAATCTGGCTCAACATTCTGCTTGCAGGTTTCTACATATACTGTATATGTGGTGAGTGTGTATGTGTAAATATATAGCTTTTTGTAAGGGAATGGAGTATGGTCTAGCCCACGTTTCCATGGTTATGTAGGAACTACAATGTTCTTTGCTAGCAAAACAAGAAGTGCAAGGTCTGCATTTCCACCAACTCGATGCAAAGCCCCAAGAGCTTCCTGCAAAGTAAAGCCGGCACGGAGAATCCGGTCAATGTCCGCAGCAGGAAAAATTAACGGTGCAAGAAAGGAGGGACTTGATGATGGCTGGCTGGTAGGTGGTACGAATTCTAGAAGTGGCCCTGCAGCTTCAGAACAGACATTTTCTCTAGTCTCAGGCCTGTCTGTCACTGGATTCCGTGTGCCCTGGCCCAAATCTTTAACCAATATGAAACTGGACGACAAGGACTCAGTGTGCTCAGAAGTCTGATTGAGTGCATCCTCCTCACCTGCTAGAAGTCTGGGTGAAATTTCTGCGCCAAAGGTGCAATGTAGTTGATTGGACGTTTCAGCTGAGGCTACAGTGACAGAACTGCTCTCATTTACTGACTCCTTAGACTTGGGGACACCTTCCCTATCAGTTAATACGCCATCACCTGGACCCCTGAAGTTAATATTTTCTTCATCTTCTACTCCAGCGTCAGTTGAAGTGGATGCTAATTCTTCTGTCTTCACTGTTACAGATGTGGCCTGATGAAAGGAGACCTGTGAACAGTGTTCACTCTGGGTAGCTGTAACATGCTCATTTTGGGTCCATCTCTCAGAAAGGTCCTTAATACCTGTTTGGCCCTCAGTTACTGTCTCTGATTGACAGATAACTTCTTCCGATGTGTTTTCTGAAGCTGGTTTAGTACTAATGACCAAAAGTTCATGAAGTTCCTTCAAGGCTGCCGTTACAGATGAGCAAGATTCCTCTGTGGACTCTATAGATGGCTGACAACTGCCACAGAGACTTACTAAAGAGGAGGGGCAACTCCCGTATTCTTTACTTGTTCCAGACATTTCAACATTACTTTCTGGAAGCTGTAAATCCTGAGTGGAAATGGAATTACTCAAAATTTCAGAGGAAGGGTTACATTTTGATGTTTCTACTTCCATCAAGGGATTATCTAAGGTGAGATCAGATGCACTGATATTCTTGACACTGGTATTCTGACCACCTGCTGAATTGAGCACAGCAGCTAGGGACTGTTCAACTATATCTACTTCCATAAGTGTTTCTGAACTTGAGCAGCCAAAGCACCCTGAAGGTAGAATATTTTTCTCTGTACCCGAAAGGTCCACAGTCTGCTCTAGCCTGTCTCCTTCCATCGTAGCTTCCGAACCAATACTTCTTTGTTGATCCTGTTGCCTTTCTCCAAGAAGTTCAAGGTCCCCTGTGTTACAGAGACGTGCTCGGTCATGGGGAGCATTCTGCTGTATAACCTCATGCTGTCCAGTCCTCGGTTCTTCATGCTGCTGAAGGCCACTCGCTTGACTCAGGTCCTGATATTCTGGATGCCAACCCTTTTCATCTTTAAGCCTCTGTGGTTCTTCCATCCCAGTGACAGATAAACTAACTTCCTGTCTGGTGTGGAGATGAGATGTGAGGCCCTGGGTGCTTCTTTCAGCAGATTTCTCTAGATTACCTGCAACAATGGCTTCTTCGAGTGAATTCTGCAAAGGCATAGCTGGCCTCTGGTCTGCTGGAGCACTGTCTGCTGAAGAAGCATAATCAGAAAGATCCTGTAGAGGAAGATGTTCTTTCTTTTCACAGGTTACCTGGAATTCAGCTGAAGCCTTCAAAGCCTTCAGAGCTTTAGGTTCAATGCTGTCTGGGTCGCTGGGCTCAACAGGGCAGACTGAAGCAGAGACAGAGTGAGCAAGACGTGAAGGATTACCAATCTCAGGACTCTGTCCTGAAGGATGGGCTTGATGGTTAAATCCATCTGAAGTTGGTAATGATGACATTCCCAGTGAGGTAGTTTCTTTACCGCTTTTCTCTACATAGAACAACAGTCAAAGGAAAAAAGAGTAATTAGCAGGTTACAAAGTCCACTAAATTATCAGAGAACACAAATCTAAACAGGACAGAACAAAATCAGGTCCTTAAACTGGGGTTTGTCTCATATTTATAGACTTTATACAAGAACCATTCTCATCGTGGTGGACAATTTAACATCATAGCATCAGGATAAGAGGTAGGCATGTTCTTAACAAAATATGTGTACTGTAATTCAATATTTTTATTTAAGTACCACATAAGGGCTGAGTTAGTGCTCAAGACTGAAGGACATTTACGTATCTTTATTCTCAGTGGGTTCAGAACTCTAGAATAGTTTCTCCAAGTGTGTTTTCTCTATCACTTGCCCTAAAATCACCTGGGATGTTTCCTAAGCATGCAGATTCTGGATACCATCCTTGGGATAAACCCAGGAATTTGTATTTTCAGTAAGTTCCTCAGGTGATTCTTAAAAGCACAATACAATCTTGAGGATTTCAGTACTAGAATGATTCTCATGCCAATTCTCTTTCAGAGTGTCAAACGTGAACACTGAGAAGTCTAAACCAGGTATATCTGAGACAGAGCAGGAATTATAAAGAGAAATAAGAATGTGATACTACTCAGGGACCTTCAGAAGACAGAGAAGCAAACATTCTATTTATTTCTATCCAAACATTCCCAAAACTATATGAGCTTGACTCAGAACAAAAAAAAGCGCTAAAGATCAAACAGATTAAATCCCAATTATTATCTTACCAAATAATGCAACTTTAAAAAGGATTATCAGTTACTTTATCACAGCAACAACTAAGTGAGAATATTTAAGTACTTTAAGGGCAGGGAAATGTGGGCAGGGGAGGGCAGTGGAGGGATATAGTTCATAAATTTTCCAATAAGCAATAACAATTTAGATCCACTGCAACTTACTGACCACTCATAAAAAATGGAAGGATTAAATACCACACCTCAATGCAAACATCATGATGTCATTAAACATCAGTTCCACCTCTCCTTTTGCCACTAATCCAATTAAAAATTGACCTCTATGCAATTATTACAAGATCTTTAATTAAAAGTCAAAGGCTGGTAACAAAAATGACATCACAATACAAACTATTAGGACAGATGCAACTCAACTGCTTCATGTTGACTGTACCTTAAGAAGTCATGAAGCAATGCAGTTATGATTCAAAAGGCTCTAAATCATTCTAATCCAACACAGGTTAACAGCTTGAAAAGATAAAGCACTATGTCAGGAAGTTACTGACTTCTTGTGAAATAATCTTATAGTTTAGGGATAAACAGGAAAACAGCGTGTATCTCAGTGCAAACTATATTCACTAGAGTCTAGAAACACAGTTATCAGTTTTATTTATCAATCTCTAAGGCTGTCTCTGAAAGAGGTTCAATTTCGAGTTAATGAGAACACAAAGATGCACTGTAGTCAAATATCCATGTTATCAGCAGCACAGAGGTGGGCAAAGGTAATGGCCTTCTGGCAATGGTATGTCAGTTATAACAGCTGGGGGAGCTGAAGGTGAACATGACCTCAAAGTACTCCGTACTCACTAGGAAAGCAGCATATAGTCCTCCTGTAGCTGAGATGGTCAGTTTCACTGGCCTAAGTCCTAAATGTAGGGGAGGACTGGGTCAGTACTATAGGACAGGAGAAGAGGATGAGGTCAACGGACATTAATAATTAAAGATGGCTGCTTTTAACCCATCCTTACAAGGAAAATGAAAGAAAGAAGCAATTAAATGCTATATATCTAATTACAACCAGCCTGCAAACCCCTATAAAGTCCTAGGTTGGTAGAGTCTAAAAAGACCACTTTTCCTTCTTTTAACAGACCAGTCAGTGCACTCAGGCTGACATTCATCATATCTGCATACAGGGAGATGGAAGCAGAGAGCCTCCTGTGGAAAACTGTCAGGCTAGGGAGACAGGGAAAAGCAAAGTTTCAGCTCTTGTTGGAAGATTAAACTTCAGTCCTGCATATGTTATTGACTCTGTGACACTGGCCAAGTCACCTGGCCTGTTTCCATTTCTTCTTCAACAGAATGAAAATTTCAGCCCCTCTATAATGCTGGTAGTTGTGTGCAGTAATGTGAAAAATACACTTTCCGTTTTTCAGAAGAAAGGGACTTACAAAATCCCTAACGACACAGTCATCTCCACCAACAAAGTGCTGTGACGCTCATATTCTTGATTTCATATTCACAGTGGTCATTTGTTTTCGCTGGGATCTTTTTCCCCCTCGAACTGTTCTAATGACTGATAAAATTTTAAATAGGAAACCATGCTTAGATATGTATGTATGCCAGCATACAAATACACATACAGGCTAGTTGTAACCAGATTAAACAAGGTGAAATGGTGAATGACAGAAGCTAAATTCTAGAACTGCTGAGGATACGAAGTCTTTCAGACCACAGACGATGACTGGGTGGAAGGCTTAACGTGGTGTCTATAAATACCTGGTCTGGGGCCCACTCCAGCTGCAGTACACACACACTACATGCATCATGGCTTCTGACGCTCTGTTTGAATTAGGAAACAGACAAGCAAACCTTGGGTTAACAATGCAAACCACACAGCATGCAGGGTTATAGTCTCCACTCCTTTGCCATCTTTAAGATCAGGAACTGGTAGAGTCAAAGTGGGGGAACGTTCCTGTAGTTTGGACATCAAAAAGATTTGCTGGTTGCTTTAATTCTCTCACAATACATAAAGCAATGTGTCAACTTCAACAGATTTTCAACAGAACTTGGAAAGAAATTAATTTTACACACCTACACAGAGAATTCATGGGCAAACATGTGAAATAGGTGAAAAAAAAGTAGATCCATAGACAGAATTACACGATATGGAAATCTTATGGAGTCAAGGTGAGCAAACACATATTACAGAAACTTTCACAGTTTCTTTTTCAGTTGAGATTTATTTTTAGAAGAAAAACAAACCAAACGTGATTACTTATCCTGGCTTACCTTATTTTTTAAAATACTCTGAATTATTACTTTTTTGAATTATTTTTTAATCAATAGAGAAGATAACGACATTCTGCTATAGAGTATCCACCAAAGAGACAGTTTTTAGCAAAAATACATTCACCTACTATGTCTAGGGGTAGGTGATTTTGATAATAGTGGGAAGCTGATGTTCCAAACAAATAGAATCTGATGTTGAAGAATTACCTCACTAAACATTACAAAAATTAGCGCAAGCCATACATACACTGTCAGTAACAAAAGGTCACATGGGTAAAGAGCCACTTCCTTTTAATCCTTTAAAACTGGTACACCTCCTTCACTATGGCTGAAAACATCTGTGGTTTCTATTTTAATCTCTTCAACTTTTTATTAAAAGAAAGTAATTACTCAAAGAGGGTAACTGTCAGTAGGTTATAAAGCACTGCTACCATCAGCTAGTGTTTCTCAAGTAAAAGCACCAGAACTGTGGGGGGAACAACAGAGGTTTCACAAAATGATAACATACCCTCATTTTATTAATGTACAGTATTATGACTAAGCTGACAAGTTACCAAACAAAACAAAACAAAAAGTAAAACCTTCTAAGTAGATATGTCAAACTCATTCAAGCTTGCCTTGCGGGTAAGGTTAAAACTATTAATTTAGTCTTTCTCTGTCTGGTTGTTCAAAATTCTCCCCTTCCTACCAAATACTTAAATCACAACCCAAACTGTACTTCATATGTAAAACTGAGCCAAAAGGTGGTGGTGGCGCAGATTCTGAACAAAGCCAGCTTGGAAACTCCATCTGCTACTCACGCTCATTCTAGAGAATCTCAAGGCGAGACCACCGGATGTTCTCTGGTGATACACGCTGGCAAAATCTGGCTGCTCATTGTTAAAGCTCTTATCTTTTTTGTCCTTAGGAGAAAGCTATTCCCTGAACTTGTAGCTCTAATACATTTTACTATATCAGCAAATGCAATGTGTGATATTAGTCACTAATGAAGAATTACAGCTCAAGACTTTAAAATAACTCAAACTTAAAAGTTAATTCTCTTTAGCTTCTAGAAAATATATTCCAGAGTCACTGTTCTGTAACAGACGGGGAAAATTTATCCACAGAAGTGGGATTTCGGCATAACTGTGTCCCTCCATTTTACCCAGAAAACTTGGTTTGATCTTTAGAATTAAAGAAGCTACAACAACTGAGACTTAGGGAAAAAAAGTATTACGTAGCTTCATTTCGGTGGCAGCACTTTCAGTAGATATTAAAAAGCTTAGTGCTGCTTAGTCACAGACACAACGTCATCCTCCAAAATAAATGGGCCTAAGAAAACAAGAAAATTTCCAGGAAATGTTGAACTCAAAAGGAAGTTTCTGCTTACTGTTACAATTTTCTTCAAGAAAAAAAAAAAAAGACAAGATTCTTTAGGAATCCCACCAAAATGTGCCTAAGCAAAGAACTCCCCACTCTATCTTGCACATAGCAATGGACTGCTATTTCTGGATCTACTGAAACACGGGAGGTTTTCTGTACTGTATTTAGAGATGGGAAGAGGCAGTAAGAAGACAAGGAACATACCTACAACAGGACGATGAGACTGATTACGACTGGAAAGGTCCCTATTCCCCTTTGAAGCTCCAACTTCCCTGGCTCACCCACCAATAACGAGTATTATTTAAGAGCCTGGCCACTCCAAATACCTGCATCCTCTACAGATTTTTGAAGGGCTTCTGCTAATTCTTGGTCTGCAATCTCCTCTGGCCGTACTTCCTCTCGCCCGGCCCCATATGCCAACCGGGCACACTCTGGTAACTCCCCCTCAGGAAGGAAGGTGGTCTTTGAGCCTGTGGTGCCGATCACGAGTACATTTTTCTTGAGGTCAATGGAACACTTAGAAAAAGAAACCAAACACTGATGATAGCAGATAGAACACGATGCAGGAACATTATGATCTTGAATTTAAAACTCCATTCACAAAGAGCAACACTGACAGAGATGGCTCAAAAAACCAATTTTATCTAAAGTATTTAAACTTTAAGCTATGTAACATTGTTAGTTTAGAATCTATATCTATATATATATTTAAAATATCTATTCAATTTATTTATTTGTTTTTGGCTGCGTTAGGTCTTCGTTGCTGCGCACTGACTTTCTCTAGTTGCGGCAAGCAGGGGCTACTCTTCGCTGTGGTGCGTAGGCTTCTCATTGCAGTGGCTTCTCTTGTTGCGGAGCATGGGCTCCAGTAGTTGTCGCACGTGGGCTCAGTAGTTGTGGTGCGAGGGCTTTAGAGAGCAGGCTCAGTAGCTGTGGCGCATGGGCTTAGTTACTGCACGGCATGTGGGATCTTCCCAGATCAGGGCTCAAACCCGTGTCCCCTGAATTGGCAGGCGGATTCTTAACCACTGCGCCACCAGGGAAGCCCCAGAATCTTTTTTAATATTTAAACTGTACAGCAGAATGATCTTTATGGGATACAGTTTACACTTCTTTGTCAAACACAGCAATTGTTCATGTCTGAATTCAAATGTGATACATATTCATTGTACAAAATTTGGAAAACTGCACGCCATAATCATGGAAAACTGCACACGCCATAATCAGCAGCCACGCCTTTTAGAAACGTATCAGTGACTTTTTAAAAACTAAAACTGAGACATACCATTTATGTAGGTCTACATTTTTGCTTCTTGCTTAGTGGATAAAGTACAGCTTATATTTAAAGTCTATGCCAATGGTCTCAAAAGTGATATATGGACAAGACGAGCTCTACAAAAGTATTCTGTATTTCATACTTATGCGATCCTCTTTTTCAGTATATATATATGTGTATATATATATATACACACATATATATATTTATTTATTTATTTATTTTTATTTTTTATTTTTTTTGCGGTACGCGGGCCTCTCACTGTTGTGGCCTCTCCTGTTGCGGAGCACAGGCTCCGGACACGCAGGCTCAGCGGCCATGGCTCACGGGCCCAGCCGCTCCACAGCATGTGGGATCTTCCCAGACCGGGGCACGAACCCGCGTCCCCTGCATCGGCAGGCGGACTCTCAACCACTGCGCCACCAGGGAAGCCCATCAGTATATTTTTATAATTACTTAATATAGGACAGTTACACACATATATTTTGAATTCGTAAAGCTGGAGACTGCTAGTCTATACCATGACTTAAAAATAGCGATAAATAAATAAATAGGGAAAGATTAGCAACAAGCTAATAAATCAGGTTTCATTTATATGTGCATTCGCTCATTCCTTCTACTTAAAACTGTGCACCTTGATTGGAATATCAATATATTTCAATGGGAATTTAACACTAAACATTTAAGAAAGAGTATTAGTGTGCTTGCTTAGGCAGCACATATACTAAAACTGGGACGACGCAGAGATTAGCATGGCCCCTGCGCAAGGATGAAACGCAAATTCGTGAAGTGTTCCATAGTTTTATATTACTCAGCCATAAAAAAGAACGAAATGCTGCCATTTTCAGTGATGTGGATGGACCTAGGGATTGTCATACTGAGTGAAGTAAGTCAGAGAAAAACAAATATATGATACTGCGTATATGTGGAATCTAAAAAAAATGATACAAATGAACCTATTTATAAAACAGAAACTGAGTCACAGATGTAGAAAACAAACTCATGGTTTCCAAGGGGAAAACAAACTCATGGTTTCCAAGGGGAAAAGGGTGGGAGGGATAAATTGGGAGATTGGGATTGACATATACACACTACTATATATATATATCGATAAGATAGATAACTAATAAGAACCTACTGTATAGCACAGGAAATTCTATTCAATACTCTGTAATGACCTATATATATTGATAAGATAGATAACTAATAAGAACCTGTATAGCACAGGGATTTCTATTCAATACTCTGTAATGACCTATATATATCGATAAGATAGATAACTAATAAGAACCTACTGTACAGCACAGGGATTTCTAATCAATACTCTGTAATGACCTACATGGGAAGAGAATCTAAAAAAGAGTAGACAGCTGAAACTAACACAACATTGTAAATCAACTATACTCCAATTTAAGAAAGAAAAAAAAGAATATTAGTGACATAAAAATGTTGACTAGATATGAAACCTTGTTGGGAAAATTTTTACTAACCAAGAGCACAATAATTGCTTCTTCAATGAGTGAAGTTTATCTTTAAACAAATTATTAAGCTTCGGAATGGAAATATAAAAATCACTGCAAATGAAAATATTTATAAATCATTCTCCCTGTACTAAATAAACATTTCCATTCCCAACATCTTATGTACAACTTCTTCCTTAATCTCGAAGCTCTTCTCCCCAAGTATTGTCTGACCAGCTACTAAGGATTTACTAAACTTAGGCTAGCAGTAAAATCATCATTGTGTATTATGTACATCTCCCTACAAACCCATCAAAAAATTACTTGAGGCACTTCCCTGGTGGTCCAGTGGTTAAGACTCTGCACTCCCAATGCAGGAGGCCTGCGTTCAAGCCCTGATCTGGGAACCAGATCCCGCATGCCACAATCAAAAGATCCCGCACTTGGCAGCGAAGATCCCGCATGCCACAGCTAAGACCCAGAGCAGCCAAATAAATAAATATTTTTAAAAAAATGTTTTAAAAAAATGACTTGAGTTCTAATCAGAAACTAAAAATTACACAAGGGAACCAAATTGTCCAGTATAGTCTCAAAACAGATGGCAAGATTCAACAGATTCAGAAAGATTTCACAAAAAGGTTCTATTTCTACTGATACAGAATTTCAAACCTTGTATGACAACATCACCAATTAAGGACCTTTCCAGGTTTGAAGTCATGCTTCTTAATTTTCCAGTATATACAACCATGATGGAATAACCATTTAACACACAAAAAGCCAACGCAAAAAGAAAGTGAAGCTCTTAATTACCTGATGCCGTTTCAGCATGTCCAGTCCCAAAAGCATGTCCATGGGCTGTTCCTCAAGTATAGAGAAGGAACACGCCAGGAAATCTCCTTCAATTTGAACCTGAGCTAAAGCACATGAAGAAAGGAAGAGGTTACTGATTTTTCCAGCGAAGGTCTGGAAATGTATCTATCAGTCTGTGTCTTTCTTCCTGCAATCAGTCAAAGTCAAGCCAAAGCATGCAAACAAGTGAGTTAAGGATGAAAATCCCGTAAGACCAATAATCAGGTTAAAAGCCAATGAAGGCACCAGCTCCTAAAGTGGATTGGGTAGAACTACTGCCCACAAGACCTGGCTTGATATATGATACACGCTCAGCTGGTGAGGAAAGCTGGCATTAAGAATTAAAAAAAAAAAAAACCAAGACCAATTCCTCCAATATTAACCACCTGCTTCCTGTACACTTACAAAAGACTTTCTAAAAGGAAAATAAAATCAGTACACTTTAAACCTTTTAAATTAAGCTCCAAGAAGTAAACTGTTTATTACTGCCTGTTATAACCAAGTTTCTTTGCTTGAAGTCTCCTGCCTTGCCTCTTTCCTCAATTACTCCTCTTATTTCATATGTAAGATGTTTTTTTTTAAAAAAGATGACTTTGTCATTAACTATGTCTTACGAGCAGAAAAGTATATGAAATATATATATATATATATATATATATACTGTATATATATAGTATAAAGCATAATAAAACAAATACCCATGCATCTATTTCCCAGGTTAAGAAACAGAAAACTAAGAAGTTTCCTGTATGTCCTACTGATCATAGCTTATTCTTTGCCTCCTCCAACCCTCCCAACTATCTTGGTTTTTATGTTAATCATTCCCATCTTTTCTTACCATTTTTCTATGATTTCTAAGCAACATTTTGGTTAGTTTTGTGGTTTTGAACTATGACTTGCTTCTTTTACCCAAAAGATACTTTGAGATATTTTATTCCTGTGGGTGCACATGACTATATTTCTTTCGTTTATACCACCCCTAAGAGTGAGTACTGTAATGTTTGAGACACCACCACTGATTTATCTATCCATTCTGCTGCTACGGGACATTTGGGTTGCTTCCAGTTTCTGCCGTTGTAAGCAATGCTAACGTGAGCATTCTTGCACTTGTCTCCTGGTGTGCCATGAGTGTCTCTAAGGTATACTCTAAAAACGTACAGGGCTCTAGGGGATATTAGCTCAGCTCTACTTGATGCTGAATTATTTTCCAAAATGTTTCCAGGGGTTTTTGGAAAGGTCCCATTGTTCCACATTCTCCCAACACTCAATATTATTAGATTTAAAATCTGGCAAGTAATTCTCTATTTCCCTGATTAATGAGATAAAGCAGTTTTTCACACTTATTAACCATTTGAGTTTCCTCTTAAAGTGCTTGTTCAAATGTTTCTGCAATTTTTTATATACCAGTTTTTCTTACTGAGTTGGAGGATACACAAACATACAGAATACATATATATTCTAAATATGAATCCTTTATTAGTTATACATGTTATTAAGTTCTTTCCTAGTTTGTGTTTGTTCACTTCCTTTAAGATGTGCTTGATGAAAAGTTCTTAATCGGCTGTATTTATCAAATAATTTCCTTCGTATCTTTTAAAGAACCCCTTCCCTACACAAGACATTCTCCTATATTTTCTTCTAAAAGCCTGACTTTGCCTTGCACATCCAGGCCTTTAATCAACCTTGAATTGACATTTGTGTGTGATGTGAGACAGGGTCCCATTTCCAATTCATTTTTTCCCCATGGATACCCAATCGTCCTAGCACATTTCCTAAAACTTTCCCACTGCTCCATAAGACTTCCCCTCTCATTTATCAAGGTTCATGTTAAGCATGGGTCTGTTTCTGTTCTAGTCCTTTGGTCTTGATATTATCTAGAAGGGGAAGTTATTCCAGAGTATCTTGACTACTTCTGCCATAAAGGGCCTACATAAAATTTAAAATTAACACATCAAGTCTCACGAACAAAACAAAACAATTTATTGGGGTTTTAAATTTATTACAACGACTCTGTTGATGAACATGGGAGAACTACCACCTCCAACATATTGAAACTTCCTATCCATGGTGTAGCTCTCCTTTACTTAGACTACCCTTACTGTTATAAGGTTTTCTTGATACCTATCATAGCCAAAGTTGCAAAATGGTACAACCTGTGCAACCAAAAGAAGGACACAAGGGACTGGTATTTTTTGTCTCCTATTATCTTCTCACTAAAAACCATGAGAAATCTAAGAACTCAGACTCTGAAGCAACTGGTTTGTGGTATTCTTACCCAATTTCAGTCCTATTGTGTGTAAGAAAGTACATAAGAGGTATTTAAACTATCCTTATTCTATAGAAAATCAATAATAGAAAACACGGAGACTTCTAATAATAGACAAATGTATTAAACCAGGAAAAATGAAACAGATATGAAGAGGAAAACAGGTAGAAAAACTACCACTTGCAATGAAAGAAAAGTCATTTACAGTAAAAAAAAAAACCACTTTTTTATCTGCAAATTAAAGGGATAAAACTAAGAATACTTGATTGTATAAGGAAATTAACGTGAATGTTCAATAAGTGCTGGAGAAACTAGATTGGTACCAGTTAACAATATCAAGAGCCTTAAAGGGTATTCATAATCTTGGATTTAGTAGGTTCACTTATGGGAATTTTAACTAAGGGAAAAAAAAATCAGTTTGCACAAAAATGCACTTCCATGTTACAATGACAAAATATTAGGGGAAAAATATATCCCAAAGGTTGACCATTAAACCCATACAACAGAATGCTATGCATTTACTTAAGTGATGCTTATAAAATTTATAATGGCATTTGGAAAATGGTCTTACTTTTTCTTAAAGCAAAGTATAAAAATTCTATATAGTATTATATGATCCCCTTTTACAAGAAAACAATGCCAGAAAGAGATATGTCCAAATGCTACTACTGATGGATTCTCACCTAAAAGAATTAATTTTGCTTCTTTTCACATTTCTATACTTTCAAAATTCTCTACAATGAGCAACTAATTAAATGGATAATGAAAGAAAAAAACAAAGAGAAGAACAATTCTGATTAAAGACGAAGGACTGAACACATGTATTTAACTTAACTTACTCCTAAAAAAAACCACAATAAAAAGTTGTTTTTCTTTTAAAATGTACAGATTACTAAGCCCAAAAATAATGGAAGAGATAACTGAAACACAATTTTGGAACTAGAAAGCAGATGACACTAAGGAAAACTAAGCAGCAACCCTTTTTATCCCAAGAGGCTGATGAGTTGGTTGAAACAAGTACCTCTGCAAACGGGGGTGGAGGGAGACCAAAGCAGGAGCAGTGGTGAAGGGCTGTGGAGGCACAACTGCACCTCGGTGCTCCTTCTCCTGCACTCTGCTCAGCCAGGTGACTACCGCCTCACCCCAACAGTAAACAGAAGTACATAGGGGACTGATGTTTTTTTGTAACCAGCTAAACGATGTTACATTATAACTCTGATAGACTATAGGATTTAAAATTGCTAGGGACTGGGCGTGCTGGATCAGATGCCCCTATCCAAAAGGAATTTTTAAAGTCCACTACCCTACAAAGACTCCCAGTGCCCTGCACTCACCTAGATGTACCCTTCCAATAATCTTCTGGGTGCCCACTCCTTTGGCGATCCCTGCCCACCGACGGTCCACCAGCCTCATTATATTACACCTTTCTGCACAAGCTTGGCTCATAATGGTCATCTGGGCACCTGGAGGTGGAGGGAAACATCAGATAACAAAGATAAAATCCACATGTGTGGGAAGATAAAAAAATGCAGCACTAAGAACAGGGCAGAAAGCAAGTATACTCCCAAGCTTCTGTCTGTGTACGATTTTTCCTACCTAGCGGGCTTCCTGCTACACTTAGTTCAACTTTCAGTTTTACATTGCAATCTGAAACACAGTGTAGAAACTTCACATTGAGGGAAATAACATTATTTAAATGTAATAATTAAATGATATTTTAAAACTTTAAACACAGAAAGCAAAACTACGTGGAAAGGATCTCCAAAAAGTCAAACTATGTCTACAGATGGAAACACTCAATTAAGCACTACTGCACCCTCAGATCAGTTTTCACTGAGTATCTCTAAACATCTTACCAAGTTATTTTTATTTCAAACTCTGGGACACTCTAATTTACCAGTTAAAAAATACATCATGCAGTCTCTCAAAAAACTATAACTGAACTCTCCATTCTCTGCTCCAACAATTAGACCCTCTTTCCTATCAGGAAGAGGGCACTAAGGTCTTTTCTCTCCTGGTTACATACACTCACCCACAGAGCTGGAGTCAGCCTGTGCAGAAGACAGACACTTCTCTAATCTTTACCTAGGGTCCTAATCTCTCCCACAGAATCTAGTTCCACATTCCTGTGTGTTTGGACATGTCTATCTCAAAGCCAATAGGTATAAATACTCTTTCTCCCCAAATAATTCTCACTTCGGATTTCTCTCTTTGCCAATGGAATCCTTTTTCTTACAACCATAAAACAGAGGCAACTGTTCACTTTCGACCCCTCTTCTTATAGCCTTCTCCCAACTCTCAAACTCAGTTCCAATCCTGTTAATAAATTCTGGGCAATTTCTGACCTTTCTTCTTCTAACCATAGCAGTCAACCTGGCTCACACTCTATCCCTCTAGCTAGTGGACAACTTCTCTGGTTTCCAATCCTTTCTGTGGATATACAGTTTAAAGCAAGGAAATAGTTCTGATCTTTAGGGGTACAGAATACTCCAGAACTGCCACTGCCTTCAATCTTCTTAAAATATCACCTTCTTCAGATCCCTTATTCATCTGCTCAAAGGTCCTCAAAGGTTCCTACTCTTTATAAGATCTTCAAACCCACATCACCACAGCCTCAGATCCCACCTCACCCTGGTCCAACTATTTCCAGCTGCTACAGACTGAATGTTTGTGTCCCTCCAAAATTCAGGTTGAAACCTAATTCCCAATGTGATGATATTAGGAAGTGGGGCCTTTGGAAGGTGATTAATTAGGTCATGAGTGTGGAACCCTCATGAATGGGATTTAGTGCCTTTATAAAGGAGACCCCAGAGAGCTCCCTCTCCCCTCCCACCATGTGAGGACACAGGGAGAAGATGTTCATCTATGAACTAGGCATCAGGTACCCAATTTGCCAGCACCTTTTTTTTTTTGGGCTGCGCTGCACAGCATGTGGGATCTTAGCTCCCCCACCAGGGATCAAACCCGCACCTGCACTGGAAGCGCGGAGTCTTAACCGCTGGACCGCCAGGGAAGTCCCTCTGCCAGCATCTTGATCTTGGACTTCTCAGCCTCCACAACCGGGAAATGAATCTGTGTTGTTTATAAGCCACCCGGTTTACGGTGTTGTTATGGCAGCCCAAACGGCCTCAGATACCAGCCTTACAGCCTGACTGCTGTAAACCTTCCACTTTACGCAGAGGAAGGTGTCTCCTTTGTCTCTTACTCACTCTGACCCTCCTGTAGAGTGCCCCTTCCTCTACTTTCGCTTTCTCTGAACTCTACTTATGCTTTAAGGCCCAGCTCAAGACCCATCTCCTCCCCAGCTGACTGTCCTCTCCCAGTGATCTCTCCTCTCATTCAATTTCAACACTTCCTGTTCATATTACTCACAGATAACTTACACTTTATGGGCACTTAAACCTCTTGGCATTTGAGGAAGGTTAGAGTCAAGAAGGCCCAGAAATAATGAAGGAAAAGGGAATTTGGGAAGGCAATTCTTTTCTTCCCCCCTTCCTCACTCTACTCCTCATAAGCTAGTTATTGGTGTAAAGTCTGCAAACCCAGGATGAGAAGGGTCCCTTTCACTGCTCTCCTGCCTTTTCTTAAGACTCAGGTCAAAGCTCCAATCCTCTACCCATGGAGACAGCTCAGTTCAAATGCCCTCTCTTTGGAGAAGCCACGCCTGAGCAACCCAGTCAGAGTGAGAATGTGGTCTTTATGTTCATCCAACACACATCTGATTTTTGCACAGTGGTTAAGAGTTCTGATAGATCTGGGGCTGAATCCAAAGCCTACTGCTCATGAACTCTGAATACCTGGAAGAGTGACTTCCCCCCTTTATATCTAAGTTTCCTCATCTGTAAAACAGGGATAACAGAACACAGCTCATAGGGATAGTCTGAGGATTAAATAAAATTGAAGATGATATACTAAGCACCTAGCATGGTGCTTGGCACATAGTAAGGGCTCAATAAATGCTGAGTGTTATATCAGGGTCTCTTATGAATTTATCTCTCACTCATAGGAGCCCTATGAAGCTCCAGTCTTACCCCCAAGCACTCAGCACAAGGTCCTGCACATAGCACTCAACAGTAAATAATCAGCAGATTTACTCCTCCCAGGAACATATGCATCTCAGGACACAAACTCTTAACAGTTGAAACCTAGCATGTGCTCAGGTATTTGTGGATGAACGAGTGGAAGAAAACCTACTTGAGCAGGGGTTTTTACTTCTCTAGGAACACACTCGTTATCTCACGGCCTCAAGAGAGATACCTAGAATGAAGGCACAAGACCACTCGATTAC
Source organism: Aethalodelphis obliquidens (assembly GCF_003676395.1). Classification (NCBI taxonomy): domain Eukaryota; kingdom Metazoa; phylum Chordata; class Mammalia; order Artiodactyla; family Delphinidae; genus Aethalodelphis; species Aethalodelphis obliquidens. Next base: position 40,927,277 of record NW_020837953.1, read on the forward strand.
ACTCACATGGTGCTGCCCTGTGTGGTCTTACTAAACAGCAAAGTGTTGTTATTAAGAGAAAAGGTGCCAGTTAGTACAGGCATTATCTGAATGCTCAAGTGGGGAACTCTCGTCTCCTGACCTGGCTGGTAAGTTCTTTAAAGGCAAGAACCATGCCCCATAAACCCTTATACTCCTCACAGCTCCTGGTAGAGTGCTGGCACACAGACCAAGCTGAAATATCTGTTTGACCTCTACCCTACACACCTCCTTCTATATATATATATATTTTTTGCGGTACGCGGGCCTCTCACTGCTGTGGCCTCTCCCGTTACGGAGCACAGGCTCCGGAAGCGCAGGCTCAGCGGCCACGGCTCACGGGCCCAGCCGCTCCGCGGCATGTGGGATCTTCCTGGACCGGGGCACAAACCCATGTCCCCTGCATCGGCAGGCGGACTCTCAACCACTGCGCCACCAGGGAAGCCCTACACACCTCCTTCTTATAGCTCCTTATTCTAAACCCATTTACTCCCGTTTCTTATAGAGGTATCCTAGAAATTAGGATGCCAAATAAGGGGAGGTAGGAAGATAAAGGAAGACACTGCAAAATACAAAACTGGTTAAGAAATAATTAAAGAAAAACCTATTACAAAGAAAAGATTGGCAAGTGAAACAATAACCCTTGGGCTTGTTAGTTAGCTGTCCAAAGGACTACTGCCATCTTTAACGGACACCAGTCTCCCCTTCTCCCTGTGTCAGGTCAGAACGTTGGATGTAGAGACAAAGACACAAAAGATGGAGACATCACCTGAGTCAACAAAGGCTTTCACAGGATGTCCATTCACTTTGCAGTTAATATAAAGCATCACTACTTGGCCAAAACTTTCCGGAGCCTCTTCCATAGCTATTGTCATGTTTTCCTCAATGTTCTGTTGCCTGTAACAAACCAAAACCAGGCACACTAAAAGCATTATTTCCATGAAGAGCAATCTGTTTCAAAGTCACAATATTAAAAACAGACCTGTACATATCTTTTCCTCCAACTATAGCGGCTGAGTCGTGGAAATGGAAATTGGTGCTCTATCCTGAAATATGTGATTTAGCAGGAGGAAGTGAGATATATAATGGGCAGAAAATCTAAAGGCATACAAATCACCTTCATGTAAAAACAATTATGTTCCTTTTACAAGCTCAGAAACAGGAAAACAAACTTCTGGAGAGTAAGGGTCACAACACTTTTTATCCTGTAGTATGTTAGAATTTCATCAATGCTCCAATTTAAACTGAGGATTTACTGGGTATCTGGGTACATTTTCTATGTCCACTGCATTAAAAATAGTTTGCAAATATAATATACAGATGTTTCAACTGCTTGTGTTACATCTGCTGCTTAATTTCCAAATCTGTACAAAATTAGATTAGTTTCTAATCTGTAAAACGAGAACAATAATTTCTATCATAGGATCGCTGAGAGGTATAAAGCATCTAGTACACAATGCTAAGGTAAGAGCAGACGCTCAAAAATATCTAACTACCTGGCTGTCACTTAGAAAACTATACACACACACATGCGTCATAGTTCACCTGGTCCATCAAAATATTTCTTCAAAATCGAATATATTCTAATTCTTAGGTGAGAAAAGCACATAAAACGGAGTTCCAGCTTACTCCAGCATCTCATGTCTTCCTCCCCAACTCTTCTAGAAACATCATCAAAACACTACAAACATTAATTTAAACTACGGCTGGGGCCAGGCAACTTTGCTGAAGACTGAGACAATTACAGAACAGGGTCCAAGGTGGGATCAACTACAGCTGTAAGCCAGAGGCTGGCAAACTACAGTCCACTGTTTGTTTATGGGAACACATCCACACCGTTCACGTAGCTGCTTTCACACTGCACTGGCAGAACTGAGTGCTACCGACAGAGACTGCATGGCCGGCAAAGCCTAAAATATTCACTACCTGGCTCCTTATGGAAAAAGTTTGCTGACCTCTATTCTAAACTGTAGCGCCGGTCCCTTCTGTAATAATACTCTAGCCCAATTGTATTGATGGCTTTATCAGCCAGTCTATAATAAAATATTAAATTTTTCAGAAAGTCAAAGGTAAACTTGTTTAATTTAGCCCGGCAAATATGCGAGCTACTATATACCTCAGTGTACACATACCCTGTGTAATCACTGGTGTAGCGTATCAAATAAAACTGCTATAGGCATTCTATACAATTACACAGCTTTTCTCCTAGGTCACATTATTAAATTTAAAAATAACCTAAAATTAGTTGTGCACTCCTGACCTTACTTTGATTCCAACCAAGATACATTTCAGCAAAAAATCATCTGAAATAATACCAGTTACTTTGGCTATCCTGGGCTCTATGTCACTTTACAGGCACAAGGTTTTCTCCTCTAAAAGAACACATGCATTGTCCCAGTTCCCCTACCTCACCCCTGGGAAGAAACACGAGCCTATGGATGTGCCTCGTTTCACCTCTCTTCCAATAGCTCGGTGTCATGGTTTGGCTATGATGCCTCCCCACTGCCCCGCCCACCCCTCCTGCTTCCTGGCTTGAATGCAACTGTTCTTGAGAGTTATGTCAGGCTCACTTATAGCTGCAATGCGGTCTAGTTCAGAAAACACAAATATCTTCCCATTTCTCTGCATAGATTTAACTAGCGGGATGTTTCTCAAAGATAGTTATTAGTATCCAATACAATTAATGGGAACACTATACAGACAAGAACACAAGTGAATGGCTTAGGGCTATCAATTGATTCTGGTGTATTTACATTTCTCTGATTTCAAATGTACTCAGAGAAATAAGAAACCCTTTATTTGACTTCCAAGTTAACAGTGTAATATAATGACCAAGTTAGGCTTCATTTAAGTAACCAAAGATGATGATCAGGCCCCTAAAAGGAGTAGCCTTACAGTTATTGTTCTTAGTTATACTAAGCCCTTCACAACTAGCAATAAACCAAATCTGGAATGGGGGAAAGCAACTGTTCTTTTATTCAAAGGGACTGACTGAACAGCTTCTTGCTTGTGACTAGTAAGGGGACCAAGGTTGGCACTAGTATCCTTGTACGTGCTTAGGCCCCACCCCTTAAGATTCTATCTATCTATTTATTTATGGCTGCGTTGGGTCTTCGTTGCTGTGTGAGGGCTTTCTCTAGATGCGGCGAGCAGGGGATACTCTCCGTTGCGGTGAGAGGGCTTCTCATCGCGGTGGCTTCCCTTGTTGTGGAGGTTCTAGGTGTGCGGGTTTCAGGAGTGGAGGTTCTAGGTGTGCGGGTTTCAGGAGTTGTGGCACATGGGCTTATTTGCTCTGCGGCATGTGGGATCTTCGCGGACCAGGACTTGAACCCGTGTCCCTTGCATTGGCAGGCAGATTCTTAACCACTGCACCACCAGGGAAGTCCCACTCCTTAAGATTCTGATTCATCAGATTTGGGAGTAAAGCCTGAGCACCTGCATTTTTAAAAGCTTCTCATATGACTTTAATGCTGCCCCAGGTGAGAACCATAGCACTAGAGAATCTGGAGCTAGAAACCAGTCCTGCAGTCAGTTTATCTGCTGAGCCCAGTACAAGAACTGTGGAAGGAGACCGGACTTAGGACTATAAGGTTCCTCTTTGTACAGTTTTCTCCAATTCAGTCATGTCCAAGCCCTGGATTTAATCAGGGCTCATGCATTATGTCTAAGGAAAGAGTGTCCAATCAGTTTGAGTAGCCAGCCTAGTAGTCTCACCAAACTGGGGGCTTCTGCTCAGTCCTGGGGTCATCTACCTGGAGTTGCCTTAATAATGTGCTGTGGGCTAGTCAGGGAGTCTTTATCAAAATTTTAGAAAGTCATTAAATTAGGTAGCTGTATTTTTGTAATGTTGAATCAAAATGCAAGGAAAATGGAAGAGGAGAGAATAAACTAGAAGACTGAAGCTACTACCTCAGATGCAAAATAAGGAATCTACCTCAAAGCAGATGCCCAACAAATACAAGATCACCTGGAGTTTGGGAACCCTAGATTCTCTAAATCTTACTCTTTGGGCAAAGAAGTCATTACCTTATATCTTCTTCTATCTTTGCCTGAGCTTCAAGATCAAAAGGGTCCGCAGAAAAGAGACGAATCCTTTCTTGCTCTCTCCGGGCTCGGTCCTGCTGCTGCTCCACCAAGACCCTAGAAAATTTCTCTGCAAAAACAGTGGGTAAAATCTTAAAAACCATTATATTTTCATTCTTTATTAGTATTTTTCCACACTGAACAATTTCTCAAAATACAACTGTAAGAGATGCAGAAAGGATGGCTAGAAATCATTTAAAATGAGCAATTAACGTTTACTTTCTATTCTCTGCAGAAAAGATTACTTCTTCACCTAAATTTAGTGTAAAGAAATAATGTATCTGCTGGGGCTTCCCTGGTGGTGCAGTGGTTAAGAGTCTGCCTGCCAATTCAAGGGACACAGTTTCAAGCCCTGGTCCAGGAAGATCCCACATGCCGTGGAGCAGCTAAGCCCGTGCACCACAACTGTTGAGCCTGTGCTCTAGAGCCCACGAACCACAACTACTGAGTCCACGTGCCACAACTAATGATGCCCGCGCGCCTAAGAGTCCGTTCTCTGCAACAAGAGAAGCCACCGCAGTAAGAAGCCCGTGCACCACAAAAGCAGAGCCCGCTCGCCGCCAACTAGAGAAAGCCCACGCACAGCAACAAAGTCCCAACATAGCCAAAAATAGAAACAAACAAATAAATAAATTTATATATATAAAAAAGAAATAATGTATTTGTAGACATCATCTCAGAGACGATGACTTTTCAATTTAAATCAGTGTGGCAGATAAATGATGCTACCCCTCCCCTCCCCACTGCCCTTATTATCCTATTACCTAGAAATAAAAGAGAGCACTACTATCCCTCTTTTCCTCTTCTACTTTTGTTTCCTTTACAACACACTCTGCCTTAAAGCAGATAAATTATAAGCAAACTACTGTTTGTCTATATTACCCTATGGATACGAAGCAGGAAAATTAGCAAGGAGAAAACACTGCTTGCTGTAAGATGGATGTATGTTACAAGAACCACCTTTATTTGCTATCTCGTAAATGTGAGTACATTCAAATGTATAAATGTACAAGTGCCATCATCATGGTCTTTGGCAAGATACGCTGCATAAGACATTAAAGAAACCAAAATAATGGTCATATGAACTAATACACACAACAGGGATGAATCTAAAAAACACTGAGTGAAAGACGCCTGACACAAGGGAGGACATACTATATGATTCCATTTACATGAAGATGAAAATTAGGCAAAACTAACCTCTAAGTATCAGAATACTGGAGCCTATAAGGGGAGGAAACTGACTAGAAGAGAACATAAGGGAGCTTTCTGGAGTGAAAGAAATGTTCTATATTGTGATTGGGGTGCTGGTTATATTAGTTTGTCAAAACTCAACGAACTGTATACCTAAAATCTAAGTATTTCTCTGTAGGTAAATATTACCTAAATTTTAAAAATGGTTATTGAGGAATAAGTTATTAAGTGTGTTATGTTTTAAAATTTAATCAGTAGGGTTTCATAAACCCAGGAGTAAAACTGGAGAAATGTGCAGAGAAAACTTTATTCATAAAGATGGCTAAAAACAAATGTTCTGTTAAATACAAGAATGGCTAAAATATAGCCCCAAATAAACTGTTGGTGACAACCGCACTACTGTTAAATTTAGGGTGAATGAGAATAAAGGGGTTGCACTTTGCCAAACAGGCTGATGGCCCTGGACCTGTTTTCCTGGAACGAAATCATTTTAACTGGCATCAGCTGGTTAACTGGTACTCTCTTTAACTGAGGTTCTAACTAAACAGGTTAAAATATCAGTACCTGGTCATTACAAGATATTATCTGCAGAAAAAGAAAAACCACACACACAAAATAACAAACAAAAAAAACCCCTGAATCGCTATGCTGTACACCTGAAACTAACACAATATTGTAAATCAATTATACTTCAATTAAAAAAAAAATCTGTACCTGGGTTATACACTGCTAAAATGATTAGGGGAAAAAAAAAGGAAGGAAAGGAAAACGAAGGTGCTGGTTGAGCTGCTTCAGAACTCTACATAGCCCTAAAACTGTCACTATTGCCAACTAACTCAGCCTTTGACATCAGCGCTAATTTACCTCTCACAGACCAACTGATATGTTCAATACAACATGCGACACAGTGGGCTGAACACACCAGTTGCTTGAGTTTCTCCACATTTGCCGTGATACAACTATTCACCTCAGGTCAGCTTGACAGCCTTCACATTTCATAAGCTTACCAAGATCTCCACTGAGCAGAGCATCTGCCAAGGGTGGATTGCGTTCCTTCAACAAGGACAGCTCATGGGGGTTGGCCAGCAACATGTCTCGGAGCAAGGCTGGATTGTCCAGGCCCTGAGGAGATGAAGCTACCTCTCCAGGAGATGAGTGGGACTGCTGTGCTCCTGCTGGCTGGCGCTGCCGGGTGTTTGACGTGCCAGGCACAGCTATGCTACGGAAGTCTATTCGGGGTAAGTCTGTTGGGGAAAATCGATTCGAAGTTTACTTCAAATGACTCCATAAAAACAAGTATTTGAAGGAAACAGCAGATTTGCACATATGTGGTATGCAGTAGTAGTAGATGGTAATCACAGACATTCCGAATGCGCTTTCCCTGGTTCTTTCTCACGCTGACCTTGAATACAAAGACTGCAGTCCGAGAGTGAATAGGTAGGAAAGAATAGAAAAACAGAGGGTTGGGGAGTAGAGGTAGGGATAGGAAGACAATGGTAATAATCCCAAATTCTTGGCTTATAAAATATCCCAGGATAATAAGTTTTTACTTACTTATGTCTTTAAAAAAGCAAAGCCAATCTCAAACATAACCACGTAAAGCTCGATGTGGTTCTTAAGAAAAATCCTAGTCTGCTTTCACATATGCTCCAAAGAGCCCTGCCACCTTGGGTAAAGAATACCATACATATCACGTGAACAGCATAAATGTTAGATGTTAACTTCTACAAGTATGTGCCACACTTATTAGTTCTTTGAATTTACACTTTCATCTGTGCATCACTGCTAACTCTTCTCATACCCTGGAAAGCTAGTAGGTGTAATCATGTCACGGGAGAGAAAAAAACAAGAAAAGAAACCTGCACAGGTTCTCAGTGCTCAGTACACCAAAAGATTTAACAGTTCACAGGCCACACTCCCAGGTTCCATAATCCAAGGTGAGCTGACCTTACTAAAGTGAAAGGAAAATAAAAGGGAACCTTACCTCAAGGACCCACATATTATATGATTCCATTTATGAAATGTCCAGAATAGGAAAATACAGAGACTGAAAGTAGACTGATGGTTGCCTAGGGCTAGGAGGCATGAGGGCAGGTGGGGAATGACTGCTGACGAGCACAGAGTTTCTTGTAAAGATGATGAAAATGTGCTAAAATTGCTCATAGTGATGGTTAGGCAATTCTGAATATACTAAAAATCAGTGAATTGTACCCTTTAAATGAGTGAATTGTATGGTAGTGAATGATATCTCAATAAAGCTGTTACTGAAAAAAAGAGTTGTATTTTTAAATAGGAAAAAGAAAACAAAAAACGTAAAACCCTAGGTATAACCAGAATGATGGGCTAAGACTGAGTGAATCCACATTTCTTCAACCCCAAAATGTATCTGATGATTGCACCTGCTCCAAGTCTGGGGCTGTCCTGAAGCCTTTTGGACTTCAAAGAGAAAAAGAAAATGCTTAAACTCAGGAGGAAGGTTTGTGCCTCTTAGCATGGGTTCAAGTAGGCACTTTTCTTCAAACAGACCTCAGCTGGCAGTGTGTGTGTGTGTGTGTACGTGTACATGGACATGAACTTCGAACCAATGAAAAAGTGAAGTGAATAAGATGATCTTTGTGAGGTAGTTAATCTAGGTCAACCAGCAAAACATATATGGGCGGGTCTTCCTTATGGGTTGAGAAATTTTTATCTCAACCTTGTTATACTTATCTTGGGAGTCCACTCACTTCGGAATAATTTTGAAAAACTTGTTTGTTTACCTTATAGATCAGAATTGCTTCCCCTCCCCCACCTACTGGCTCTCTTGTCCCTGTGGCACAGCACAGGAAAAACAAGAAACAGTGAATCTCAGAACTAACAATTTCACCAAATTAACCACAGGAAGATTTGGGCTTTACTGATTGGCTTATGTGAACCCCTTCCCTTTCTAAAGTTTAACAGCAGCCCCAAGGGAATAATGTAATCTGGATCTGAAAGTAACAGGGCTTGATGGTGTCTTATAGCTCCAGTTTCAGGCTGAATGGAAGCACTGTGTTCTAAACTGGAGTCGGTCATCACCCAGACACCTAAACTCCTTTGAGTATCAGAAGCAAGCTATGGACCCTCTCCCCATCAAATGCACAGATGCCCACACAATTCTGCACACTATTTCAAGGACACAGACACTTCCTAACTCCCAATGCACAGATTCTAGATGTAGCATGTAAGATAAATAACAGTTTCTTTTTACATGATTAACAAAGATGGTGGGAAAGAACCAGGATTTGGTGGTCAGCTGCTTCAGGTTCATAAGGCTCAGTGTAACGGGAAAAGCACCAAGTTTTAAATCCTGTGCCTTCACTTACTAGCTATGAAGATATGATTTAAAAATTGTCAAGAGGGGGCTTCCCTGGTGGCGCAGTGGTTGAGAGTCCACCTGCCGATGCAGGGGACACGGGTTCGTGCCCTGGTCCAGGAAGATCCCACATGCCGCAGAGCGGCTAGGCCCATAAGCCATGGCCGCTGAGCCAGCATGTCCGGAGCCTGTGCTCCGCAACGAGAGAGGCCACGACAGTGAGAGGCCCACATAACGCAAAAAAAAAAAAAAAAAAAAAATTGTCAAGAGGTATCTCTTCCCTACAAAAGTTATGAGATGACCTGAAATGTGGGTGCAAGTGCCTGGCTGATTGTAAAATGTTCAGCAAAGGCCTATCACTGAATGCCAGACACAAAGCAGCAAAAGTCAGCCAGGAAGCAGAGGCATATGCAGCGTCTCAAGTCCTTCTCAAGGATAAAATGATCACTGATAACAACAGAAGCTAATATTTACTGACGGCTTGCTATGTGCTGAAGGTTTTACATGCATTATTCTCCCATCAACCCTACGAGTTGTGGTTAATTATAACACACATCTTACAGATGAGGAAATGGACTTAGAGTGTTAGCTTGTCCGAAGTTACCCAGCAAGCAAGTGGCAGAGTCAGGATCTGTACCCTGGCAGTCTGAATCCAAGGCAAATCCAAAACTCTGAACTACGCTATCTACTAATGCTTGCCAGGGCTGTGAAACCATCATGAGATGCCGTACTTGGGAACTGCACCGAAGGGCGAGGGTCTGCATTCTCCTTCTGTCGTAAAATCACAACGTCGCCATCTTTTAAGCCGTAAGAAGCCAGTGATCTGTGGTTGTCTGTGAGAGGCCTTTCAGCGTAGACAATCTGCAACCAGAAAAATTTGAATAGTATAAAGCACCGAGAAGCAACATGTCACAAAACAGAAAGACTACAGTTTTCCTCTTCATTAGAGAATGTCACTCCCTGCTCAACACCCTCCAGTGATTTCCCATCATACATAGAATAAAAGCCAAAATCCTTCTCGTCAACTATTAGGGCCAAACAATTCAGCTCCCTGGCTCCCCCATGACCTCATCTCATACCATGATTGCTATTCCTCAAATAATACCAGCAACTTCCCCCTCAAGGCTGTTTCACTTGTTGTTCTCTCTACCTGAGGAATGTTCTTTCCCGGGTCATTTTTTTAAGGTCTCTGATCAAACACTATCTCTTCAGAGTCCTTCCCTAATATTTAAAATGCACCCTCACCTCCCATATTATATATTTTTTCTTTATGGTCTCTCTGTCCCACTAAAATGTAAGCTACTCTGAGGACAAGGACTTTACTTTTTTCACCATATCCCAAATGCCTAGAACAGGGGCCTGGTAGATAAATCGTGCCCAAGTATTTGCTGAATTAAAGGACAAATAAAGCTATGGGAAGTAGACCATTTTAGATTTAATATTGAGCAGGGAGGGAAATGGGAATGATTTATTCTGGGGATGATAACTGCAATACTATTAAATAATATGTTCACTCCCCACCCACAAGTTTTAGTGAGATATAATTGACATACAACACTGTATTAGTTTTAGTTGTACAACATAATGATGTGATATATGTATATATTGTAAAATGATTACCATGATATGTTTTGTTAACATCCATCACCCCATATAGTTATAAATTTTTCTTCTTGTGATGAGAACTTTTTTTTTTTTTCCGGTACGCGGGTCTCTTACTGCTGTGGCCTCTCCCGTTGCGGAGCACAGGCTCCGGACGCGCAGGCTCAGCGGCCATGGCTCACGGGCCCAGCCGCTCCGCGGCATGTGGGATCTTCCCGGACCGGGGCACGAACCCATGTCTCCTGCGTTGGCAGGCGGACTCTCAACCACTGCGCCACCAGGGAAGCCCCCGTGATGAGAACTTTTAAGATCTACTCTTAGCAACTTTCAAATATATGATACAGTGTTGTTAACTCCAGTCACCCTGCAGTACATGACTGTACTGTGTCCACTTTTAAATGGTCTCACACACAAGCTTCCCGAGTTCTTCCTTCTCTTCGACCTTCCCCAAACTTTTATCACTTTTATGTTTATGAGTGGAAGATAACAGTGGAAGAAATTTAAAAAAGAACAATTAAACACAGATGGAAAAAAGGATCAGGGATGTATTACTAAGGAAAATATTTTTATGATGTGCAATCGAACACTGAAGAAAGCCTGAGAGCATAAAAACAGATGAAACAACGGGCTGTGGAAAGAAAAGGGACAAAGGGCATACTATGATTTCACCATGAAGGAACACAAAACCTAACCCGCATCATGACCTACTCTGTAGAGGGGCATTCAGAACAGACTCTGACTTTGAAAGGTTTTCTTCTTAACAATTCACTTTCCACGAGGCCACTGGCAAACTGAGGAACTTGAGTTCTGTCCTGGCTCTGACAGGGCCCCTGACACTCAGCTGGTCCAGGCTTCACAGTTCCCATTTGTCAAGCAAGCAGCTGGGGCTACATAATCATTACACCTATCCCTTCCAGGTCTTTCTGCTACACTACCATTTTACAATGTTTCCTCAAGTGTCCTCATAGCTCTCATAGTAAAATTGCCTGACACAGAACCTGAAAAATACAGGATTTAAACCGGAAAAAAAAAAAGATCTGTCATATCTGATCTCAGAATTTGCAATGACATGAGAAATAGAACAGGAAACTCAATTTAGTTCCTTCCAAAATCAAATACTTCTGCGGTTAAACAAAAAAATGATCTGCAGAATTTGTAGGCTGAATTATATTTTTTAAGTTCTATACAGGACTAGAAAAAGTATCGTTAGTTCTTACCCTCACCTGCGAAGTTAAAATTTGTTACAATAGATTGCAACTGTCATTCTATCGACCCATTCACTCTCCCTTATTTAAGCATATATCTCATAGTAAAAGTATACCAGAATCAACATAGATGGTTTGCAATACAACCTGAGTCATATTATAACTTCTGGGATTGCTTTAAAAACCACCACAAATCTGAAGTGACAAGCGTCATGGGTTGAGGTGTGCAGCAAGAAAGAGGCATGCAAGAGAAATGCCACGCAGGCAGTTCCTACAAGGGGGCTTCAACTCTGTGAAGCAACCACAATGAAAGTACCAGTGGCCTAAGGCCTACTCCTTAATTTTCTAGGGTCAGAAATTCAACTATCAGTATATTTAGAGACACAGGATCAGTCAACGTACTCTAACTGTACTTATAAGAGAACATTTACTTGTCTACAACGAGAAATCAAACTCAGGAGAATCAGAATGCTCCTATCCACAAGATCCCTGAATTTTCTTCAGGCTGGAAATGCTACATGGAAAGCCATATTAAAATAGCAGACGGCTACCACTGAGTGAGCTCCCACTGGGAGCCGGCATCTTACTAGGTTCTCGCAGTCTTCCACCTAATCCTCGTATCCTCTCGTTTAAGTCTCATAATCAATTTATGAAGTAGATATTAATTGTCCCATTTCATGTACAGGGAAACAAGTTACTGTTAGGTGACCTGAGGCTCCACAGCTATTGAGAAGAGAACTGGGGTTGGAGCCACACCTGCCTGACTTTGTAGCCCACACTCTTTCCTGGTACCACATACAGCTTTCCCAAATATAAGTCCAAAGTGGCATGGTGAATTAGCTGGGCGACCTTTACAAGAGCTATTAAGCCACCTATCACTCCTAAGGGCCTCTACTCACCAAGGGGATCAAACGCTGTCCACTGCTCAATGTATCTCCTGCCCTGAACATGAAGAAAGGAGCACTCACTACCAACCCCTCACTCTCTGATTCCCATTTTACAGATGCCATACATCATTCCATCACTGTTCAGCTGAACAGTTTTTCCTCAGCAGACAACATAATTTTTTAAAAAGAAGGCGGCCTGACCTAACAACAAAAATGTAAGATCCAGGTAGTCAGTACCATCCAACATGTAACATGAAGTGTGGAAGACTGCTATCTGCCCCAATCTCCTAAAAATACTAGACTGCAGAATGTGGGTAAGGATCAAACATTCTTCATACTGACAAAGCAGCAGGTGTATACCATTCTAGTCCAAGGACATAGATGAGACAAACAGTAGCTTAGTTGAAATTATGACTGCCACAAAGAACTGGTTTTTTTTTGTTGTTAAAATAGGCTTAAGAATCTAAGACAATTATTCTGCAGCTTGAGTTCCAGAATAAATCGGAATGATTTTCCAACTTAATATGAGTATCTAGTAGACCAATGGTTTCAAATTTCTACCAGTCAAAACAAAATGAGTTTTGTTTATGGCATTGGTGATACTTTCTACCATTCATAATACCCAGCTCAAAGGTTATAAGGCTCAGCTACACGTCTTTTTTATTGCGGTACACGGGTCTTTCACTGTTGTGGCCTCTCCCGCTGTGGAGCACAGGCTCCGGACGCACAGGCTCAGCGGCCATGGCTCATGGGCCCAGCCACTCCGCAGCATGTGGGATCTTCCCAGACCGGGGCTTGAACCCGTGTCCCCTGCATCGGCAGGCGGACTCTCGACCACTGCGCCACCAGGGAAGCCCTGCTACAAGTCTTAATCTCCAAAACTGGCACAACTGCTAGTACTTCTCCAGAGGAGGCACCCTAGAGATTGAATTCTCATCTTAACCAATATTTAACAATACACTAATTAATACAACTCCAAAGCCTTTAGGCATGATGTCAAATGTTTCCTGGTCTCTGAATGAGAGATTTCAATCAATCAACAGAAATCATAACAGTACATTTCTAGCATTAAGGATCATAAACTGGCCACGAAACCCTTGGAATCACATTTGAATGGCTTCATAATAGTATCTACCATTAGTTGAAAGCCCACTATATGCCAAGTGATCTACACATACCATCCCATGTAATAGTCAGCTTGACTTTTACAACCCTTCTGGAAGATAACTTGACAAGTTACTAAAAGCCTCCCAAAAGACCTGGCAATTCCATATCTAAGACTTTATCCTGAGGAAATAATCAGAAATGGAGACAAAGCCTTAAGTATAGGGCTTCCCTGGTGGCGCAGTGGTTGAGAATCTGCCTGCCAATGCAGGGGACACGGGTTCGAGCCCTGGTCTGGGAAGATCCCACATGCTGTGGAGCAACTAGGCCCGTGAGCCACAACTACTGAGCCTGCGCATCTGGAGCTTGTGCTCCGCAACAAGAGAGGCCGCGACAGTGAGCAGCCCGCGCACCGCGATGAAGAGTGGCGCCCGCTCGCTGCAACTAGAGAAAGCCCTCGCACAGAAACGAAGACCCAACACAGCCAAAAATAAATATAAATAAATAAAAACAAAAAAACCCCACAAACCTGAGGGACATCATAGATTCCTCTTAAAAAAAAAAAAAAAGCCTTAAGTATTTAGGTATCCATGGACATGTTACTCATAACTGCTTCCAAATGTCCCCAATTCAGTTCAAATGCCCAGCAAGGGACTTCCCTGGAGGCTAAGTGGTTAAGAATCCACCTGCCAATGCAGGGGACATAGGTTCAAGTCCTGGTCCGGGAAGATCCCACATGCCGCGGAGCAACTAAGCCCGTGTGCCACAACTACTGAGCCTGCCCTCTAAAGTCCCCGAGCCACAACTACTGAGCCCACGTGCCACAACTACTGAAGCCCACGTGCCTAGAGCCCGTGCTCCACAACAAGAGAAGCCACCGCAATGAGAAGCCTGCGCACCGCAATTAAGAGTAGCCCCCACTCGCCCCAACTAAAGAAAGCCCATCTGCAGCAACGAAGACCCAATGCAGCCAAATTTTAAATAAATAAATAAATAAATAGTAGACCATCACAAACTCTCTTGTCTCCCTCCCTCCCTCCTTTCCTTCTTTTTTTTAAAGTTTTTTTTAAAAAATTAATTAATTAATTTATTTTTGGCTGTGCTGGGTCTTTGTTGCTGCGTGTGGGCTTTCTCTAGTTGCAGTGAGCGGGGGCTACTGTTCGTTGTGGTGAACAGGCTTCTCATTGCGGTGGCTTCTCTTGTTGCAGAGCATGGGCTCTAGGCGCCTGGGCTTCAGGAGTTGTGGCTTGCGGGCTCTACAGAGTGCAGGCTTAGTAGTTGGGGTGCACGGGCTTAGTTGCTCCATGGTATGTGGCATCTTTCTGGACCAGGGCTCGAACCTGTGTCCCCTGCATTGGCAGGCGGATTCTTAACCACTGCGCCACCAGGGAAGCCCTCCTTTCCTTCTTAAAAAAAAAAAAAAAAAAAAAAAAGCACAGCAAAATGAAAACTGTTAAATAAATTGCAGTACATCTGTATGATGGTATATTACGTGGCCATTAAAATGATAAACTGCAAGAATTTGAAATGTTATGGGAAAATGCTGACAATGCAGTGTTGACTGAAGAAAGGTATGAAATTGTTTATTACAGTTCAGGCCATATGTTTTAAAGATATATTTTAACTATATAAGAAGAAAAAAATACATTAAAAAGCAAACTGCAGTTATCTCTCAGTTATAAGGTAATAAGTAATGGTGTTCTTTTCTCCTCTTCTATATGTTACAAGTTTTCTATAATGAATATGTGGTATTTATCAGAAAAGAAATACATGAAAATTACCTGTGAAAATAAACATGCCAAAACCAGCTACAAAAGAAATTCTGTTTCTACTGGTTTAAAATAGTGTTTTGGGCTTCTCTGTTGGCGCAGTGGTTAAGAATCTGCCTGCCAATGCAGGGGACACGGGTTTGGGCCCTGGTCTGGGAAGATCTCACATGCCGCGGAGCAAATAAGCCCGTGAGCCACAACTACTGAGCCCATGTGCCACAACTACTGAAGCCCACGTGCCTAGAGCCCGTGCTCCAGAAGAGAAGCCACCGCAATGAGAAGCCCACACACCGCAACGAAGACCCAACACAATCAAAAATAAATAAATAAATTTATTTAAAAATACTAACAATAAATAAAATAGTGTTTTACAGGGACTTTCCTGGTGGCGCAGTGGTTAAGAATCTGCCTGCCAACGCAGAGGACACGGGTTTGAGCCCTGGTCCGGGAAGATCCCACATGCTGCAGAGCAACTAAGCCTGTACGCCACAACTACTGAGCCCACGTGCCACAACTACTGAAGCCTGAGCGCCTAGAGCCCATGCTCCTCATCAAGAGAAGCCACTGCAATGAGAAGCCCGCGCACCGCGACAAAGAGTAGCCCCCACTCACCACCAACTAGAGAAGGCCTGTGTGCAACAACGAAGACCAACGCAGCCAAAAATAAAATAAATATACAAATAAATAAAAATAAACAAAATAGTTCTTATTTTAAACAAAATAAAAAAACAAATAGATCATGCTGTGTGCAGAGCTGCATTTCCAGGAACAGTTACTGCTATTATTTGGTATTTAAATATGCCTTCATTTGAGAGTTCTTATACATTCTGCACACTTTTTTTTTTTTAACCACATGCCACCTACAGGGGTAAATTATAACAATCTTTCAAAAATGCAAAGATATTAATTTCAAGTGAAGCTAAGTTCTTAATAATTGTTTGAAGTTCCTCTAGCCAAGTCTGCATCAAAGCATCAAGCAGGGCCATGACCGGCTTCCAAACCCACACTTGTGTTAAGAGATGGAACATGCCCAGCTTCAATCACATGTGCAAGTGGAGATTGTTCCTATTCTAAATTTGTTATCACTGCATTATAACTACTGTAATCAGACTAGAGCTGTTAAAAATTAACACCCTTTCCAAGCATATCCTTATGCACAGTCGATGCTGATGCTGAAAGACTGAATTATAAACCAGTGATTCTTAATGTGGGGCAGACATGCGACACAGTTCTTTAAGGATGTAGGAAGAAAACAGAAAATAATTAGAATTTGCATTTCCATTTTAGTTTATCCTTCCTTAAATTCTATCCTGTGCCTGTTTATAATGACCTAAGGTATTACTTCATGTATATAATTGATGTTTACAGCTATTACATACATGTAATATACATGCATTTATATTATGTATACACCATTAGTTCATATATATTATTTATTATATACATCACACAGATGCATGTTCCAAAACATTTTACTCAGAGGGATACGTGACCGAAAAAGTTTGCAGACCAGTGGTCTGGACACACAGTAACAGAAAAGAATAGCCAAAAACAAGAAAAAAAAAATTCCCGTTAGAAATGGAGTCAGAAATGGAGGTGAAGGAACGAGAACAGAGAAGGGAAGTAAGAGGAGTAAAGGTAAAGAGACCAGGAGAACTTGGAGAGGAAGAAGGGGAAGAGGAGTAATATGGGAGAACCCTGGGAGGTAAAGGAGGGGTGGGGGGAGGCCCCAAGTAAGTGAAAATGATGTATTTGTGCATAAAAACTACAATGATATTTACTATTATGACTTGGTGAAAGGAAATGACTCAAGTGTCTAGGGTGGATCCTGTTCCTGCTTGATGGGCAAGCAACTGAAAGACAACGGACCACCAGACATCCTAAAATAGACACTGTGTTAGGTTACAATGGAGCCAACAGAACAAACTTGAAAAACAGGAGCTGTTTACCGGCTATGTAATACAGGCTTAACACTAGTTGGAGCCCAGGTTTCCATATGCTAATTTGGCTTGGGAAGGAAGTGAATGCCAAAACACTGACCTAATGAATAAGAAAGAATTTGGAGTTAGCCTAACCGTTCAATTAATAAGGTACTGCTAACCTTCCGCACTGGCAGGACAGTGCCTGCCTTACCATACAATTAATCGTCTTTCGATCTGACACCCTCTTTTGGCTACAGCCATCTCAAAAAGTGCAGGAATACAGAAATCACAATCTTTGTCTTCTCCCAAGCCCAACAAAGTCAATTTACATTTTAATTTTTTATTTCCCCCACCAGCTGGTGATTATAACCAGGGTAAAAGCACAGCCAGAGGGAAGAGAAACAACTGAAAAAGCCACCTTCAAAAATCTGAGTTGATTTTCCCTCCCTACTTAAACTGCTCTTTTCTAGCTCTCTACCTGAGGGATTCATTGACAGGAGCTGGTTCCTGAGTTTTTGTGGTTTCTTTTTTTTTTTTTTACAGAAGTTCCAAGAATCCCTTTTGCCAGAATGCCTATTTGAGTGACACCTTGTGCCCCCAAATAAATTCTTTCTTGATATTCAGCTTATGCCAAGGTTCTAAAGTTCAAAGTGTAAAGGAATCATACTCACTTCTGAACAAAATATTGACACACTTGTTTACCGTAGCACAGGGCAGAACAAGCTGTAGTGAGGCAATAGTTTTTGGAACTATTTCATAACTGCAGTAGCAAATCAAGATTTACCTTCTGGGGCCTTGGATGACTTCTATAATTTTCTTAATGTTTAGACTATGCCCTCCGAGGCCCACTTATCAAGTCAGGATTTAGATGTTTCAGTGTGAAGGCCACAGAGTTATTGCCACCAAATCTGTCTGGTGGCAGCGTCAGAGCATTTTAAGAATACATTTTAAGAATAAATTAAAATGTAAGAGCAGCTTAATTTCTTTCCAGCAGGGCAAGGGAAATGAAACAACCAAATCACACTGAGGCCATATTTAAGCAAATATCCTCATCTAGCACTGAGCTTTGAACTCACCCAAACTGAACTGTGACCTGAAAGAAAGAGGGATCTTGGCCTACTACCAGGGAAGAAACCACAGAAACAGTTTCGGTTGAACTAATAAATTACTTTAAAAAAATAATAATTTAACCAGAAACGCATGTGGTAGGGAAAAGAGCATTTCCAGAGGCTTCAAAACAAGGTGGTGCAAGTCTCAAACTTTTCCCTTCACTTCGAGCGCAAATCTCTACACTTAAAGGTAAATTACGTTTACTTAGGCAGGAGCCCTCTCCAAAAAAGCAGATGAACATCCATCTACCACAGTGATCCAAACTGGTATTTCTGGTTGGGGAAGCAGAATGCATGAACTCTTGCAAATCTACGGCTTCTTCTTAGGTCTACGCCGACACCCCAAACTCCAGAAATTAGAGAAGGGGTCAAAGAGCCACAAGGTGGGGCGGACCGCCCGACAGTGCACGCGCTCCTCAGGCTGCAGTGGGTGCGTCTGCGGTCAGGTTCTCCGCTCTCTCCCCCAGCACCCCATCCCACGCTTGGGGCGTATGGGGGCAGCCACCGATTCCAGCTCCCTCCCGGATGCGGGGGTGGGCTGGGAACGGCCATCCTGCTTCTCCTCCACCCCCCAATTCCTCACCAGCAGCAAAAGGAGTGCGTGAGGCCCCGAGGCGGGAGGACTAGCTCCGGCGGGAGGCCCCACTCGCCGCTCAGCGTACCTGGCTCTCGGCTGCGGGGATGCCGGACTCGAGCTCACACAGCGCGCGGAAGTTGTGCAGCTCGAAGTCGGCGTCGACCTGGAGGGAAAAGGTCACCTCGGAGAGGTCCCTCCGCACACAGTACACGGTGAGCAGCATGGCCCGGGCCCGACCCAGCTCGGCTCGGCCCGGCCTCGGCGCGGGGCGGCGGCGGCGGCGGGGCCTGGCTGGTGCTGCAGGCGGACGGCGCGGGCTGCTCGCTCGCCCGCCCGTTCGCTCCTTCCCTCACTCACACACGCTCAGTGACTCACTCCCTCCCACCCTCACCAGCAAGTACAGCCGCCACCACCCGCCTGCAACTTCGCCTGCCTGCCTGCCGGCCTGCCTGCCTCCCACCGCTGCCGCCAAGCGCGCCAGCCGCCCGGCGCCCCGCCCCGCCGCAACGCCGATGCCGTAAAGCCCGCCTGACCCGCTCCGCCTTCGCGGCGCAGCGGAGGGGCGGAGCTGGGAAGGGGAGGCGGGAAGTAGGAGAGGATTGCAGGGCTCTGGGGACGGGAGAGGGTGGAAGGGCGAGGAAAGGGGAGCAAACGAAGAGAAAGAAATAAGTATTAATTGCTTGATTTAGTAAGTGACGTCCGTGGAGGACTCCAAAATCTCATTTATTCATCCGACAGGCATTTATTGAGCGCGTGTTGGCAAATAGCCACGTGGGTACAAAAATGCGTAAAAATACAGGTCTTTGCCCTTAACGAACTCTCAAACTGATACAGGAGACTGAGAACCTAGCAGATTGTTCTCAGACATATTTTCCAAAGTAGAAATTGAGGCTCAGACAGCTTACTTTTCTTCTTGTTCTGATGATTTAGGGTTAAAACCAAAATCACGAACCCCTGCTCACTGGCCCCTGCTTTGCTCTTCAGCCCTGCCTCCTGAGCCCTGTCTGCACTCTGCCCTCTCTGCCACATTGTGACTTTCAGTTCCTCCTAAGCTCCGTTTCCCTGCCTCGTAAATAGTTTTCCTTCTACTTGGACTGCTTCTTTCCTAGCCCTGGCAAACCCCAGCACCTATTGCAGTGCTTTTTATTGGGCACAGCTTAGAATCCACTCGATAAAATATGTGTTACTTTAATGGCCTGTTTAAGGCCACATAGCTGATGAGAAATAGAAGCCCAAAACATGAGGATGAGTCAGAAAACCGAAAGGGAAAGAGGAGGATACAATGGATACAAGATTGGCATCTCCCCATTTACTCCCCACTCCCCCATCCACGGAGTAGGGACACCCTCTTCTATTATAACAGGAGGGAAGGAGGGGTCAGGATGGCTATGGATGCAGGTAAGTGTAGGTAGGTTTGGTGGCAAGAAAGTAAGCGAAAGACCAGCAGAAGATGTATCTCTGTAAGGGAAGAGGGAAGGTTTTCTGTGGAGCATAAAGACAGAAGGTGGAGGGAGGGGGCGGGGTGGAGAAGAGTGGTTGTTATCAGGTACAGAAAGCCCACCACCAATGGCTTACGCAAGTGAGGGTTTATTTTTCTTACGGGATAGGAAGCCTGAAGGTAGACAGCAGCATTGGTTCAGTGACTCAGTGATACAAGGGACAGTATTTTGGCAAATCTTTTGGCCTTTCCCTGAAGGTCATGATATAGCTGGTTGTCTCCACCCCATGCATCATTTTCTTGTTCAAGCAGGAGGTTGCCCAGGAGTCCCCCAGGAGGTTTCTGCTTACATCCGGCCAGAACTGTGTCACACAGATGCAAGAAAAGTCCAGGAAGGGGCTTCCCTGGTGGCGCAGTGATTGAGAGTCCGCCTGTCGATGCAGGGGATACGGGTTCGTGCCCCGGTCCGGGAAGATCCCACATGCCGCGGAGCAGCTGGGCCCGTGAGCCATGGCCGCTGAGCCATGGCCGCTGAGCCTGCGCGTCCGGAGCCTGTGCTCCGCAAGGGGAGAGGCCACAGCAGTGAGAGGCCCGCGTACCGCAAAAAAAAAAAAAAAAAAAAAAAGCCAGGAAAAGTGTTTAGGTTTTCTCACCTCATTAAAAGGTATGAATGGGGTGCGCGGTGGCGGGTGGGGCAGGGGAGGGGTTGTAACAGGTTTTAGGTGAGACATACCTAGCGCCTACTACAGCAGAGAAGGTTTGAAATAACCATTGTAAGTTGAAGCAAATTGAGTAGAGAAATGATGTAGAATTGCCAGATGGTATCAAGGGTTCAGCTGAAGTTAGAATCATGAGCTGACAGATTTTTGTGTTACATTTTTTTCTGTTGGTGCCCAGATGTGAATGATTTTGTTTTCCAAAGATGGCCACGGCAATATCTTCCATCTTATATGTTCATGCTATAATGTAATCATGACATTCCTCCCATTAAGACATGGGGTATATGTCCCTCCATTTGAATTATGGCAGATGGACTTTGGCATAAGTGTCACTGTGTGACTTCTGAGGCTAGTTCATAAAAGGCAATATAGCTTCTGCCTGATTCTCTTGGAACACTTGCTCTTGGAACCCAGCAGCCATGCTGTGAAGAAGCCCAAACTACCCCAGGCAGTGAGACTACATGGAGATAACATGTATAGATGGTTCAGGCAACAACCTAGCTGAGATCAAAGCCAATTACCAGGAAAACCCTCCTAGAACATGAATGAAGACACTTCCAGTTGATTTCAACCCTAGCTGTTGAATCATCTCCAGCCTTTGAGTCTTCCCAGCTGAGGCCCCAGACATCATGGAGCTGCCTCCACTGTATTCTTTCTGAATTCCTGACCCACAGAATCTGTGAGCATAATGAAATGGTTATTTTACATGACTAACTTTGGGGTGGTTTGTTACAAAGAACAATAATTGGTACACTGAATATAGGCACAGCCGATAAACTAAAAAAAAAGAGAGAACTTTTTATTGCAGCATAATACACAAAAAATGCATGCATTTTAAGTGTATACGGTGAGTTTTCACAAACTGAACACCCCTGTTCAGAACATTATCAGTACCTCAAAAGCCCCCCTTGGGCTTCCCTGGTGGCACAGTGGTTGAGAGTCTGCCTGCTGATGCAGGGGACATGGGTTCGTGCCCCGGTCCGGGAAGATCCCACATGCCGCGGAGTGGCTGGGCCCGTGAGCCATGGCCGCTGAGCCTGCGTGTCTGGAGCCTGTGCTCTGCAACGGGAGAGGCCACAACAGTGAGAGGCCCGCGTACCGCAAAAAAAAAAAAAAAGTCCCCCTTATCCTTCTTTCTATAATTAATAGTAATCTTTTAAAATATATATTTATTTGACCGTGCTGGGTCTTATTTGCGGCACGTGGGATCTTCGATGCCGTGTGTGAGATCTTTAGTTGCGGCATGCGGGATCTTTTAGTTGCAGCATGCGAGATCTAGTTCCATGACCAGGGATCGAACCCGGGCCCCCTGCATTGGGAGCGCAAAGTCTTAACCACTGGACCACGAGGGATGTCCCATAGCCTTCCTTCTAATCACTAACTCTCCCTCCCCAAACCCCTCCAAGTGTAACCAGTATCCTGACATTTAATAGCATAGATACATTTTGTTTTTCTACCGCATGTAAGTGGACTCACACAGCATGTAGTCTTGTGTCTGCCTTCTTTCACTCGACATTAAGTGGGTTTTGTCCATATCGATGTATGTAATTATAACTTGTACATTCTCGTTGTATTTTGTTTGGGAAATACACCATAATTCAACCATTCTGTGGCTGATGGGCATTTGAGTGGATACATTTTTCCTTGAACCATTTTGACTTATGGTTTTCAAAATTTGCAACCAAAAGAATCCTAACTAATATAAGCCCGCAGCTTTTTACCAATCAGACCCTTTCCTCTTGGGCCTCACGCCTTTTGGACTCTGATCAGTTGCCTCCTGTGATCTGGCTCACAGTAGCTCCTCCCACTTCTCTCTCACCACTCTATGAGATGGACTTTGCATCTCTATTACTTGTGACCACAAATAGCTTCAGACATCTCTGGTCCTTAATTCGAAGTCAGGATGGGGTGGGTTGGACAAGGCCTGGACAAGCAGGGCTACCAAGAAGTTCCATGATCATTGCTGTTTGTCAAGAACCTTGCAAATGATTGCTAACTTTGCAATGCTCACTTCTTGCCAGGCACTCCTCCATGAATGTCATGCGTGTTGAGTCATTTAATCCTCACAACAATCCTGTGAGGCATTATCTCCATTTTACCGATGAAGAAACTGAAGCATAGAGAGGGGTCAGTCACTTGCCCAAGGACACACAAATGGAAGCTCGAATTCCAGTCAGGCAATCTGACTTGAGTCTAGGGATTTCCCTGGCAGTCCAGTGGTTAGGACTCCATGTTTCTACTGCTGGGGTGTGTGTGGGGGGTGGGGGGACAGGGGGGCGGGGGGGGGGCGGGTTCGACCCCTGGTCGGGGAACTAAGATCTCGCAAGTGGCAGGCCATGGCCAATAAATAAATAAATAAAACTCAAGTCCACAGTCTTAACCATTATTTTACACTGCTGAATGTGAGACCTCATTTTATCCTTCTAAAAGCCCTCAGAGATAGGAACGATTAGTATTCATTCCCATTTCATGGATAAGGAAACAGGTGTGGGGATTTTAATTAACTTACCCAAGTTCGCTCAGCTAGTGAGTGGCAGATTCTCCAAACTGGAAGAAACTCGAAGAGTGAAAACATCAATTTGACTAGAACACAAATGCTCTGCCTGCACTTTAAATGTGGGGAAATCTTGCTGTGCTCCAAAACCCTGACTTTCCTCACCATTTGGTCACCACCAGCAAAGTTGCTGTCTACTTTGAGATTCTTGCCTAATTCTTCTGTATTAAAAAGAGCAGGGCTTCCCTGGTGGCACAGTGGTTGAGAGCCCGCCTGCTGATGTAGGGGACACGGGTTCGTGCCCCGGTCCGGGAAGATCCCACATGCCGCGGAGCGGCTGGGCCCGTGAGCCATGGCCGCTGAGCCTGCGCGTCTGGAGCCTGCGCATCCGGAGCGTGTGCTCCACAACGGGAGAGGCCACAACAGTGAGAGGCCCACATACCACACACACAAAAAAAGATCAAATCAGTAAAGATATCTACCCTAGTTGATTTAAAAAATTCCACACAATAGGAATTAAATCTCCCAAATACTGTAAGTATTTGTTTGATATTTGTGCCTGCTTTTTTTTTGCGGGGGGTGGGGTCAGCGCTTAACAGTAAACCATTTAATTCTCATAGCTCTGAAGGTTGGGAAGTCCAAGATCAAGGTGCTGACAAATTTGGTGTCTGGTGAGGTTGCCTTTCTTTTTTTTTTAAAGCAGGTATTGATATATATTGCTCTTTAAAAACTTTACTTCCTCATCAGCTCCTGGTTGCTCAAAGAGGCCTATCTCTCCTCATTTTTCCTGGCATGTCAACTGATAGCAGATGATGCTCCATTTTTCTCATTTTACCTTAACACAAAAACTCTTTGGGTTTCCTATTTCTTAGGCTGGGATCATGTGCATATGTATAATGCAATGCCTCCTTCCTTTCCTGCTTATCTTTCCTAAAATCTGATAGCGTTTCAGTCCCACTAAATTCTAGGTCAACTCTTCCTCATTTCAGATGCACCTTGTACTCATTGGGCTATCAAAACATTTCAGGTAAATATGGCTGTAATTTCAGGCGCCATAATCGCCTACTCAGAAGTTTGGAGCTAGAGATCAATATATACTTTGATTATTAGAGTCAGCCCTGGGCAAAACTACAAAATAAGCCAAAGTTTGTCCTTGGCAAGCTCCTTCCTTGGCTTCTGAACTTTCTCTCCACCTGTTCCTCTTATTTCTCATGTGCTCCTACTTTCTTCACTTGCCTTTTCAAAACTTGCTCTCAAGAAAGGATTTGGACTAATTCACACTAAGGTACTAGTGACAGCGGAAACTCAATATGATCTCTCTTAGGGTATTTGCATTTTAACAGGGTATAAATCATCAGCTGGGCTTCCCTGGTGGCTCAGTGGTTGAGAGTCCGCCTGCCGATGCAGGGGACACGGGTTCGTGCCCTGGTCCGGGAAGATCCCACATGCTGCAGAGCGGCTGGGCCCGTGAGCCATGGCCGCTGAGCCTGCGCGTCCGGAGCCTGTGCTCCGCAACGGGAGAGGCCACAACAGTGAGAGGCCCGCATAGCGCAAAAGAGAAAAAAAAAAAGATACAAAGTGGATACAAAGCATTCTGAGAGTGGGCACTGCCAATGTCAGAGTCATTACAATACTGTGGATATGTTCAAAGTCCTTTAGCCACATGGAGCAACTTTGGTCCACTCACCATAATCAGCAGTAGAACTGTATGGGGCATAGACCATTTATTTATTTCTTCAACAAACAATTATTAACACCTACTGCATGCCAGACATTGTTCTAGGTACTAATGGTACAGCAGGAAACAAGGCAAAGTGCCTATCCCCATGGAGTTTATGTTCTAGGAGGGAGTGGCAGACAAAGAACATATAAAATGTGTCAGGTGGTGATAAGTGTTATATAGAAAAAAAACCAAACAAGCAGCAAGCAAGTGTTCGGGAGGGGTGGGGAATTAGGGCACACAGTGGTTGCTACTTTACACATGGTGGTCAGAGAAAGCCTATATTACAAGGTGACACCTGAGCAAATGAATGACGTGAAGGCATGAATCATGTGGACATCTGGGGAGAATACTCAGCACAGGTAACAGCAAGTGCAAAGAACTAAATATGGAAGGATACTGGCCCTGTTGAAGAAACACCATGAAGAACAGAACTTCTGGAGATTAATGAATGAGGAGAAGTGGATAGGAGCCCATCGGACCAGATTATGTGATAAGTAATTGAAAGGACCTTGGCTTTTACTGACTGAAATAAGAAGCTACTGGAGCATGTTGTGCAGAGAAGTAACATGAAAAAAATCACTTTGACTGACTTGTGGAGGAAGGCAAAAGTGGACTAGTTAGAAGGCTATTACAAAAACTCAGGTGAAAGATCATGGGGGAATCTAACCAGTGTGGTAGCTGTGCAGGTAGAGAAAAGTGGAGATAGTCAGATTGTGAACTCATTTTGAAGGTATAGCCAATAGGACTCGTTGATGCATTGGATATGGGGTGTGAAAGAAGACCCAAGGATAGCTGCAAGGCATATGCCAGTAGTACTTTATTTTATTTTTTTGTCATACAGAACTTCCCCGACTAGGGATCGAACCCTGCAGTGGAAGCACGGAGTCTTAACCATTGGACCACCAAGAAGTCCTGCCAATAGTACTTCAAACCCCTCTGCTTGCTAGAGGGAAATTTGTTAGAATGAAAGGATTGCCAACAACCTCCTGGGCAGTTTGTAAAAAGAAGAGCTGGGCCATCCCAAGTTCTCTCTTCAAATTCCTTTCAAATTAGATTTTTGTTTTTTCTTTTTGGCCAGGCCTCACAGGCCTGTTGCAGGGTGCCCACACATCCTGGTCTGCACGCTGGGACCTAGACTTCATGAACTGACGTGTGGATAACTAGGCTCCGCCCCCTCACTCACGAGAAGCTGAATTAGTTCTCTAAATTCACAATGTAAGTTCTACCTTTTCAACAACTACTTCAGCAAGACAGTCCCTCTACCCGCCCCCGCCCAAAAAAAACTCCTCTCGTCCCAGATGCAGTATCTCTCTTTTAGCCAGCGCTGAATATACTGCCCAATTCAGTATCCTTTATATCCCTAATTTTCACCCCTTATTTGTCACGAAACTTCTTGGCATCCTAACATTTGCTCGTGTTAAACCGGTTGGTCAGAACTGTCTCTGTTTCGGAAGGCAAATTTCAGCATCTGACGAGTCTTATTCTCAGGAAATGCTCCTGCACGACCAAACTAGACTCTTGAGCCCAATTCAGCACCGTTTCGTCGCTTCGCTATAGCCGGCGCAGAAATGCCTCAACTGCCGGCTGCGTTTCTCTTCGGTCAAGCCAGCCAAAGCCAGGACTTATTACGACTCCAGGGCGGAAACCCCAAGAAACGCCCCTCCAGCCCCATCACCACGCCCGCCGTCCCAGAGCCTTGCAGAAACTCGCCTGAGCCGCATCACGTTCCTGCTTTGTAATCTCCCAGTGGGCAGTGGCGTCTGATCACCTGACGCGCGTGACCAATGCCTTGCGTCCGCGCTCTGGGCTCCTGGTTGCTAAGTGACCCCAGCTCCCGCTAGTTTGCGCTGCTTGGCTTTATCCCGGGAGGTAGTGGTGGAAGCTTCAGACCCGGCCCAGGCTCTTGGACACGCCAGTGGAGGGTCTTTTGCGGCTGCTGCCTTCTCTCTGGCGGAATCCCCGATGGTGGCCCCCACACCCTTGCGCCTTCAAGGCTTGAACCTGGGCTTCCGGGCATCCGCGATCAGGCGGGCTCCGGCTCCTCTGGGACTAACCCGGCGGCTGGGGTGCCGCAGGGCCGCACTGGGTGGACCCGGTCCACACTGCCTTGGCCACCTCAGCCTAGAGAACCGGCTCAGACTCTAGTTCCGGCAAGGATGTGACTGAGGCAGTGGCTGGCTGAGAGACAAGTGCCTGTTAGTAGTCCCTGGCGTGGCTTCCTGTAGTTTCCTTCCTTGTGGCTTATGTGAAGACTTAGGCTTGATTGCTTTGGCCAGAAAAGAGACATAGGAATTCTGTGTGCTGTGCTTTCCTGAAACGACTGTGTCTTGAGTACTTGTAGACTGAAGGATAACAGATTTCGATTAAAAAAAAAAGATACTCCCAGAAGTCAAAAGAGTCAAATACTTAAAATTTTTTTTTTATATATTTAGCAATTTTTTAAAAAAAGCCTTGTCTTTGGGATATCTAGTAACATTGGCAGTCTTTTTGCTGTTCAGCATTTTTGTTTGTTTTTGTTTGTTTTTTGCGGTACGCGGGCCTCTCACTGTTGTGGCCTCTCCCGCTGCGGAGCACAGGCTCCGGATGTGCAGGCTCAGCGGCTATGGCTCACGGGCCCAGCCGCTCTGCGGCCTGTGGGATCTTCCCAGACCGGGGCACGAACCCGTGTCCCCTGCATCGGCAGGCGGACTCTCAACCACTGCGCCACTAGGGAAGCCCACTGTTCAACATTTTTAATCCAGAAATACCGTGTCGTGCCTGGGACTTGTGTACACTGCTTGTTAGAAAGTTTGGTATTTCATGTGTTCCTAACTTATACTTGGATTGGGTTTCACTTATTTCATTCTAATCATCAACTTGTGAAATAAGGTGGGCAGGTTTCGCTTTTTTTTTTTTCATGCATAAGGAAACATGATCAGAGAAACTATTTGCCAGACACCAGTGCTTCTCGAAGTTGAATGTGTATAGCAACCACTTGCGGATCCTGTTAAAATGCATATTATGAGTCTTCAGGTCTGGAGCAGGGCCTGAGAGTTTCTGTGTGTCCAGGAAGCTCCCAAG
This sequence comes from Aethalodelphis obliquidens, assembly GCF_003676395.1. Taxonomy (NCBI): domain Eukaryota; kingdom Metazoa; phylum Chordata; class Mammalia; order Artiodactyla; family Delphinidae; genus Aethalodelphis; species Aethalodelphis obliquidens. Next base: position 40,955,515 of record NW_020837953.1, read on the forward strand.
TGCAGAAGAAGCTGTTGGCCTGATGCATTGCTCAAATAGCAGTCGTCCTAGGTAATTGCTATTCCTAGTTAATGGCACAAATGCCTCCTTTCTGTATCTGATTTTATGCCCAAACAACAATTTCTTAACATCTGTGAACTTTCTGTACATATGAAGGGAAAATCATAGGATGGAAATGACAAACAGCAGATAGTCTACATAGAATTTGTATCCAGTACTCATTTCAGTTATTCTGTTAGTTTGATCTTCTGAGGATTTAAAATATTTGAGAGAAAGGGCTTAAAACTATCAGCCTTTTTGTTGTTAAAAAGGCTTTTAAATAGAGAAGGTGAAATTTCCCCTGGCATTGAAGGACATATTTAACTAGGAGGACCCATATTCGGAGTTGAATCCCACTGAATCCCCACACATTCCCAGTCCTTTGTTTCTTTAAAAGCTTCATCAAGTTAGAACACATGTGCAGTTCTGAACACAGAGACTAAGCAGTGAAGACTAGCCAATTTATCCTCTGGTTAAAAGAGAAGAAATTTTAAATGGAATAAGAAAAATTAGATATCCAGGAACCTAGCACAATGATTTTTAAAATTAATTAATTAATCTATTTATTTATGGCTGTGTTGGGTCTTCGTTGCTGCGTGCGGACTTTCTCTAGTTGCGGCGAGCGGTGGCTACTCTTCGTCGCAGTGCGCAGGCTTCTCATTGCGGTGGCTTCTCGTTGCCGAGCATGGGCTCTAGGCTCACAGGCTTCAGTAGTTGTGGCACGCAGGCTTAGCTGCTCCATGGCATGTGGGATCTTCCTGGACCAGGGCTCAAACCCATGTCCCCTGCATTGGCAGGCAGATTCTTAACCACTGTGCCACCAGGGAAGTCCCCACAATGATTTATAGAATTGATGGTGCTTCATATATATAAAAATTAATGAAAATCATTATGTTGTCATTAATGAAAGATTTGAATGTCCCAAGTAGGCTCTTTGACTCAGGTATGGTGCTGTAGTTTTCTTAATGTTTCTTGTGCTTGGGGTTCATTGAGCTGCTTAGATCTACGGTTTTCATTAAATTTGGAAATTTAAAAAAATATTTATTTATCTATTTGGGATTTAACTAGATCCCTCATGCTGCAATCCACTAGTTGCGGCATGAGGGATCTAGTTCCCTGACCAGGGATCAAACCTTGGCCCCCTGCACTGGGAGCTCGGAGTCCTAACCACTGGACCGCCAAGGAATTCCCAGTGCTGTATATGTTTGTATTCCTATAAAACTTGAGGTTTGTTCTGGGGTGTTGTTAAATTACTTTGGAATTAGTTTGATTTTTTTGCGTCTTGCTTTTTTAAAGATTTGTTAGATAGGATGAGAGCAGTGCTGACTCTAGGACTGATTATTCCCCCTCAGGCAAGACCTCTATGAGTACTCTTCCCAATGCTCCATAAATTATGAATTTTTCTTTTTTTCTTTTGGCCGTGCCACGCAGCTTGTGGGATCTTAATTCCCCGACCAGGGATTGAACCCGGGACCCTGCAGTGAAAGCGCCAAGTCCTAACCACTGGACTGCCGGGGAATTCCCAAACTATGAATTTTTCTAATCTGGCTAGTGGGAATAGGCACTATTCCCAGCCAGATATAAGAGTCAAGAACCTTTCCCTCCAATCCTTTCAAGTGGTTCTTTCCCCAGCCTGGGGAAGTTTTCTTGTGCACAGGTGCTAAGCAGTACCTTGGTGAATACTAGAAGAAATCTCTGGGGTTTTTTCTTTCTCTGAACTGCTCCCCCATCTCTGTCACTCCGTCCTATGAACTCTAGCTGCTTTGGTCTCCTTGGACTCAGCTCTGTATGCCGGACTCAGGGACTCCACTGAGCTCTGCCTCAGTTTTCCATCCTTGCACTGTAGCCTGGAAACTCAGGTAGTTCTGGGACAGTAACAGGGCTCGTCTCATTTGCTTCTTTCTCAAGGATTACCATCCTTTGTGGTCTGATGTCCAATGTATAAAGACCATTGTTTCATAATTTTTTGTTCCTCCTTTGGTTGTTGTAGGTGGAACAGTAAGTCTGGTCCCTGTTTCTCTATCGTGACTTCTGGAAATGGAAGTCCAAATATCACACCAATTTTACCACTTTTATCACTCAAACCCATTGAATATTGAAACTCTTAAGTTAGGTTGCATACTGTTGAACTCACATCCAGTTGATTCCAGGAGAAGACAGCTATTCTCGTTTTTATATTCCTACAGACTTAACCAATAGCCCGGCACTTGGCTGACACTCAGTAAAAGTTGGAGTGGATGAATAAACTATTTTGAGCAAACAGCTGTCGATCAGCTTGTGGTGTTTTCTTCCAACATTTGTTGATGGGCTTTTGCAATTTTCTTCTTGCCTGCCAGCAGCAAATGAAAGCTAGGCAAAGTGGAAATTTCTGGGACTTGTTATTCATGATTGTAATTATCCACAAAAATGTACCCTTTAAAAAAGTTTATCAACAGGCATGAGGGAAGTTTTTGGGGGTGATGGACGTGTTCTAGAACTGAGTTGTGGTGGAATGGTTGCACAGGTTTAGAGAAGAAATCATTGAATTGTACACTTAAAAAGAGTTGATTTTTGTGGCATATAAGTTACACCTAAATAAAGCAGTTAAAAAAAAAAAAAAACGCTTATCTTGAAGATTCCCAAGGCATCTTAAGGTGAAAAAAGGAAGTTGCCAACCATTTTGTATAGGCTAAACCCAGTTTTGATATTATCTTTTAAAAAAATATTTATTTATTTATTTGGCTGCAGCAGGTCTTAGTTGTGGCACTTGGGATCTTCATTGCGGCGCGTGGGATCTTTAGTTGTGGCATGCGGGATCTAGTTCCCTGGCCAAGGATGGAACCCACGCCCCCTGCATTGGGAGCTCAGAGTCTTAACTGCTGGACTACCAGGGAACTCCCAGTTTTGATATTTTCAAAAATCTCATATGCATTGAAATGTAACCTTGAGCAGGTAGGGATAGACTATGGTGGACTTTCACTTTGTACCCTACACATGTATTAGTTTTGTAATCAGAAAAAAAATAAAGATTTTAAAAGGAAGATTGTATTTTTTCATTAAAGGAGAGAGAAAATCAAGTAAAAGGCAAGAAAAAAAAATGTGTATTTGACCCACCCACAAGGCAGTAGACAGATTAGAAATCAGAAAGCCTGATAATGATTCTTGTTCTGTTTTTGAACTCCAAGCTAGGACAGATTACTTAGCTGCTGGCTATTGTTCCAGAAACCAGGTTTAAGTAATGAAGTGCATATTTGTTTTGTTTTTTTTTTTTTTTTTTTTGCGGTACGCGGGCCTCTCACTGTTGTGGCCTCTCCCGTTGTGGAGCACAGGCTCCGGACGCGCAAGCTCAGCGGCCATGGCTCACGGGCCCAGCCGCTCCGCTGCATGTGGGATCTTCCCGGACCGGGGCACGAACCCGTGTCCCCTGCATTGGCAGGCGGGCTCTCAACCACTGCGCCACCAGGGAAGCCCTGAAGCGCATATTTGGAGTCTGAATCTTAAGTGTCAAAAGTGGAGCTCTGAAATGAGTTTGAAAGTAGCTATGGGAATAATGTCAATGCAGGGGAATCCTTTTATCCTCTTAGCTATCCAATAAATTATGAGATTCCCTCCCTCCCAACCACTCTGACCAGAGCCTTTGACAGGTAAAATAATCTCTAATTAGGGATTCTAGGGAGGAAGTTGCTTTGTAATATGCAGTAACATCACTGGCTTAGCACTTCAGTTTCCTTGTTAAATATAAATAATATGTCATATTTATTTTATAGGATAATTGGAAGGACAAATGAGATAAAATATAGCAAGTGTTGAATTCAGAAGGAAATTGGAATGTAAAAACAAGTCATCATGAAACAGAACAAATACTGATTTTATTATACTACAGGAAATAGTGTATCACACATGCTGTATTTGTATGAGATCTCTATCTGTACTTCAAGCATTGATCTTTATCCTCCAAACACGTATATGAAGATGTTCTGGGTCTTCCCTGGTGGTCCAGTGGGTAAGACTCCGCACTCCCAATGCAGGGGGCCCGGGTTCCATCCCGGGTCGGAGAACTAGATCCCACATGCATGCCGCAACTAAGAGTTCGCATGCTGCAACTAAGAGTCCGGGTGCCACAACGAAGATCCCACGTGCCTCAGTGAAGACCCCGGGCAGCCTAAATAAATAAATATTAAAAAAAAGAGAAGAAAAGGAATGCATCGGAGACTGGCCGGGGTTTTGAAAAATCTAAACCTTTTCCTCAAGAAAAACTCAAATGGTGCAAAGATTACATTAAGATAGCCTATTGTATTATCAAATTGTTGAGGTGTCAGGATGAAATCTGATTGACTAAACCATCTAAACTGTATGTCACCTGATTGAGCGATTGAATGAGAGCTCTGTCCATTTTCTGAATTCTCCTTTCTTTGTTAGATGATCAAGCAGAAGTTTTCTGTGCCCTCTCCTGGTTTGACTTTGAAACTGCATAACAGTGATCTTTAAACTTCATTGGGTGGGGCTTTTCTTCAGTAAATTCATGCTCTCCCTCCCCTTCCTCTTGCCTTCGAAGGCTCATTTTGAACTACAGAGAGACAGAGGGGCTGCAAGAACTGTTCATCATTCACTCACCTACTAAACATTTATTATATTCGTTTTTTTTAAACAAAGTACTGCCCTTGGAGGTCAGCCAAAAGGAAGAAGCAGATATTGGAACTTAAAATTTACTAGAACAGAGCTTCGGAACCTTTTTCCTGTCACGGCACACATAGAAAATTACACAATTTTAAGAACGTAAATGGGAAAAGAATTTGAAAAAGGATAGATACATGTATATATATAACTGAAGCAGTTTGCCATACACCTGAAACTAACACAACATTGTTAATCAACTATATTCCAATATAAAATAAAAATTAAAAAAAATTACACAATTTGTATGTCCCACTGGGGTAAAGGGGAAGAAGGGGGAGGAGGGATTTAGGGGCATCTATATGGGATTTGGTAAAAAAAAAAATTCCATTTTCTACATATTGTATCATTATGATTTGAAAAATAAAATGAAAGTATTAGAGACAGCATTAAATATTGAACTTATATAAAGTTTCCAAATAAAATATTTTCCAAATTTTCACTTTCTTCTGTGAATGTAACTATTTTTTCTCTTTTTAAATTTAATTTTAAAATTTTCTTTTGAATGTAACTTTTAAATATCAGGTTATGCTTAAAATGGTTACATGCAATAATGACCAGAACTTTTCAAGAAGGATCTCTTCAAGTTCTTTTTTTTGTTTTTGTTTTTTATTTTATTTATTTGGCTGCGTCAGGTCTTAGTTGTGGAACTCAGGATCTTCGTTGAGGCGTGGGGTCTCTTCGTTGTTGTGCTTGGGCTTCTCTCTAGTTGTGGCGTGCAGGTTTTCTCTCTCTAGTTGTGGCACGTGGGCTCCTGGGAACATGGGCTCTGTAGTTTTGTGGCATGCGGGCTCTCTCATTGAGGCACAAGAGCTCAGTACTTGTGGCCCGTGGGCTTAGTTGCCCCGCAGCATGTGGGATCTTAGTTCCCTGACCAGGGATCGAACCCACGTTCCCTGCATTGGCAGGTGGATTCTTTACCACTGGACCACCAGGGAAGTCCCTCTCTTCAAGTTCTTGATAGCCATGAACAATTAGAAACTCAAATAGATAATACAAATTTAAAATTTTAACATTAAAAAACATAAAAGTTAAAATATTTAAAGAGGGCTTCCCTGGTGGCGCAGTGGTTGAGAGTCCGCCTGCCAATGCAGGGGACACGGGTTCGTGCTCCGGTCCGGGAGGATCCCACATGCCGCAGAGCGGCTAAGCCCGTGAGCCATGGCCGCTGGGCCTGCGTGTCCGGAGCCTGTGCTCCGCAACAAGAGAAGCCATCGCACTGAGAAGCCCACGCACCACAATGAAGAGTAGCCCCCGCTCGCCACAACTAGAGGAAGCCCACGCACAGCAACGAAGACCCAACACAGCCATAAATAAATAAATAACAACAACAACAAAAATAATGACAGCTCTGACTTAAAGCACATTCCTTCAGGGGTGATATCCACCTGGTATTCACTGTTAATGGCCAGCTGGCATATGTTCTTTTTTTTTGGCTGCATTGGGTCTTCATTGCTGCACATGGGCTTTCTCTAGTTGTGGTGAGTAGAGGCTACTCTTCGTTGCGGTGCGCGGGCTTCTCATTGTGGTGACTTCTCTTGTTGCAGAGCACGGGCTCTAGGCGCGTGGGCTTTAGTAGTTGTGGCATGCAGGCTCAGTAGTTGTGGCTCGTGGGCTCTAGAGCGCAGGCTCAGCAGTTGTGGTGCACGGGCTTAGTTGCTCTGCGGCACGTGGCATCTTCCCGGACCAGGGCTCGAACCTGTGTCCCCTGCGCTGGCAGGCAGATTCTTAACAACTGTGCCACCAGGAGAGCCCCTGGCATCTGTTCTGATTGGTCAATATCTGTTCCATCTCAGATGTTAAATATTTTTAATGTCACCCTGCCCATAAGCATTGTTAAAGCAGTCACACCCTGAAGTTAGCTTGGACACCAGCCAAAAATGGACAGAAATATCTGATACTATGTGAAGACAGATTTGGGTCAGCCATCTGGGGCTGCTCTGGCCAGAGCCCTCCAACCAGTGTCCTCGCCCCTCCAGCCCTGACCAGCTGCATCTCGGGTTGCTGCTGCTCCCCCTTGGCCCCTGGAACTCACTTCCTCTAGCAGGGCCCTGGACGCTTGTCTGTAACGTGCAGCGGTGCACTCTGCAGCTGGCCTCTGAAGTTGATGGCCAGGTGGTAACACATGGCAAGCAGCAAATGCTGCTGATCCTTCTGCCTACTTGTAGAGATTGAAAGGCAGGATGACAGACTCTGTTCTGCTTGGATCATATCCGCAGGAGCTCCCCATGGGCTGCATGCACCCAGAGGTGTTTAGTCTAGCTGGCAGCCCCAAGGGCCATGGGATCTTTATGTTGTATCCAACCTGTAACCCAGTTGCAATATACCAGTGTACTATGATCATGGTGAGGAAACTCTGCAGTAGAGGAAATAAAACATGCAATGATAACGCTACCTATTATCAATGGATGGTTTACAGTGCTTTCACAGTGGACCTCATTTAACCCTCATAAGAACCACCAGTAAAGATTATCATCCCATTTTACAGAGTAGGAAATAGGTTCAAAAGGGTGAGTTGCTCAGATTGACATGTTAGGTCCACCCTTCCCTGACTGGGGTGCCTTAAGGATGTACACATTGGTGGGCTAGGTTAAATGATGAGTTATTGGAGTGACAGATTTACTTGAAAGTTTTTGGGTAAGCTGTTTTTTCTGGGGGGGCTGTGCCACGCAGCTTACAGGATCTCAGTTCCCTGACTACTAAGCCACCAGGGAACTCCCTAGGGAAATTTTTTTTTTTTTTTTTGCGGTACGCAGGCCTCTCACTGCTGTGGCCTCTCCCGTTGCGGAGCACAGGCTCCGGACGCGCAGGCTCAGCGGCCATGGCTCACGGGCCCAGTTGCTCCGTGGCATGTGGGATCCTCCCGGACCGGGGCACGAATCCATGTCCCCTACATCGGCAGGCAGACTCTCAACCACTTGCGCCACCAGAGAAACCCCCCCTAGGGAAATTTTAACTCGTAAATTATATAGATGTTTCTTTGTTTGTTTTTGTCTTGTTTTGTTTTGTTTTGGCCGGCGTTGCACAGGATGCGGGATCTCAGTTCCCCGACCAGGGATTGAACCCATGCCCCCTGTAGTGGAAGCTCGGAGTCCTAACCACTGGACCGCCAGGGAATCCCTTAACTGGTAAATAATATAAAATATTTGGAAATTCTGCCAACAATGATTGAGACTCACTGATAGTGGACCCAAGATTTAAGTTGTTTCTTTAAAAAAAAAAACTTTATTATTAATTTATTTTGGCTGCTCCGCGTCTTAGTTGCCACACACGGGATCTTTGTTGCAGCATGCAGACTTCTTAGTTGCGTCATGCATGCGGGATCTATCTCCCCGACCAGGGAACGAGCCCGGGGCCTCCTGCACTGGGAGCATGGAGTCTTACCCACTGGCCCACCAGGGAAGTCCCAAGATTTAAGTTGTTTCTGATTCCAGATCCCAATTTATCCCAGGTAGAAAAGTGTTAAGGTTTTATGAGAGTTACAGAGAGAGTCGTGTAAGCACGGGTTTCAGCTGAACATTGGGCATGTGGAGATGGGAGCTAGGGAGAGAGCATTCCAGCAAAGGAAAGGAGGCAAGAAAGTGGGGCTGTGTAAGGTGAACAATGGCTGGAGAGACAAGGGCGTGAAGATGCATAACTGGAAATACGATTAGAAAGTGGATTGGCTTCAGGAAGCTTTATCTGGCAGGAAAGTCTATGTGACGCTAGCTGTGGTGAGACCAATTGGAAAGCTAGAGGTGGGAAGGCTTGAACCAGAGTAGCCGTGGAGAGCTTTCACATGGGAAACCATCACAACTTACCAAAGGATGGTGGGGGAGAGGGGCAGGATCAAAGAGAGGGATGTGGGAAGTTGCTGGCTGAACTTGTAGCCCACCTGAGGTGTTGTCAAAACATCCAGGTAGGGCTTCCCTGGTGGCGCAGTGGTTGAGAGTCCGCCTGCCGACGCAGGGGACACAGGTTCATGTCCCGGTCCGGGAGGATCCCACATGCCACGGAGCGGCTGGGCCCGTGGGCCATGGCTGCTGGGCCTGCGCGTCCGGAGCCTGTGCTCCGCAATGGGAGGGGCCGCGGCGGTGAGAGGCCCGTGTACCGCAAAAACAAAAAAAACATCCAGGTAGGGAGTTAGCAAATGGGTGACTGGAGCCCAGGGCTGGGATATGGGTTGTGAGTTATCTGCCTCTAGGTGAAAATGGTTACCTTGCTATTGGAAGAGACTGCCATCAGAGAAGGGGCCATCGGAGAGCAGGGGCACACCTGGTCAAAGAAGCCACCTGCGGGAAATTGAAAGGAAGGGCGTGTTCGGCAGCAGCGAATGATGAAGAGGAAGGTTGGAGCTGCTGTCACATAGTGCCTGGCACATAATAGGCACGCAAATACCTGTGAGAAGAATGAAAGAAAAAAAAGACAGTAAGAAAATGATACATTCAGGACAAACCATATGAAAGAAATAGTGGTAGAATCTAGGCATAAGGGTGTTAAACTAGTAAGGACCTACTGTACAACACAGAAAACTCTACTCATCTGTAATGATCTATATGGGAAAAGAAGATAAAAAAGAGTGGACAGATGTATAGGTATAACTGATTCACTTTGCTGTACACCTGAAACGAACACAACGTTGTACATTAACTAGACTCCAATAAAAATTAATTAAAAACTAAAAAGGTGTTGAGGGAATAACCAAGAGATTCTTGCATTTGCTCCAGAAAATGGCAGGGACCTGCTCGGCAGCCTGTGGCCACACTGAATACCTGTTATTGATCTTTAGGAGACTTTGCCTCACCCTGCAGGGTGGTGTGAGTTAATGTGTGATTTTATATAAAGGGACAAATTTAATGCAAACTCGGGCCTTTCCCATTCAATCTCAAGTTCTAGAGATTAAAAAATATATAATACCACAAAATGGCTCCCATAACTGCATTACAGATCACTTCTTCCCCCCCCCTCCCCGCCCCTTAGGGACAAAGAGGACTGCACATGTGGGCTCGCTTCTAAGTCCTTTTTAAAAAAGGTTAGTTTAGAAAGACTCTGCTTCCTGAGACTCCCACCCAGATATTTCTTGGTACATTATTTTTTAAAAAGTGCTCCAATTTCTCTCGCTTAGAGAAAGGTCTTTCCTCTTCAAATCTTTCAGGTTTTTGTGGGATCTTAGTTCCCCAACCAGGGATCGAACACGTGTCCCCTGCAGTGGAAGCCTAAAGTCTTAACCACTGGACTGCCAGGGAAATTGCATTAGGTGTTACTCTGGGAGAAGAAGTTGCCAAGGGCCTGATTTCGGTGCGGAGGGACCCACCTGGGCCAGTGCGGTGGACGTCGGTAGGGAGTCCCGGGCCTGGTTCTAGTTACGAAAGGAACTAGAGGCCGAAGTCCAGGAAGGTGTGCAGGGAGAGAGCGGCCCGATCCCTGGGCCCCTCCCCCGCCTGTGATCTCCAGGCGCCCCTGCCCTTTGAGCCCGGGGCGTCTCGGGCGCTGGCACACACGCCCCGGCCGCTGCGGGGACCAACGGGGCGGGCGGGATGCTGCGGCTGCTGGCGTCCGGCTGCGCCCGGGGCCCGGGGGGCGGCGGGGGCGCGCGGGGGCTGGTTCTCGGGGGTCGCGTGCGTCCTGCGGCGGGGCTCTGCGATCTCGGCAGCAGCCAGAGCCGCCAGGCCTCCGACGCCCCCCGGAACCAACCTCCCAGCTCCGAGTTCGTGGCTCGGTCGGTGGGCATCTGCTCCATGATGCGGCTGCCCGTGCAGGCCTCCCCCGAGGGGCTGGATGCCGCCTTCATCGGGGTGCCGCTGGACATTGGGACCTCCAACCGGCCCGGGGCGAGGTAAGCCCCGAAGGACTCGGGGACACGTGTTGGGACAGCCTGGCGGCCACTGCGCACACAAAACTCATGGAGAGGCGCTTTCCCTCACCCAGGGTCCAAAGTGCCCCCAATCCTTTGAGAGACAGCTGGTTTCCCTCAAGCAACCCTGAGGGCTCAGCTGTGTCATCCATTGGTAAAGAAAGGGGGTTTAAGGACTGAGCCTTCTCCCTGCCCCGTTCCCTGGCCTAGCTGGATGGTGGCTGTGGGTACCCCGGTTTACAGAAGCAGGGGACATTAAGTTTGAGAACAGAAGCTGGTTGCCCTTCCCCAAACCTCTAGATGTCACGTGACTCAAGAATTTGCTCCAAATAAGGCCATTTTTCCTTCTTTTTTTGGTCGCGCAGCCTGCGGGGATCTTAGTTCCCCCACCAGGGATCACCGCATGCCCCCTGCAGTGGAGATGCGGAGTCTTAACCACTAAACCGCCAGGGAAGGCCCCCAAATAAGGCAGTTTTCCTAAGATCAAGTTAGAGAAAGTGAAATCGATTTTTCTAACTATTGAACATCAGCTATTTACGATTCCGCAGCAACAGTTTAGGAAATTGAGGCTCAGGGAGATTAAGAAATCATCTAATGCCATTTAGTAAATTGGTGATTGGTGGGCTTCTAAGTCTGTACCTTTAATCTCTTCACTATATAGGCTAGATCAGTGGTCCTCAACGTGTGTGGGACATTGTCCCCCCAGGGGACATTTGGCAGAGTCTGGAGGCATTTTTGGTTATCACAACGTGGGGGAAGGGCTGCTACTGGCATCTAGTGGGGAAAGACCAGGTTTGCTGCTAAACGTCCTGCAATGTATAGGATGACCCCTACCCCCTGCAGCAGAGTCAGCCAGCCCCAGCGCAGAGCCTGGGAAGCCCTGGCCTAGGCAGAGCCTCTGAACCTTTAGGGATGGCTCACAGGCTGATTCTTTCTCCTCCAGATTTGGACCCCGAAGGATCCGTGAAGAATCAGTGCTGCTTCGGACAGCCAACCCTAGCACAGGAGCCCTCCCCTTCCAGTCCCTCATGGTTGCAGACCTAGGCGATGTGAATGTCAATCTTTACAACCTTCAGGACAGCTGCCGCCTAATTCGAGAGGCCTATCAGAAGATTGTAGCAGCTGGCTGTATTCCTCTGACCTTGGGTAATGGCATCTGCAAGGGAGAGGGTAGTTCTCTGAGCTCAGGGTCTATTTATCATGAGCTGGAGTACGGTTACTTCTCCAGGGGGAGCCACTGGCACTATGGAGACAGTAGGAAAGGGAACATTTTTAGTTCATTTATTTTAACCCCTGGGGAGAGGATATTTACATTTTTGGACTAACGTGACTGACAGGGATGGACCAGGGGGAAGCAAGTGAGGCACTCACCTTGGTGCAAAATTTAAGAGGTGCCAAAAAGTCAGCAATACATATTACTGATTTCCCTTTCTTTTTGCCTCAGGTTCCAGTATGGCTCAGAAGAGCACAGTTGCTGATCCTATCTTTATTTAGAGTTTATCATGGGGGACTTCCCTGGTAGCGCAGTGGTTAAGAATCCGCCTGCCAATGCAGGGGACGTGGGTTCAAGCCCCAGTCCGGGAAGATCCCACATGCTGCGGAGCAACTAAGCCCATGTGCCACAACTACTGAGCCCGCGTGCCTAGAGCCCATGCTCTGCAACAAGAGAAGCCACTGCAGTGAGAAGCCTGCGCGCCGCAAGGAAGAGGAGCCCCCGCTCACCGCAGCTAGAGAAAGCCCGTGCATAGCAATGAAGACCCAACGCAGCCAAAAATAAAAATAAAAAAAAGGGACTTCCCTGGTGGCTCAGTTCCCTGGGACTACCCAATGCAGCCAAAAATAAAATAAAATAAATTTATAAAAAAGAAAAATAAATAAATAAAGTAGCGTGGGCTTCTCATTGCGGTGGCTTCTCTTGTTGTGGAGCACGGGCTCTAGGCACACGGGCTCAGTAGTTGCAGCATGCGGGCTCTGAGGCACACGGGCTTCAGTAGTTGTGGCTCTCGGGCCTAGTTGCTCTGCGGCATGTGGGATCTTCCCAGACCAGGGCTCGAACCTGTGTCCCCTGCATTGGCAGGCGGATTCTTAACCACTGCACCACCAGGGAAGTTCCTATCATGGATCCTTTTTTTTTTTTTTGTTTTTTTTTTTTTTGGTGTCCCTTCAATTTTGCATCCGGCAAGTGCCTCTATCCACCTCACCTTGTCCCAGCCCTTGATGCCAGGCCCGAGGAGGCTGCCAGCAGGGGCTTAGTTGTGACTTCTTAAGTATTCAAGGACGTTGTTTCAATGACTTTATTTGAGAGAACTGCAAGGAGGTCTTTTCCTCTCGTCAGGGTCTATGTCAATCTATAGAGCAGCTTTCCTCTTACCCTCCCCCACCCTGCCCCACTCTCACTGTAGCAGTTCTTTCTCTTCCTGTTCACCAATAGTCAAAATAGTACCTTTTTCTAAATATCCAAATTTATTTTTGCCAAATGAGAGGGCCCAGCCCACAGAGCATAGTGGTAAGGAGTGGGGTTTCTGGCTGACGTGGTTTGAAATCTCAGCTCCACCTCTCACTAGCTCTTGATGTTTCATTTCCTTATCTGTAATATGGGAATAAAAATACCACCACCTACCTTCTTATATTGTGTCAGGGGCATATAACAAAAGTGCATATAAAGTGCCCAACTTTGTGACTGGCATGTTTTCAGCTTCCATAAATATAGCTGTTGTTGTTATTAATAATTATCAATGGTAATACTTTTCTAGGCCTGTGCTGTCCATTATGGTAGCCCCTAGCCACATGTGGCTATTTAAATGAATTACAATTAAATAAAATAAAAAATGCAATTCTTCAGTTGCGTGAGCCACATTTCAATAGCCAATGGCTAGTGACCACCATGTTGGCCAGTGCAGATACAGAACATGCGTGTCACTGCAGGAAGTTCAACTGGACAGAGCTGGTCCGAGCATTTTCCCTATAAGCCTTAATTTAATTTCCTCTTTTAAATGACAATGTAATGTCAAACATTTAGTGGCCATTTCTCCACCACTGAACAAGATCATATTTTAGCTGGGGTTATAGTTCTTCCGGTCTAATTGAAAGGGTGGCAGAATTGGGCAGATTAAAGATCGTTCTAGGTGATACACGGTCTTCGAATCTTATCCACGTTCCAGATGTTTTCTTCTTTTTTGTCTCCTTGAAGGTGGAGATCACACAATCACCTATCCTATATTGCAAGCGATGGCAGAAAAGTAAGTCCCAAAGGCCGGAGCTGGGGAATGAGTTGCTTTCTGCTAGATGGCGTCAGGTGACCTCTGCTGCCTCAGGTTATTGGGGACGATAGGAAATTCCCCACTGAGTTGCTTCTATGGATCAAAATTAAGGTCAAGCTCCAGGTGTGTCTGTCAGTCAGCAGATGGGAGCCAAGACAATTTATTATTAACACCCTGGCCACCCGCCCTTGCCCTAGATCTGCCCTGGTATGCAGCCTCAGCACTTGCCTGTGTTTTTGGAAGATGAGCCCCTAGTGAAATACACAACCCCAGTTAACTTCAGTTTCTGTTTTGCTTCAGAGGCCAAATACAAATACTGACAGGCACAATGGTGTTGCTTGCTGAGGAGAGGCCCTGTTTTTTCCTGAAAGGGCCCCTTTCCCAGAGGATGAGAAGATGGATTTTTCCAGTAGTGAAAATCTAGCAGGGATTGACTAATTTTGGTTAGTTAGTTTGAGAAATAGACAGATGGGCCAAGGTGGTGAGCTCCAGAATTCATATAGAGGAAAGCTATGTGGGTGGCATTCTGGTTGGAGGTGGGTGGGTGGGTACAAGGCTTTTCTGGAAGCTGTGTTTGCCTGGCACTGATTTGGATTGTCTGTTTTTTTGGGGCGGCTGGCAGGGTTGATGGGGATTATAGAGAGAGAGCTGAGTAGAAGCTGCTTCTTGGTTACCGCAGTTGGAGAAAGGGTGGTGCTGATTAGTTGAGCCTTCAGACGAGCTCACCTGAGCCGCCACCCTTTACTTTCATCCTCCCAGCCCTCTCCATCTGTAAGTGAAGAAAATTCTGGGTGATAGGTAGGGAGTGTCAGCTAAAGCACGTGACTATCTTCTGCTTGACTTCTCTGAGCTTATTGTCCTTCTGAGAAGCTAAGTGGTTTGAAGACAGAAACCAGTTGCAAGGCTGGTAACTGATGCCAGGTCCCCCCTCCACGGCTATGAATCATCATCAAGTTTTGGCGGCCTGGAGGGTGGTGGTGTTCAGGCCCCACCGGGAGGCCTGGCTTCTGAGCCGCCCTGTTGTCATCAGGCATGGGCCTATGGGGCTGGTGCACGTGGATGCACACACGGACGTGGCGGACAAGGCCCTGGGTGAGAAGCTCTATCACGGGACGCCCTTCCGCCGTTGCGTGGACGAGGGACTCCTGGACTGTAAGCGCGTGGTACAGATCGGCATCCGGGGCTCTTCCATGACCTTGGATACCTACAGATACAGCCGGAGCCAGGTGACAGGCCGAAAGCCCCTCCCTCTGTCCCCGGCCCCAAAGTGCCTTCCTCTCCATTGCCCACTCAGTGGAGGCTATGGATTCAAAGGGACTTTGCTAATCAAGCTCCAAGTGGGGACAGAAGGGTGAGTTTGCGTCATGTGGAGCAGATAGGAGCGGGGATGATAGTTCACGAGGCAAAGGAGCCCACTTATCGCTGGGGAGGGGGACAAGCAGAAACAAACCAGGCCCTTGGATGCTGCTGGCTTGGAAAAGAGTGGAGGAGGTCCAGACCCAAGGCGATGGGTCTGATATGGGGATGATAGTTCCCTCCTCATGGATATTGGGGGTCAACTTTGAGGTGCACATAAGCGGAGCACGGGGTAGGCCTATAGGAAATGCCTAGTAAATGCTGCCAGGCCCAAGTGTCAACTTTCTGCTCTTCAATTCTTTCTCAGGGCTTCCGGGTGGTCCTGGCTGAAGACTGCTGGATGAAGTCGCTGGTTCCTCTGATGGGAAAAGTGAGGCAGCAGATGGGAGTCAGACCCATTTATATAAGCTTTGATATCGACGGCTTGGACCCTGCCTATGCCCCAGGGACAGGGACACCCGAAATTGCTGGTCTCACCCCTAGTCAGGTAAGGAGGCTCCACCAGCGACACTTCCTGTGGGTGAGGACACTTAGCTCCCCACTTTCCTGGGACCTGAACTGATTTAGAAATCAGGATGGGCTTTTAAAATCAGAGCACCTGGGCCTTTATTGTGCTCAGGGCTGATCACAGGTTTGGATTCTCCCTTATTGATGAGTGACTGATTTTGGCAAGGGCCCTCATTTCTTATCTGGGATATAAGAGTCCGTTATTTGGTCTTTCTGCCTCTGGTCCACCTGTTCATGGGGACAATACTGTAGTGCCCCCTGTTCAGACACCAAACTTACCTTTTTGGGGTTAAATTTTAAAGGTATGCACAGTGGGATTAACACCTCCTAGGGTAGTTCAAGAGTTTTAGAAACCCCCAAAGAAAGCTCCCATGGTATGCTGAGCATAGCACAGGGAGGCAGAACTGGAGGGTGGCTCTACCTAGAAGGAAAGCTCCAGGGGTGGACCTTTGTTCTGTTCACTACTCTCCGAGCCGAGGAGAGTGTCTGACATATAAGTAGGAGGTACTCACAGATACTGGAGTAAATGAATGAAGACTGCTTGAACTAATCAACTATCTTCTATACTCTCAGAAAGGAGGATGGTCATAACAGCCCCTCTAAAGCCTTTCCCAGTTCCCGTCAGTTTTCTAGAACACACTCCTCATTCCTCAGCTTCGCATCCTTCCTGCTTTTCACCTGCAGAACGGAAGCAAAGTGATGCTCTTCCTGCCACGCCCCTCACTCATCCTATTTCCGGCCACGTCTGACTACTAGTACTTCTTCCGTCTTGGCGCCTTTGCATGTGTCTTTCCCTCTCCCTGGGCTGCCCTCTCCCTACTCCTCTGCTTGGTCAGTTCCTTGAGCTAAGTGTTTCCACCTTGGAGGAGCCTTCCCCAGCCTCTTCAGGCTGCGACACGTGCTCAGACTATTCCTGAAGCCCTTCATGCTGGCATTGAAGCGATTGGTTTGTCTCTGTGATCCCACCAGGGTGCCTGGTGGTCAATGAATGTTTATTGAGGGAAAGCGACAGTTCCAAGTCGAAGGGCAGGACCGTGTTGGGAGAAATCCATGGAGGCCTCTACTGGTTGCTTTCTGTTGTCAATGATTACCTCTCTGGACAACTCAAGCTTCATCTTGGACAGGCTCTGGAGATCATCCGGGGTTGTCAAGGACTGAACGTGGTGGGTTGTGATCTTGTGGAGGTTTCACCGCCGTACGATCCTTCTGGTGAGTAAGGGAGACAAATGTGATCCGTAGGCAGTGGCTAGTTTATTTATTTGTTTATTATATTTTTTATTTTTGGCTGCGTTGGGTCTTCGTTGCATGCGGGCTTTCTCTGGTTGCGGCGAGCGGGGGCTACTCTTCGTTGCGGTGTGTGGGCTTCTCACTGCAGTGGCTTCTCTTGTTGCGGAGCACTGGCTCTAGGCGCGTGGGCTTCAGTAGTTGCAGCACATGGGCTCAGTAGTTGTGGCTCACGGGCTCTAGAGCGCAGGCTCAGTAGTTGTGGCGCACGGGCTTAGTTGCTCCGCGGCATGTGGGATCTTCCCGGACCAGGGCTTGAACCCGTGTCTCCTGCCTTGGCAGGCGGATTCTTTTTTTTTTTTTTTTTTGCGGTATGCGGGCCTCTCACTGTCGCAGCCTCTCCCGTTGCGGAGCACAGGCTCCGGACGCGCAGGCTCAGCGGCCATGGCTCACGGGCTCAGCCGCTCCGCGGCATGTGGGATCCTCCCGGACCGGGGCACGAACCCGTGTCCCCTGCATCGGCAGGCAGACTCCCAACCACTGCACCACCAGGGAAGCTGGCAGGCGGATTCTTAACCACTGCGCCACCAGGGAAGTCCCAGCGGCTAGTTTAAATTGTATTAATCTAGTTAATAAGTAGATGGATGGGTCCCTTTATGTAACTCGGGAACCGGCTGAGTATGTCCTACAGTGAAGAAAATAAACCTATTACTGTACACCATACAGATGTGAGCTAATGAATCCTAACAAAACCCCTGGGAGGCGGCTAAGGATGGATAGCTGGCCCACCCGTCAGCAGAAGAGAGAGAAACCAGCGTGCAGTTCAGCGATAGGGCTGCCCAGTGCCATCTGCCTTGGATATTTCATTGAAAAGTGAATTCTCAAGGCATAAATGGTATTTATTAATATTGATAAAGTGGGGGAGTTAGCTGGTTTAGGAGAGAGATTCAAAGCCAATGCCATCCCAATAATTTTAATCTAGAAAAACTTACAGGGTTAGGCCCGTTAGCCTTAGAGGATAGATAGTAAATACGATACACACCAATATGATAGGTTTTCCTTTGGGGGAAATCTGTTCGCAGAGTAAACAGAGAGCCTTCTGAATTTTAAAGTACCTTTTCTGAATGATGCTTGATAGAACGCCGGGGAAAGCATGTCCACGGGGCGGTGGGGAACCGCAGAGGAGCGCGCAAGGCAGGACTCTGGGAAAGGAAGCACAAAGGGACAAAGGCTGAGGAGCCCGAGGGGCTCAGCCTCAGGAGGCGGTCTGTGTGGTGTTCACGCTTGGGTTTTTCACTGCTTTGTAGGAAACACAGCCCTCGTGGCGGCTAACCTGCTGTTTGAGATGCTGTGTGTTCTCCCCAAAGTGACAGTCGCCTGAATGTTGTGCTACGATGTTCAAGATAAAACTAGAGCTTACCTGGATGACAAATTCTCCAGAACTTATGTGCAAGCAATCTGAGTACTAAAGAGTTTATGCCAATAAAACGTTCTGCTAAAAGTGTCATTAGTGGCTCTACAATCTGGGCTTACAGTAGAACTCTAATCCAAACAGCTAATATTCCTAAGGTGTTTGAATTAACTCAAAAAAAAATGCACTTGTGCTTTTTTTATTTTTTCCTTTGATGAACGGTGATGGCGGATAAAGGGGAAAGGGATGGAGAATTTAGTTTATCTATAATCTGGAGGAATGAAATGAAAAAACCCTATGAAATAGTACTGTAGAAAAACATTCCATATTTCTATAGTATCTTCCTTTAAAATACAGCCCCTACGCTGAGGAGCATCTTGGTTTTAGGACCATCGTGAACACAGAAAAAGTTTGAAAGAAAAAATAACAGGCAGATCCTAATAAAGAAACTTCCCACTCAAAAGCCCAGGAAGATGCAGGAATGTCTTCAAAACCAGGTGACATCAGCTGGCTCTTAGTGGCCTTGCCTTAACCCGCTCCCTCTGAGCCTGTTTTGCATTATCTTCTCTTCAAGCTGACCCACCCTCTATGACAGCAATTCCCCAAATCTGCAGTGGAGGCGTGATGACCTTAAGCATGTGTTGAGTTACATGCGAATTCAGTTTTGTTGATAATGTGTCCATGGTCAAATGATCATCTCGTGACATAAGAGCTACCCATAATCATCACACATTAAAATAGTTTATTTCTGTTTCCAGTCTGTAATATTCTTAAAACAAAATAACATCAGCTTCAGTGCCTGTTCACAATACAAAACAAAAACAACATAAAAAAGACACCATTTGCCAAATAAGTTATTTGTTCCTAAGAGTATCAAAAGTGCAAAATATTCACCTTCTTTTCAGGTCTGTCTCGAAAGCATCATCATCCTCCTTGACAAACTGAACAGATTCGGCAGCAGACACGCTGCGTTTGTTTCAAGGGACAATGTCAGGTATTTGGACATGACCAGCGTTTCAGCTGTAAAGAATGTTTTGCATCAGCTTTTCAAGAATTTTACTTAGAAAAAAATGTTTGAGTGTTTGCTCCTAATCCCTTTCCCCAAACAATGCAAATCACTTAAAACACATTCAGATCCCACTTCTTTTTATAGCAGGAAAACATTTACGTACTGAATAAGGAGGGAATCAACCTATTATTTGAAACCACAACCAAGTTTTCATGGTCAATAAGCGATGGCAGCAAGCCTGTGGTGCCCAATGGGAGTTAGGGCAGGCCTGCTCGCTGACACGTTGCCTAGTTGGAGGTGATGAACTCGGTGTTAGACAGATTGTGCCACCGACACCTGGGCTGATAAAAAATTTTTTAAAAAATGGGTGCGTATATCTACAAAGGCTTGTTTGAGGCCAGTTGTTGTCCTCATCTGCTAAACATGATGCAGAGTCTGTATCAGTCAGAAAAACCTACCTCTGAAAACATCAACGTTGTCAGTTTCAAGACACTCCAAGACTAGGAAGTTAACTTAGAGCCAAAATTGGGTCTGTGTGATTACACATGTAAGATAAATGGTAGCACTGGCTGACCAGGACAGTGGCTCATACATTTGACACAAAAGTAAACAAATTCATGGAAATGACATTCAGGAGGAAAGGCGTGGGTGGTCAAGGGTAAAGGTCAGTTTAAAAGCTTCCCAGTTTCCTCTTGGGGGGCATAGATAGCTACCAGCCCCCAAACGGATCTGTAGATGATGTTTTTTGGATTGAAATATTTCCTAGGAACGTTTTCACTATTATCACTTTCCTTTCTTTATACAAATGAAAGGTGCAGCTGTCTGAAGGTGCTTTTTATTTTAATGATACAATTTTTTTTTTTTTTTTGCGGTACGCGGGCCTCTCACTGCTGTGGCCTCTCCCGTTGCGGAGCACAGGCTCCGGACGCGCAGGCTCAGCGGCCATGGCTCACGGGCCCAGCCGCTCCGCGGCATGTGGGATCTTCCCGGACCGGGGCACGAACCCGCGTCCCCTGCATCGGCAGGCGGACTCTCAACCACTGCACCACCAGGGAAGCCCACAATTTTTTAAAGTGAACGAATCTGGGGTGTTTTTGGTTTTCAGAAATTAAGGTCAGGAATCCCATTAGTACCAGAAATTAAAAAAATAAAAACCTACCACTGAACCAAAACACTACTCGTATAAGCAACTTGGCCACAAGAGATGCAGAAAATAATTCTGAGGACTTGGTGCATCACAGAGCCAAAAATGAATTCCTTGATCTGTTCTACCTGGGCCAGATGCCACGAGATATGGCAATAAGAATAAACACCCACTTTTAGAGGATCATGTGGAAAAATAAAGCCTGGCAGTGATTTATTTTTTTAAATAAAGCTATAGATTCCATGAAAACTAGGGATTTCTGGGCTCAAATAATTTGTTACTTGCCACTGTAGCTCAATCCAAATGGCTTAGTTTAAAGCAATTACGATTAAAGAAAATATTAACCTATTTTGTCCCATCACTGATTTTGACCCTTCACTTTACAAAAAGGCAACTTGTTTTGACATTTGAACTCTTTGAGGTTGTCCAAACTCCACTGGTGGTGTGCTCTAAAAAGAAAAGGTAAGCTCTCTTGACTGGCTGGTAGGGCCCCGCCTGGGGTCCATCGTTCACTGGAGTTCAGCGAGCTGGGGTGCTGATGACAGGTCTGACCCTGTTACTGGTGAAGCAGTTGTAACTTAAGAGTGAAAACAATTAAGATGAGACATCAAAATATAGGCCAGAAGCTCAAAGTGAGCAAAACGGAAGCCTAGAACGTGTCTTGGCTCACTTGTCACCAAAGAGGACTTGAAGATACAGCACTTTTGGGGTAACAGTATTCAAAATACAATTGCTGAGAAATTTTAAGTTCCTTGATACAAAGATATGTCTGATAGTTTACTAAAGAGACATCACTGTAGGGAAGAGGTTCCTTGAGCCTGACTCACGGCAGGAATGACGTGTCGTCAGTTTAACATCTACTGGCTTATAGCAGCTTACCTCTACGTTCAGAGAGCAAGATTGCAAGTTATGGCTCCTAATATCCACACCCTAAAACTGACAGAGGCAGAAAGGCATCTGAAAACATACAGGTAAATGGCTCAAGGTCATTACAGTACTTCTTGCCACGCGGATCCCTCCCCAGCTACTCTTAGTGTTTGGGAGGGGGCTGATGGGATGCTCAAGAAGGCATCGCTCAGGCACTGCCCAGCCCTCCCTTCTCTAGTCTCGGGAAGAAAACCAAACAGACGTGCAGAAACCCCCACGCAGTCCTAACCTTTTAAAACCGTGGCTGACAAGCTGTTGTAGGAGGATACCCCCCAAATATACTTTTAGCCATTTACTACCAAAAAAACCACTAATGTAAGATCGCTTGGAACTAGGCCTCTTTTGAGACACAGGGCCCAGAAGCTGCGGTGGCTTGTCCCACCGTTACAGCATGCACCGCGGCAGAAGCACGGCCGAGGCGGGGCGGGGGTCAGATGGCCCGACCGGCACACCAGGCTCGCGAGGTCCCCCCAGGCTCTGCTGCAGGGTCCAGCCCTGTGCTTGTCCCACAGCACAGAGACAGGACAGGGGAGGTGGGGGGCGAGCACGGGGCGGGGCGACAAAGGAAGAGGGAATGAGCAGTCTATTTTAAATAGTGTGGCATTCAAATGAGGAAAAAAGACCCAAAGGAAAGTATTCAGATCTGGGGAATTCAGCGTTTGGTGTTTTTCACTCCTAGGTTAGAACAGGACAAAGGAAAGATTCTTCTAGCCACTGTTCTGGAAGAATAATCTAAAATCTATACTCTGTCCATTGTGATAGTTTGAGTCCTGAAAATACCTGTTCACAGGGGCCTGTTAAAAAGTCTGAAGAGTTCGAGCCTCTTTTAGAAATTCTCAGTCTAGTTCAGGCCATGACGGGATATAAAACCTCTGTAAGGAGCCTTCCAGCAGCCGTTCCATCCATAAGGACAACTTGCTCAATTTTCCTTTGATGGGCCTGGATCCAAGGCCAGAAGATTTCCCTCGAGATTCACCCAGATGGAGGGAAGAGTCAAGGTCACTGCACGACCCCATGGCTTCCTCCTCTTCGACTGTTTTTTGGGGCTTGAAGAGGCAGAAGTATTTCTTGTGGCCATTCAGAGCCAGTACATAGCCCGTGTAGTCGCGTTCCATGAAATGCTTGTCGTATTGGTTTGGGATCGGGGCCACATCTTGAGCAAATTCTAGTAAGTATTCCAGCCATTCTCTGTGTTTATCTAGACTCAGGAAGGAAAAGTGCAGGCAGCTGCTCCTGTAGGAAGGACAGAAGGAGGATTTAGGGTGTTTCCCGACACATTTAGTCGCAGGGAACACAAGGACCTCAGTCAGATTTTAAATAATAGGAAAAGGCTTTGTGCTGGGTGGGGCCTGAATACAGAAGAAACGAAGGATTTCTGCGGGACCCGGAGGGCTTCTACAATGGCGGCAAGAGCCCCTCATCCATTTCCTGTCCCTTGCTGGGCGTCACTCACATCACTCTCGGTGTCTGGCTTCAGGAAAAGGCACAAGAGCTAGAGAAGAGAGTTTCCTGAAAGGGCTCAGGGAAGACTGAGTTCAAGCTCTTCTGTTCAGAACCAACAGTCAAGGGGAAGAAAGGTCCCCACACGATGGCTTAGAGGTCTGGGTTGGAAAGGTCACAGCCAGCATCATGCTGCACGGAAAAAGCCCCCGCAGCTCCCTCCTTACCCAAGTGTGCAGGCTCCCCCCCTCCTGCTTCCACAGCCCCTGCCCTCTCTCACGTGCACACAGGAGCTCACCCAGTGAACGTGTAGACCTCCAAAGCGAACTTCTGCAGCAGGCTGGTCTTGGTGGA
Source organism: Aethalodelphis obliquidens (assembly GCF_003676395.1). Lineage (NCBI taxonomy): Eukaryota > Metazoa > Chordata > Mammalia > Artiodactyla > Delphinidae > Aethalodelphis > Aethalodelphis obliquidens. The sequence goes on from NW_020837953.1 coordinate 40,978,672, forward strand.
ATTTGACAGGATGAGGACCACGTTCATGTGGCCTGGCCTCAGGCGTACCAAGTTACTGGTGTACGTTACATCTGTGAGCTCGGTCACCTCCACAAAGCCTTTTTTAGGAATCTTGCTGTGGAGAAAAACTGAGGAATTAAGATCTTGTAGGATAAGGGAATGCCACGACTTTTAAAAGGAACAAGTGGAAGAAAATGATATGTTCTAACCAGACTAGATATGTTATTTACTAGTCTCGAGCCTGGCGCATGGGCAGGGCGGGACTGACCCCCGTCTGGTTATCCCGGGACCGTAAGGAGCCTTGCCGGGGCCGCCGTGCAGTTGGTGCAGAAGCGGCTTTAGGACAGGATGAAGGCTGTCAACACAGTTATGGTGACGCACCGTTCTCTGCTTCTGGCTCATCTAGCATCTCCCTGACACGCTTCTTTGCTTGCTTCCCGCCTTCATGATTAAATCTGGGATTGAGAAACTCAGGGTACTGAGGAGAAGATAACTAGTCCTGCGTCTGAACGCCTAGGCAGTCTCACTCAGCGCTCGTCAGCTGCGACTCTTGCCTAAATCCACATCTCTCACAAGGGGGGGAGCCAGGGCTCTGAGCTGTACTAGCCCCTTGGACGCTGCTTATCAGACCCCGTGGCGCGTGGGGCTGCTGCTGAGGGCGAGGTGCTGGTGTTTGGTTAGGGCGACCTGCTGGGCTCCTTGGTGAAGCTTGGCTCTGTCCTCCCGGTCTTCTCGTGGGCTTCCTCTTTGTCTGGAGGGCTTGACTCGCGCTCCTCATTTGAGTCACTGAAGTAAGAGAAAGGACTTTTCCAGAAGGTTTGTACGGTCCGGGGCTCACCCTTCAGACACGGCACTGAGCAGACACGGAGGCTCTTACCTGAAAGCCTGGATGATGACGGTGCCGAAGAGGATGAAGAGAGCAGAGAAGACCAGGGACAGAAGGGGCATCATTTCCCGCCTACAATGAAGTTCACAAGCTCTGGTCAGCTCTATGTGGGCTGCTGTGACGTGCCAATGAATGGTTGTAGGTTTCTCCTCTCTGGCTTAAGAGAAAAACCCTAAACAGCCCCAAACCGAAAAGCTTTCACATCAACAAACACCTTTTTTTTTTTTGACTGCGCCGTGCAGCTTGTGGGATCTTAGTTACCCAATCAGGGATCGAACCCGTAACCCCTGCATTGGGAGTGCAGAGTCTTAACCACTGGACCGCCAGGGAAGTCTGACACTTTCTAATCTCATACAAACAGAGGGTTTTTTGGGTGGTGGTGGTGGTGAAAGCAGAGGTTTTTCCCTCACTGTTCCAATGCACAGATCACTTATTCAAAAAGCTTTTGTGTCTCAGGCTTGGTGACTAAATTCTGCAGAAGGAAACAATACGATGGGTAACAAACGATTTAAGTTGTAAACATGGAGGAACATTCTAATGTCAAGGGTAGTATCAGGTGACTAAAAAGGTCTGTGGAATTATTTCCTTTATTTTGATTTATTTATTTATTTTTTCTGGCCAGAATAATTCAGATGTGGCCCAGAGGGGAGGAGAAGGGAGGCAAAGTTGACTTCTCAAGATCTCCACTAGGTGTTCTGAAATTTTATTCACCCACAAACACCCATCAAAGGCCTGCTGTTTTTCAGGAGCTGGGTTGGGGGCCAGGAAGCACGAACATGAGTGGGACATGGTCTGTCCTCAGGAGCTCATGGTCTCATTGGGGTGGGAATGGTATAGCCCTCCCTTCTCCAACTAATTCACTGATTCATTTGTGCATCTATTCACTGGACTCCATGTGTGTCAGGCCCTGTGCTGGACACCAGAGGTGCTCTGATGAAGAGGATGGTCCCAGGCTCTGCTAGCTGGAGGGGCAGCCAGGGGTGATCCTTTCTTTCCCCACCAGTGGGAAAGGGTCAATCAGCAAATATAAAAAAAGGGAAGTCACTGAAAGAAAGAAAAAGGGGAACAGTTGTTGAAAATATGTAAACACTCTTCCACCTGCCTATGGAGTCCACACTGAAATCAAAGAAGAGTGGACTCTTCTCAAAAAAAAAAACAGCGGTCCTGGTAGTTAACAGAGAGAAAGAGATTCAAACTTGGCAATACTACTACCAGTTGCTGTGAAATATGCCGTCCCAAGAGTCTGAGATGTAGTCAGAAGCAGAATAGAGCCACCGAAGGAGAAAAATCTGTTGAGGGAGAAAATGGGTGACGGTCAGGCCTGGACCCCTGAGCCCCGGAGGGGGAAGACCCCTGCCTCCAACATGGCACTGTTGCTCTGGGGGCTCAGGAGCCCTGCCCGGTGCCCGCCCTCCTGGCTATGTGCTTACAGGGGCAAGTTCATCAGTCAAGTCGGGGAGCACAGCTTCCGAGGACAGAAGAGCTGGGTCTTTCCGCAGTTGGTCAAGATAACCCAAAAGGATGAATTTATCGCTCTCACTCCCGGTCCAGGGATGCTCCAGGGTTTTATACACCACCCTCCCTGCTGTGTTGCGCCTTTCTAAGATAGACACCTGGGAGAAAAAGAGAGCAAAAACCATGAGAATTCTCAAAAGAATGCGAAGTTACTGTTGCTTGGGTTTTTTCCAGGGAGGATGGAAAAAACGGGTCTAGCGAAGCTCAAACACAGGTATGGATGAGTATACAATATCTGCAAGAGACTGACATTTTTCTAACAAAAGAAATTAGTTTTGTGGTGACTTTCCAGAGCTTTTGCTAAAGTTAAAGCTCCTTCTTCTCAATAGACTTTGTTCTATAACTTCTGACTTAATGTCATAAAGAAGGAAACCTTTGTTTTTTCGAGAGATTTTTTTCCATAATTACCAAGATGATGAAAAAGACAGAGAAGAATTTCATGCTTCTGTAGAGAGTGATGATGAAGGAGGGGAAAGGAAGGTGAAATCAGTTAGGATGAAGTAAAAGAGGCAGAAGCACAGAAGGGAGACATTTGGAAAGCCTATTACTGGTAGCCTAAGGAAGATTCTACAAACTAGGTACTGTAAGACTAGACCTGCCAAGGGGAGAGACTGGTGAAAGGGGCTGATGCTCTTTAATCTTTACCCAGAGGGAAGATGCTTTCTGTGAAGGTCCAAGGCTGAAAATCTAGGAGGTGAAATCAGCATGGTTAAAGACTAGTTTAGGAGTGCTTTCAAAACAGGCTTTGGACAGCACAGCGAACTATACTCAATATCCTGTGATAAACCGTAATGGAAGAGAATATAAAAAAGAATGTATATATAACTGAATCAATCTGCTGTACAGCGGAAATTAACACAACATTGTAAATCAACTATACTTTAATTAAAAAAAAAAAAAAGTCAAATGGCTTCCAAGCACTCGGAAAACATAAGGCAAAACAAAACGGAACAAACAGGCTTCAGAGATTCCTGGACTTCCTGGAATCTATACTGAAAACTCCTGAGGAAGGAGGACACAGAACTAAGCGTCACGTGCTTGTGAAGAGCTCGAGACCAGGACAGCATCCGCGACTCACCGCTGATTTTCCTTGAAAGGCGTCGCTGTCTGGCAGTAAGGTGTTGGCAAACTCCTGCTGCCGATTGCTGTAGACGTGCACGAACCTCACTGTGTCCTGCGTGTTTGCCAGAGCAAAGGACAGGAAAGCCTCGAAGGGTTTACTCAGCTTGGTAGCCTCCGCGGTCAGTAGAACCACACAGTACCTGCATGTCAACAAAAGAGAAGACTTTAATCCCTGAGGCCACGGCTAGAACCTGAATGGCAAGTGAAGGTGAAAGAGAGGAGACGCTCATTTACAAAGTGAACGAGCATGTTTTAGGAATGAAAGCTTCATGGGGGAACCTCTAATGAGAGAAAATGGCCAAGGCATTAAGGACCCGCTTCTTTCTAGACTGGTGATGCTCTCCCCAAACCAAACTTCACGACATTTAGAGATGCCTTTGAAGGCAATGGTCACTGAACCCTTGATGCAGAAGGGCCTTGCAGAAGGCACCTGTTCTAGTTCTCCCACCGTAGGCAGGGCTGGTTGAGCCTATCTGAGGCCAGGGCCACTGGGCCTCATTCTGAAGGGCTTCCTTTGTAGTGGTGCCAAGGGAAAGTTCATCTAATCATTCATTCATGCATTCATTCTCTCAAATACTACTGAGCACTCAATAGATGCCAGGTAAGACAGACAATGCTCTTGCCCTCATGGAGCTGATATTCCAGTGTGGAAGGCAGATAACAAATAGATAGATGGACAGATCGTGACAAGTAGTGACAAGGGTCATGAGAAAAAAAAGAAGTGAAGGGGAGAGAGTCAAGGGTGGGCTGGGAGTCACGATCCATCAGGCTGGCTGCGCAGAGGTGTAAGGAGATGCCATAAGAGGAAGTGGGGTCTGAGCACTCCAGGCAGAGAGCACCGCAAGTGCAAAGACCCTGAGACTGGGGCACTCGAGCCAATTCACAGTGCTAGGAGGATCGCTGGCTGACATGAACTGACTGAGGGTGGGAGAGTGGAGCGGAGGCAGAGGAGGTTAGGAGGCTAACACGGTGGCCTCGACGAGAGGTGACAGTGACCTGGCGAGGGTGGCGGTGCTAACGAAGGGGAGGAGTGCGTGGACTGGGGATACTTTCTGAAGGCGGTATAAATAACAATCCTTAAAGCCCAGGATCACCTGCCTTACGGTTAATTAAAGTCTTTCTTCTCTTAGTCTATAAAGGAAACTGAAAAGCCTGGAAACACAGGGAAGTTTTCCTATTTTAAACAATATTTTAGTTGTATTTTCACATAACGTGATCAAAATGTTTTCCTTTCATATCCAGACAGCCTTCACTCATACCCAGACAGCTTTCACAGATGAAACAGCCCTAAATTTAAAGGCACTGATTCATTAATCTGAAAGAGGTATAATAAGTATTTTCCCTGTATTTCCAGACTTTAGACACTCTGTATGAATAAGTATGCCTCAGCCTTACTATTCCCATTTAATTATTTTACCATTTCCTCAGTACTCTCACTTCTCTACTATTTAGTCATTAACCTGGCTCCTCTCCAAGACCCCCAGAGGCTCACCCTGTGTGGAGTACTCTGGTAGGAACAGTAACTCTCTCCTACTCCATGCTGCTCTACAGTGACCCAGGCTCTCCTTGACACCCGGCAAAATCTACTCATCCTTCAGGGCTCAGCTAAAGTGTTACCTCTTAGGGGGATCTTCTCTGGCACACCCAATAATTTGGTCCTAAGGTGCCCTGGACTGTTATACCCCTCACTGTCATAGTTGTTCATCAATATCTGTTACATGAAGAATAAATTCTGATTGTCTCAGGGTCGACGTTTAACTGCCTTGTAGTAAAATGCAACATGCCCCTCTGCTGCACTGATGAGCAGGGGCAAAGCCTTCAGTCCTTACTTCCTCTGTCGGTGAGACCGTTTCACGGGGCAGAGTTCATGGAACAACTTCTGGCTGGTGAGCCTGGCTGCCAACAGATACTTGTTTTGGGTGATAAAGTCATCAATGACCTGTTTCTTCATACCTCGGGCCTGGAGAAAAACCAAGAGACAGTGGATTCTGATTCAGTTTTCTCACTGAAAATGGGCTTTACTTACAGCTTAATAAACATGTAGCTGAGGGAACTCCCTGGCGGTCCAGTGGTTAAGACTCCATGTTCCCAATGTGGGGGGCACAGGTTCGATCTCTGGTCAGGGAACTGAGATCCTGCATGCCGTGCAGCGCGGCCAAAAAAAAACCCCCCAAAAAACAAGTGCCTGATCCTGGCTAAAGTAATAAAACCACTTACGTCAGACTCATTTGAGCAGATAAACATGTGATCTTTTTAAAAAACGCAGGGCTGGGACTTCCCTGGTGGCACAGTGGTTAAGAATCCGTCTGCCAATGCAGGGGACCAGGTTCTAGCTCTGGTCCGGGAAGATCCCACATGCCGCAGAGCAACTAAGCCCGTGCGTCACAACTACTGAGCCTGCACTCTAGAGCCCATGAGCCACAACTACTGAGCCTGCGTGCCACAACTACTGAAGCCCACGTGCTTAGAGCCCATGCTCTGCAACAAGAGAAGCCACTGCAATGAGAAGTCCGCGCGCCGCAACGAAGAGTAGGCCCCTCTCGCCACAACTACAGAAAGCCTGCAGGCGGCAACAAAGATCCGACGCAGACAAAAAAAAAAAAAGCAAAAAAAAAGCAGGGCTGAGAGCAATGACGTAGCAATTTCAGGTCAAAGGAAAAATCAAGTGCTCTTTTCACTGGACAACTTTTATATACTGTTTTACGCTAGCAGATTTAAAAAGTCAATAATTTGGAATTTTTAGGCAAATTTACTTCCAGATTTATAGGAAACTGAACAATTGAAAATAAACTCCCTGGGACTTCCTGGCAGTCTGATGGTTAAGACTCTGTGCTTCCACTGCAGGGGGCACGGGTTCAATCCCTGGGGAACCAAGGTCCCGCATGCCTCCCTGCGTGTGGCCAAAAAAACAAAAAGAAAGAAACAAACCCCCCCACAAAACTCCAAAGTAACAATGTTACTGAGTATAAAAGGCGGACAACAAAACTGTAATATGACCACTTTGTTATTACTAACTTTCATATATTTCAAAGGACTGAAATTTTATATATAGTAGCTTCTCTGACCACAATTAAACAAGAAATCAATATAAGATAGAAACCAGAAAATCCCTTTTTGTTTAGAAATTAAGAAACTCTGAATAACTTATTGACCTAAGAAGAAAGCATATCAGATATAAGAAAATATTTTGAATTTGAAGTGATTAATGAAAATACTATTTATCAAAACTTTGGGACTCAGATAAAGTATCAGTAGTACTTGGAGAGTAATGTTAAAATGAATATAATAGAAAAGAAATTAATGAACTAGACATCCATATCAAGACGTTACAGCAAAAATACAACCGTAGTGGGCTTCCCTGGTGGCGCAGTGGTTGAGAGTCCGCCTGCCGGTGCAGGGGACGTGGGTTTGTGCCCCGGTCCGGGAAGATCCCACATGCTGCGGAGCGGCTGGGCCCGTGAGCCATGGCCGCTGAGGCTGCGCGTCCGGAGCCTGTGCTCCGCAACGGGAGGGGCCACGGCAGTGGGAGGCCCGCGTACCGCAAAAACAAACAAACAAACAAAAACAAACCGTAGAGAAAAGGAAATAGTAAAAATGAATATAGAAATCAATAAAACAAAATAAATATATAAGAAGAAGAATTAACAAAAACAAAATTGGTTCTTTGGAAGAGCTAACAAAATTGACAAACCTCTGGTAAAACCAATCATGAAAATAAGAGAGAAGGCACAAATAACCATTATCAAGGATGACGAGGGACTTCTCTGGTGGTCCAGTGGCTAAGGCTCTGCACTCCCAATGCAGGGGGACCCATTTGATCCCTGGTCAGGGAACTAGATCCCACATGCCACAACTAAGAGCTTGCATGCCGCTACTAAAGATCCTGCATGCCACAAGGAAGATCCTGCACGTGGCAACGAAGATCCCAAGTGCCGCAACTAAGACCGGGCGCAGCCAAATAAATAATATTAAAAAAAGAAAAAAAGGGACCTGCTTGCTGGCACAGTGGATAAGACTCCATGCTCCCAATGAGGGTTCGATCCCTGGTCAGGGAACTAGATCCCACATGCGTGCCGAAACTAAGAGTTCACATGCCACAACTAAGGAGCCTGAGTGCTGCAACTAAGACCTGGGGAGCCACAACTAAGGAGCTCTGGAGCTGCAACTAAGGAGCCTGCTGCAACTAAGACCTGGAGCAACCAAAAAAATAAATATTAAAAAAAAAAATATATTAAAAAAAAAAGGATGACGAGGAGGAATCACTCCGTATGTTGTAGAAACTAAAAATATATACGTATACATACATATATATATATACACATATACATTTAAATTTGAAAATTTAGATGAAACAGAAAAATTTCTAGAAAAATAAAACAACATCTGAAAAAGAGAAGAGTTAACTAGTTCTATAACCATTAAAGAAGATGAGTCAGTAGTCAAAAATCTCTCCTTGAACACAAACTCAGGCTGAGATGGCTTTACGTAGGTGGTTTTGACCCAATTTTCAAGGCGGACAATCTAATCTTATACAAAGTCTTCCCGAGAAGAGAAAAAGGGAGAACACACCCCATCTCGTTTCATGATTCAAATCCTCACATGGGCATCTTGAGAAAGAGAAGTTAGAAGTCAATCTCATTTCTGAACATAAATGTGAAAGTCCTAAACAAAATGTTAGCAAACTGAATACAGCAATATACTGAAAGCAAAATACAGATAATGATCCTGTTGGATTATCTCATGAATGCAAGTTAGGGTTAACACTAGAAAATGATTAAGATGACTTAGCACATTACAGAACATGAAAGAAGAAAACTCTGGATAATCATAGTGGATGTGTAAAAAGTATCTGATAAAAATCAACACCATTCATATCAGAAAAATTAAATTGGTCTAGTGTTGGCAAGGATATGGAGCAATGGAACACTCACACGTGATTGGTGGAAATGTACTTAGGAAAACACATTAGCTAGTAAAGTTAAAGATATATATATATATATTTAATCATTAAAAAAAATAAAGCCATATATGTTAACATAAATAACTTTTTTTAAACATTAAAAAAAAGAATTTCCAAAACCAAAAAATGTTTAGTGAGAAGATTAACACTGCTTTACATTTTTACAAATCTTTTTAATGTCTGGTTTCATAGGAGAGATAGGTGGATTCTCATATCTGCTTCTATATACAATCGGGGGTCACATATTGTTTTGGTTGAAAACCCAGCCTCACACAGATATATGGTTAGAAAAGGGAGGTTTATTTTAATAGCTTTTCAGATAACTGTGGATATCCTTCTTTGCCACTACACCGAAACTGGACAAATGGTAGTTTCTTAAAAGTTAGTTGCTATGTGGATTCAATGAACTTTTTTTGTTTTTTTTTGGCTGCACTGCATGGGGGGATCTTAGTTCCCCAACCAGGGATCGAACCTGTGCCCCTGAAGTGGAAGCGCAGAGTCCTAACCACTGGACCGCGGGGGAATTCCCATCCATGAACTTTTAGTACTCTGTTAAATTAAAATTCACTGATCAAAAATAAAGAAGGTAAAATTCACTGATCGCCGTGCACTTAGAATGGATCTTTTGCTCATGCATGGTCATTCGAAAAACACTGGTTCACTGATCTCCCAGACGCTGACAAATTTTCTTATTCATATGAAAAAATGCATCACATCGATGAACCAATCTCGTAAGCAAGTTTGAGAAGCTATCAAGGTCACGATGGCTGATACAAATTTTTCAAAATTAAAATTTCCTTGGAAGCCTGGATTCTATCGTCAGCAACAGATGCTGTGAGTTGTTTCCCTTAAAGTGCCAGGCTCACTTCATTCATTTTAAAGAAAATGTCTGCCCTAACTCTGAGTAACCATAGTTGTCCGTCAATTATTCTTTAAAAAAAAAAAAAAATTTTCAAAAAAAAAAAAAAAAAAAAAAAAAAAAAAAGAAAAGTTGCCAGTTCAAAACTCCTGAGTCAGGCAACCACGCAGACATTTGTCCCCAGGACACCCTCTCAACTTGGCCTGCGGTAGAGCTTTCTGCACACTTCCTATTTTGTCACAGAGAACATTAAAGATACCAGAAAGACGTGGACTTGAGTGTCAATTTACCTATGAATAACATTCATACTTCTTACTGCTTCATCAAGGCTATTCAGTGAAATGGGAGTTGACCCTCTGTGTTGTTACGGTGAGTGCTTAGGCGTGAAGAACACACGGCCACCGGCAGCCTGGTGCCCGGGCCTTGGTGTGTGCACTTGGTGGTTATGCACTGGAAAGTTTACCCACCATTGCTTTTGCACCATCGGTGCAAGCGTCAACACAGAGAAAAGACAAATTATGTCTTAGTGGTTCCTGTGAAGACAGCTTTGATCTCACAGACTCTCTTAAAGGGTCTTTTGGACCCCCGCCCCCCGCCCCCAGGGGTCTGTGAACCACATTTTTAAAACTGCCGTCCTGTAGAAACTTGTGATTGGGTACACCGGGATACATGGGATGTCCACAGCATCACTGGTCCTAAAGCCCCGAAATGTCCATCAACAGAAGAATGAATAAACCCATTATCATGTGGCCATAGCCACTGTATAGCAGATGAAAACAAGTTAACTAGAGCTAAGAGAAACCACTAGTGCTACTAGTGTTTGCTAAGCCGCTTGCCATTGGGAGGACTCAGTTTATGTTAAGAATGCAGTTTTACATTCATAAAGAGCAAACTGGTAAAGCATCCATTGTACCAGCAATTTTGTTAATGTATCTGATTAACGATTTTCCCCAGGGAATAAATAAATAACAATTCCCAAGAGTACAAGCTATCACTAAAAAGCAATTTAGGAAATCTTACAGATTAATCTTGGATTGAGATGACCTTCTTTCCTCTCTTCCACAACTGGCATTTGTTTGCTTCCTGACCCTCTCTTGGCTCCTTCTTAGTCGCCATCAGGCATCCCTTCTTTTTTTTTTTTTTTTTTTTTGCGGTCTGCGGGCCTCTCACTGTTGCAGCCTCTCCCGCTACGGAGCACAGGCTCCGGACGCGCAGGCTCAGCGGCCATGGCTCACGGGCCCAGACGCCCCGTGGCATGTGGGATCTTCCCGGACTGGGGCACGAACCCGTGCCCCCTGCATCGGCAGGCGGACTCTCAACCCCTGCGCCATCAGGGAAGCCCTCCCCTCTTTTTATTTGCTGGTGACTGTCCAGAGTTTTGTCCTTGGCTGCCTTCTCTCCTTACTTGACATACGATGCCTGCGAGATCTCCCCACACTAAAGATTTCACCCTCTAACCAGTCACTGACGATTCACAAATCTCTATTCCAGCCCCTCCGCCCTTCCTTGGATCTAGAGCCCTGCCTGATGGGCATCTCCCCTTGGGTTTCCTGAAGGCAGTTCTAATTCTTATGTCCACAACTGAACTCATTACCTTCTTCTTAAACCTGCTCTCCCTTCCTTACTATCCACTTTCCCCATCTGGTTCTGTCACACACAACACCCTAGTCCCATAGTCTCAGGACCCCTTCTACATCCACAGGGCGCCCGGAGGAACCCTCCATCTTAGTGAGACACCTACTACAGGGGACGGTCTTTTTCCTCTCCTGACTGTGAGTCAGAGGAGGACGAAGACTAAACTGGATGTCAGAGCTGTTCTGTATTTAGTGTTCAGCAGGCAGGCTGATGTACTGAATAAAGGATTTTAGAGAATTTCTCCTTCTTCTCGTTCTAGCCTCCTATAAGAGAAAGTATCAAAGGGTTCTTGACCATTTAAAAAAAAATAACATTAAAAATATTAAAAAATACATGTCCATTATAGGGACTTTTGAAAACCTAAATATTGAAATAATACCTAATTCCGCCATCAAAAGATAACCATTAATGTTTTGATGTATTTATTTCTAGTTTTTTCCTGTGTGTACACATGCACACATGCACTCACTTTACAAACTTGAGGTCAGTGAATAAACTGCATATACAATTCTGCATCCTGCTTTCTCTGTAACATCATGTTAGGAAAATTATACCCATCATTAAGTATTCTCGAGTTGCCATTTTAAATGGCTATATAATAGTCTCTGGGATGTACCAATAATTATCCTGCCGTTGGATGTTTATATTTCCACCTCATTTTTGGTATTATGAATGATACTTAACATCTCTGTATGCACTTCTTTGCCTGAGTTCCTATTCCTTTAGGATAGAGCCCTAAAAGGTAATCTCACCTCCCTCAGGTCTTTCCTCGTGTCACCTTAATGAGGCCCTTCCTGGCTGCTCCACCTTAAAAATGTGAACCCTCTCCCATAATACCCTCTTCCCTGTTTTATTTTTCTCCTTGGCACGTATCGCTATATAAATACCACGACAGAGTATGTTATGCTGATTGTCTGTCGTCCCCACTAGAACACAGGACGGGGAATTCTGTCAGTCTTGTCCAGGGCTGCACCCTCAGCACAGAAAGTGGTGTTTGGCACACAGCAGGTGCTCAGGAGTGCTCTTCTGCTAGGCAGTTGGTGTTTTATCACCCAATCGCTTTTCGGAAAACTTTGGAGGCTTCTTCCAGCAAGGCAGGAAAGACAAGTCCCTGTTTCTCTGTAGTCTCAACTCTACTGAGGATTTTTCCTTCAAAAATCTTTAACAATTTGATGAGAGAAAAAAATGTTTATTTTGCTTTTCTCTGATTATTAGTGAGATTTATTTTTGTAAGGGGGTTTATTAGTCACTTGAATCTCTTCTCAGGATTTTGTTCACTTCGTTTTGGGGGGAAGTTTTAAAAATTTTTTTAAAAATTGAGGTAAAATTCACATAACATGAAATTAACCATTTTAGTGTACAATTCAGTGGCACTTAGTACATTCAGTGTTGTGCAGCCCTCATCTCTATCTAGTTCCAAAACATTTTCATCACCCTAAAACTCTGTACTCATTAAGTGGTCATTCTGTACTCATTAAGTGGTCATTCTCAAGAAGTTTTGGGTTGATTTCCTTGATTAGAAGAAGCTCATTAGAAATTAAAGATAATGATCCCTTTTATATTGGTTGTAATTACTTCCCTTATTGTTTAATCAAAAATTCTTAAGCATTTATATAAAAATTTAAAACTTATAATCAAGTTATTAGGATTTTCCAACAATATTTTCCCCAATGTTTTTAGCCCTTCCCTATCTTAAGATCAGATAAATATTCAGTGTATGTTCTTTAACTTAGTTTATGGGTTTTTTCTTTTTTTCCAGTGATGTTATTTAGTTAATTAATTAATTAATTAATTTTTTGGCTGCGCAGGGAGGCATGTGGGATCTTAGTTCCTGACCAGGGATCAAATCCGCACCCCTGCAGTGGAAGTGCGGAGTCTTAACCACTGGACCGTCAGGGAAGTCCCTAAAGGAAGAGGTTAAAACTAGTTTCTTCTCCTCTCCTGCTGTGCTCGATTTTGCTGTTTATTTATATGACACCTTGAGATAAAATGGGAGGGCCATCTTGAAACAAGGTGACACTCACATACCTGGATAACATCTGCAGGCTTGTGTATGTGTTCTTTAAAGATCAGGATGGTGGGGGTATAGACGTTGACGTTGTATTGCCTCGTCATCTCTTCCGCCCCTCTCAAACCGACGTACACGTATCCAAATGACAAATAATCTTTATACGCGAAAGCAGTCAACTGTTAGGGCGTAACAGAGAGGAAGAAATGAAAGTGATAGCACAGCATCTACATTAAGTGTGACTTGTTCTCATCAGTGGGTGCAGATGAACGCTAGCTTATACAGCCCCACTCAGGCTGCTACACCCTCGTTCCCTTGTAGGAATGCTATGGTGCTCCATGAACAAAAACTGTACCAACAAAGCTAAACAACAACTAATTCTTTTTTCAGACAGAGCAAGATATTCATCTTACTGAGATCTGTACTGGGTGGGAGGTTTGAGGAGTTAACTGTACCCTAATTAGGTAAGATGGCAGTGACCGTGCCAACGGTTTAGCACTTTCCTCTCCCATCTCATGTCACAGTGATAACCAGAGGTGTGCTAGACAGAAGTATAGTACATATTCAGAGGGCAGGTTTGGAATCAGACAGGCTACAAGGGAATCGATATTCAACATGGGAGACCTTGGGCAGGTTATACAACCACTCTAAGCTTCAGTAAAAGTAGGGATAATAATCTGTATCACTGGGTTCTTCTGAAGATTAAATGCTATTATGTGTGTGGAAAGTACTAGCACAGTAATAGCATCAGTAGGTCCTCAATGTATGGTGGTTGAAGCAAATTTCTGGTCTTCAAGCGTTTCTCTTGGGATGAGCTATTACTCACAGAAAAGAAAATCACCAAAATAAGAGAAAACATTACCCAGCACCTAAAGTACCTTGTAGAGCAGTGGTACAACGGGCATTTGGTCAAACAGAAGGACATGCGGTTTATTCTCTTGCTGCCAGCCAGAGAGGAATCTGACATAATTTTTACTTGTAACCTTAAATTGAATAAAGGATGTTAGTTTCAACATTTAATTCTTAACAACTGCATTATAATCCAGTCAGGAGATAATTAAACAAAATCAAATATGTGCAAAAGATTGTTTTGTAAAAAATAAAAAATGCAGACAACTAATTTTTTGCCTTTATGTGACTAAAATTAATTAAAAGAACAGAGATATTGATTTCATATTTTCATGTGATCCAACCCTTACAGACTGAAATCATAATCTTTTCTGAAACAATTACTGACCATACTATAAAAAAAATGAGCTTTCAAAGTTGGTTCTTGCTCAGTTATAGACTGCACTTGTTAATCTATTAGAAGATAATGCAACAACTGCTCTTTTAAAACGGCTTGAATAAAAATAAGTGGGCCCACCCCACCTATACATTACATAAGTTCATTCACTGCCATCTGAATTGCTACTTTTGTGTTTCCCTGTTTATGCCTTAAAATAATCCCAAGGAAACAAATTAAAAACTTGAATAAATTAAATTTCTATCTAGAAAATGTTCATAGTAGTTCAAAAAAGTTTATCTTTCCACTTTGCTTCCAGAATGATCTATATAAAACCGCAATCTCATCATTTCACCCCACTGCTCAGCCCCTTTCAATGGCTCCATCACCTGCAGGCCAAGTCCAAGTTCCTTAAAGGAGACCCTCACAGTGAGATTCCCATTAACCCCTTTAATCCTGTCTTCTCCCACTCACTAATGACTACTTCATACAAAGCAGGCTACCTCTGTATGCCTGGAACTCATTCCCTTCTTCTCTCTCCTCACCTGGCAAACTCAGTACAGGGGGCATTTCTGCCAGGAAGACTTTCTCAAATCTCTAGGATGGGCACTCTACATATAGGATGGAAACAATCACCTACTAGACTGCGAGCTCCTTGGAAAGTGTCCTCAGCACTTATCATAATGTCTGACATACAACAGGCATTTTAAAAAGGTTTGAGGACCTGTCAGGACAACCAATCATCATTTTAGGAGGCTACAATGCTCTCTGACAATTTCAAGGTAACTCCAACAAATATTTCTTCTGTGGGTAATGATCCTGGTGGGACAGGCTGTGTAGAAATAGGATGGAAGTATCTGTATGTTCACTCTCCTTGGTATTATTAAAAGAATGAATCATTTTCATTTAAAGCAACATAAGAATCTTCTTCTAGTTCCTGTGATCGCTAACCTCAGATACTGAGGGAAAAATGCTTCTTAAATATAAAAATCATAGTTTATAGTTTGTGGGAATTTCTGTGCCTGGCTTCTCTAGCTCAATCTTTTGTTTGTGAAATTTATTCACACTGTTGCATCGCTATATGTTTTGAAAGTTCCAAAAATAATATCTGATTTCATGGAATCTGGTGTTTTCAATAGATACGATCGTTAAATATATAACCAAATATAACTTAATTTGAATACTCTCATAAGAAAAGTATCTTTAAACGAACACATGCATGAGTTGGAAAGACCTCCTTCATCCCATGTTGTGATCTAATTTTTTGTTGAGAAAAGAAGAGGCACTCTCATTTTAGGCTCAGATTCCTATGACAGTGTAAGTCTTCCCAGCGGTTTTGACAAGGATGATTCTTTCAGTCTCTCTACTTCATCTGTTTCAATTCTCAGTCTCTGGCAGACTTCGTTTAAATGATTTAGTTAGAGTAATTAATTAATTAATATGTGTCTTGTCCTGCCCCAAATGAAACTCAGGTCTGAGGATGACCACAGGTAGAGTTCAGGGCAGCCAGCAGTCCCAGGAGCCTCTTAAACTACTTCTCAGCCAGGTACTTACTTTCTCCACCAAGTTCCCTGGAAGAAGGCTCTCTACAAACTGTCGCAGGTTCTCACGGACAACTGCATTATGGAAGAAGGAGATTTTCCCATTTATGATTCCTAGGATAGCTGGTGTGCTGTGTGCTCCCAGGTGATGGGCCAGGCGTCTCTCGTAGCCAGCGTGGACCACGCCGATTCCTACGCCTGAAAAATATGGAAGACCTCCATGAAGACTTTTTATGCCCTCATGGCAGGTGAAGAAATGCTGCTAAGTAATTTTCTGGTGTGAAAATGAAATCCCGACTTAGTAGGAGGGGATATCTTTCCTGATAGACTGTCTAGCATTCTATCACTGCTGGAATGCTAAATTGGTTCAGTTTTTCTGCATAGCCATCTAGCAATGTTTAAGAAGGGCCACAAATCTTTCTATCTTTCAGTCCATGGTGTCTAATTTTGGGAGTAGATCATGAAGAAATACTTCAAAAGAAAAGAACAATCTGTCCACAGTGTTCCTATTCATAAAGAACACCACCTGTAAGCAATTCAAGGGTTCATCAACTCTGCAATGGTTGAAAAAACCTAGAATCTAACGATGGGCTGGAATCATAATCTTCTCACCTTTCAGAGCATGTCTCCCTTTTACATAAACTATTTTATAGAGATTTTGTACAGATTCTCAGAAAGAGAAAGAGATTAGGTTAAAATTACTTGGTCATATCCCACATAACTATTGTTAACATTTTGGTATCTATCTGTGCCTTTTCTTACGCAAATATGTGTGTGTGTGTATGTATACACACAGGTATAAATAAAATAAAACGGGATCATCTGACACTTATTTCACTTAGTATTTGAATAACGTTTCTTGTCTTTCATTCAACCACTGTATTTGGAGGGCTAGCTCCCCTGCTAAACATTGGAGATACAGTAAATGTTAATAGGCAGTAAATATGCTTTTTCTCTTGGGTGTCTAACAGACCTCTAAGTATAAAGTTTTCAAAAACAAACTCCTGATCTCCTCCTCAAACCTGTTCTACCCTGGCTTTCACCATTTCCATTGACGGCGGCTCCCTCCTTCCCGTTACTCAGGACGGAAGTCTTAAGAGTGATCTTTGACCCCTCTCGTCTCTCACACCCCCCATCCGATCCATCAGCAAGTCCTGTTGGTCCTGTCTTCAAAATACAGCAGGAATCCGACTGTTTTTCTCCACTTCCATTGTACCCTGTCTCTTATGCATCTTCATCTCTCTCCCCTGAGTGGCTGCAATAACCTCCTCAATGGTGTCGTGTTTCTCCTTGTCCCCCTACTGTCTGTCCTCAACACGGTAGCCAGACTGTTCCTTCTAAAACATAAATAACGGATCATGTCGCTCCTCTGCCCAAATCTGGCAATGCCTCCCCTTTCAACTCAGAATAAAACCGCAACCTTCACAAAGGCCGACAAGACCTCTGTGATTTGGCCCCTGGCCCCCTTCCTCTCCCATTCCTTAGGCTCACTTGCTCTAGCCCCCAGCATCCCTGTTCTTTAAACACACTGGCACGTTCCTTCCTGCCTTTGGGCCTCGGTGCTGGCTGGTGCACCTCCTGACATCTGTGTAGCTGGCTCCTTCACCAACTGCAGGTCCTTCTCAATGAGGACGACCCGACTCCTGTATTTAAAACTGCCCTCCCCACACTCAGGATCCCCTTCAAGTCTCTCTTTCCCTTTTCCATAGCACTTACCATCTTCTAACACACCGCCCAAGTTCCTCATTCTGTGGATTTTTTTATTGTCTGTCTTCCCCTGTTAGAATGTAAGCCGTTTGAAGGCAGGGGTCTTTGTTTAGTTCTCTGATGTACTCCAAGCACCAGAACAGAGCTTGGCACACAGTAGGAGCTCATCACTGAAACTGGACCATCAATCTATTTAACCCATTCTTTATTGTTGCACATTGAAATGGCTTCTGGCTTTCACTATTATAAGGCATGTTTCGATAGACATCCTTGTACATCTCTGTACACACATCTTTGTGTACTTGTGTGATAACTTCTTAATTGAAAAATCCCCCAAATGGAATTGCTGAGTAAACGGCAGCGACTGCAAACTTAATACTTTAAAATTGCTGAGTAGGCTAAACGAATCTATCTGCTGGCCACCTGACTGTGAGTATCTCAAGGGCAGGAAAGGAGGCACCTCAGACATCACATAGTCCACTCCCCTCATTTTACAGATAAAGAGACTCGGAGAGGTGAACTGACTTATCCCAGTTTGCAGAGGTGATAAGATTGCAGAAGAAGAATCCCAACTTGATGTTCTAGAGTCAAGTCTAGTACACTATTCCATCACACTAGAGGCATTAAAAATGACCACTGAACAATGTCAGTAAATGAAAGTGCACCTAAGATTGTGTGAGCAGGAGAAAGAACGAGAACATAGCAGGCACATACCTGAGAGACCCAGTCTCATGTAAAGCGAGAAGAGACGTCACCTAGCAAGGTCAAGTGGCCACACAGCAAAGGTCCAAGGGGGGAATCAACGTGTCTTGAGCCCTTTCTAAGACAGGCAGCATGCCTACAGCTTTATATCCGTTATCACTTTTCACACCCACAAACCCCGAGTGGTTAAGTATTGTCATCTTCATGGATGAGGAAGCTGGTGCTTGGAGAGGCTGAGCCAACCTAGCCGGCATCCCAGTTAGTGTGCAGTAGGACCAAGATTTGAACCCAGGCCCAGCCGACTGCAAAGCCTGGCTCCTTCCTGTCTCCAGTACCCTCTTCCACCCTCGGCTCTGAACGCTGGAGGGATCAATTTCTTAGAGACGGACCCACCATCAATGACTACATAGGCCAGAAGCCACCATATTTAACTGATCCTGGGGAATATGCCTTCCCAGTAACTGCATCATTCAGCGGTGCCCTCTACCAGACTTTGGGACTAGAATCAGTAATTAGAATGGTGGCTGGTGGGCCCAGAATCAGGACAAGGGATGCAGGAGTCTTGGGAGAGCAAAGGAAACTGAAGAGATCTTTCGCGCTTGCTGTTCCCCCCCACTCTTCCCTGATATTCCGGAAGCTCGTTCTCTCGCCCCCTATGGGCCACCTGCTCAGGGAGCCCTTCCTCATCTGCCTGATTTAAAACTGAAGCCTCTCACCCCGGCACTCCCTAGCACCCGGCCTTTTTATCACACTCTACCACCATCTGGCGGGCTGTATATTTTGTTTGTTTGCCTCTCTTCACTAGAATATAGCAGCTCTATGAATGTAGGGGTTTGGGGCTATTTTGTTTACTGCTGTATCCTTAATATCTAGAATAGTTCCTGGCACTCAGTTTTTTAAAAACAAGTAAATGAATAAAGTATTCAAAGTCAGATCCAGATTCAAATTCCAGTTCTGCTACCCATTAGCTGTGCAACCTTAGGCAAGTCATTTAACCTCTCTGAGCCTCAGTTTCCTTATTTGTAAAATGGAGATAAATTGTTGTGAGGACTAAATGACATAATATAAAAATGAGCCTAGCCCAGAGCCTGGAATATAGTGGGTGCCTAATTAATTACAACTCTTATTATTATTTCATCCAGACCGTGTGAAGTCTGATCTAGAGACTTGTCTCTTATGTGAGTGGAATTTTAACCTCCATGAGTCTCTCTCCCTTCCTTGTGTGGAGTGGGATAAACAATGTTACACTCTCACTCTTTATGTCATCCTCCCCCCACCTTTCCTATGCTCCCATCAATATAGCTTTTTTCTAGTTAAAACAGAATACAAGTGATTGGTTTCATTTATTTTACTTAAAATTACCATTGAGTCCTTGGAATTACCTACATCACCTTCATCAAACATAAGCATTTCTCAGTCTATAAAAGGCTATTCCTTGGATCATTTCTACAAAGGACTTCAATTCTTAATATTATACCGATTTCTAAACTCTGAAGGAATGTTACTTCTTTCCTATAGACTGACTATCACACGAATTAGAATAGCATAAAGAATGATACATATTTGGTGTTTAAATTTGTGGTATTCTTCCTCTTGAAAAGATACTTAAGATTATAATAAGAATACCGAAATTCCTTAAAGTCCAGACCTAACTAATCCCTTCCTCTCCCTCCATCCAAGCTGGGAAGGAAGAGTCAGAAAAGTCGACAGCACTGTTTTCTCCCTAAGACTCAGGCTGGGAAATGACCACTATGACTGGTGGTGACTTAGGGTCTCTGAGTTACAGTGGACAACACAATTTCTATCGTCTCCTCCTCTGCCTTGAAACTCTCTACACTCCAAAGTTCCGGGTTCATAAGGCGAGTTCAGCAAGTACAGTTCTCCTATGCTTATCCTGATTCAGCATAACCTGGCTGGATAACAAGGACACACCAGAATCCACACGAACTTGAGTAGCAAATTTAAAAGAAAGGCAAAGTGTGTTACCGTTTTCAGAAACATTTGAGTTTTCTACGGATCAATGTTTCGGGCTAATTTGCAGATCCCGGGGAATTAAAAATACAAATACCTTCTCCTCTTTTTGAGTTTGTAAGTGGGTGTTCTTTCTGTAAAGTACTAAAGATCTCTCTTTTGAGGTGTCAAATTATATTTGCTTTCATTATGCAATCCTAAACGTGTATCACGTCTTTTAGGGAAATTCTTTCATTTTCCCCTCTGTCGCATACACATATTCATCTTTCTTTCAACTTTTCCATATGCCTTAAGGGATGGTACAGAGCCAACTCAAAGAACATGGCACTGTCAAATCTGGCTAAATACAAACCTGTTAATAAACAAACTACTAAGGTGCAAAATGATGTGAAAGAACACAATATCAAGAACACAGAGCTTCAGGAGGAAAAAAAAATAACTAGTATCTAGGCAGACCGTTTTCCTACACAGTGTGAAGTTGTTATACACTTAGCTATTTTTAGGAATAATCCCTTGAAAGAGAGGAATTATTCTTTCTTTTAAAATAAGAAGTCATGGTGGATAAACACTACATGATCATCCAAATTGGGTTTCCCTAAAATGATATCTGATTTCAAGACACGGAACCTCCTTGACGCCCTGGTAACTGTCTGCAGCTCCCAGCGAGCACTGAGGGCACCGTGATGATTCAGGTGTGTCTCTTAGTTGAGTTTCCTGGGTGCGAGGACCAGGTTTTACTTATTTCTGAGCAGTGCAGCACAGTGGTTAAGACTGAACTCTGGAGTTAGACTTCTGGGTCCATACCCCAACACTGCTGCTTATCAACAGTGTGACCTCAGTTGTTCCTTAACCTTCCTGGGCCTCAGTTTCCTCAACTGTAAAATAGGGATAATAATAGTCTCTCCCTCATTGGGTTACTTTGGGGATAAAGACAATCCATACAAAGCATTTAAGACAATGAAAAATAAGTAAAATGCTAAAAAAAAAGTTATAATATTTACTTTAGTGTTTAATATGGTACTTGGTCCATTAAGAAAAAAGTTCTTTTTTTTCCTGGCCATGCCACACAGCTTGCGGGATCTTAGTTCCCGGACCAGAGATTGAACCCAGGCCATGGGAGTGAAAGCACTGAGTCCTAACCACTGGACTGCCAGGGAACTCCCAAGAAAAAAGTTTTAAATAAGAACATGCAATGAATTCCTTACCATCTTCTACTTATTCCTGTAGTACTATATTATTCTGTACTTGCGAATGTGAGGTTGGTGTGAATTTTCCAGGTACCTATTTTCTCTTCAATTAACAGTAAGTTCCTCAAGGTCAGGGGCAGTGCTGACTATTTCTGGACCCTCCTCCACTGCATGGTTGTCTATAAATGCTGGATGCTTCTGCACACTAGTTATTACCAAACTGCATGACCGTAGATTCCATCTAAATAGCTACAACATTTCTCCTCTGGGTGGAACTGTTCCATTTCCTTCATTTACTGCAATTCAGCATTTTATGTTATTCTGAGATAATGTCCAGGCTTCCCCAGACCACCCAGCTAATCTTTTAAGATTGTCCGCTCTTTCTGTCGACTCAGAATAGAAACATTTTCTGCAGTAACTCTCTTAAAGGATAATGCTGCCTTGCTTGGACAGGGAGCGGCCATGGATACTGGCCATGGATACATGGATATCTCATCTCAATGTCATCTAACATTCCAAGTGGAACCTGACTGTCAGGAATCTTCAACAAATCCGAATGTTCCAAAGAGGAAAACCAAACTAATTTAATACATTTAGTCAAAACCTGCTTTCGAGGAGACTTGGGGGGTGAGGTGGGGGAACAGACTAAATTCCTATAAACATTGCTTCTGTGGATCTAAATCCATCTTCTTCCATCCTTGTCATTTTGAGTCCTGACTTATCAGGATTATACAGCACAGCAACCCCAAAGGATGGCAAGACCTTCAATCATCACAGATTTAAGGACCCTGAAAGGAAGCAGGGCATCGTGTTCTCCACGTGGATTATAGAGCCAGACTCCCTGGGTTTGAATCTCAGCTCTGCCGAATACCAACTGTGGGACCCTGGACAAGGTACCAATATGAGCCAAGTCTCTATAAAAGCGGGGTGACAACAGCAGCTGCCTCAAGGAGTTGTTTGAGTTGATACTCACATTAGTGCTTGGCATACGGTAACCTGTCAATAAATATGCTATTATTATTATGCTTATATTATTATTGTCATGTCATTGCACTTGGTATGTCCAAACCACAGTCATTATTTAGAATCACTTCTCCCCAATTCAACTCTTCTCTGTATTTCCTGCCCATCCAGTTGCTCAAGTCAGAATGCAGCGTCAATCTTGACTCCCTCTCTTTTCCTCATTTCTCACATTTAAATGGTCCTCAGGTGCCAGGTCCCTTCGTGATCCTACCCCTGAAATATCGGACACTTGGCCCCTCTCTGCTCCTACTGCCCAAGCTCAGGCCGATGGTTGCTGTCTTGCCAGGACTGGTAACCTCCCTGCCTCTATTCTCACCTTCTTTAATTTGTCCTTCATGCAGCTTGAACAGTTAGCTTTCTAAAGCACAGACCTGATTAGATCACTCTTGGCTTTACTACGTACTATACAATAAAGTCCAGCTTCCTTAGCCTGGACTTCAAGGATCCTTACCACCTGGCTCCCAGCATGCTCTTCCTGCTTCCTCCACTCTCACCTGCACTCAAGTCACACCTTGCTGCTGGCTCTTCTGAGGATGCTCTTTGTTGCCCTGCCTGCACTGTTCCCTCTTGCCTGAATGTTACTCCTCCATTTCCTGTCCAGCCAGCTTCTAATCATCTAATCATCTTTAGCTAAAAATAAGGCAAAGGTCAGAGCTTGACAGTCTATGAGCTGAAGAAAACTAACATTTGAGAAAGATTTTTAAAAGGAATTTACAAAATAGGTGCTTTCAAAAAATTTTAGTTTGGTAAACCAGAAAACCCCGTTAACCAGAAATTCTCTAAGGTTCATTTATTAAGTACTTCATATATATCAGGCACTTAAAACACATTTTTTTCTCATTTAATATTCATAACAGTCCTGTTGGTTTGACATCATAACCCCATTTTAGAGCTGAAGAAGCTTAGGCTAAGTAATTTGTCCAAGGACACAAAGTAGTAAATGATACAGCTGAGATCTGAAAACTGGTCTATCTGATTCCAAGGCATGTGTTCATAACAGCTGACCACTGTGCTATGTTGCCTCATGTCATGTATGTTTGCCTGTTGGCTCTGATTTGACCTTGGTGTAAATGCATTACCATTCTAAATTATGCACTGGGTCAATGTTTACGTTCTGCTATGCGGTTTTTTTTTTTTTTTTTCTTTTTTTGGCGGTATGCAGGCCTCTCATCGTTGTGGCCTCTCCCGTTGCGGAGCACAGGCTCCGGACACGCAGGCTCAGCTGCCGTGGCTCACGGGCCCTGCTGCTCCGCAGCATGTGGGATCTTCCCAGACCGGGGCACGCACCCGTGTCCCCTGCATCGGCAGGTGGACTCTCAACCACTGCGCCACCAGGGAAGCCCTGCTATGGGGTTTTAATGTCAGCTCCTAGACTGAAGAGGTTAAATGATTTTCAGCACACCACCTGGCATGGCACAAAGTGCAGCTGTGCTGTGTGATGAACCCGGTGGCTTCCGCCTGACCTCGGCCTCTCATTCGTTCATCAGACGCCACAGAAAGCATCTGCTGACCACCTGCCACACGTGAGACAATGTGCTAAACTTACTCCCTTGTCTTCCAAGAACTTGATTACATCGTAGGAAAGCATTCTGGCAAATCTGACTACCTGAGTGCCTCTGGACAACAGGTTGAAATGTCTGCTTTAGAATAAATGAACTGATGGCTTTCAGGGGTGCACGCTCTCCAGAGAAATCCAGGCCCCTCAGCCCCTATGGTTGAGTTTGTCCCTTTTTAGTTACTCAGTAGGTCTGCTAATGCCTATAAAACACATACATATACACGCACACACATTTAATTCAGTAATTCCAACTTTTAGGAGTTATTAAAATAAATATCCTTCCTGGATCAGTAAAATTTTCCTGGCGCTAAGTGGTGCCTATGAACAAAGGAAAGGCTAATCTGTGATTGAGGGTGGTAACCTATAACCATTAGCATACTATGGGTGATAGGCTGAATTGTATGCCCCCAAAACGCACAGGTTGAAGCTCTAATCCCCAGTACTTCAGAGTGTGATTATATTTGGAGATAGGGCCTTTAAAGAGGTAATTAAGTTAAAATGGCGTTGTTAGGGTCACAGAAAGAGTGTGATACACCAGAGCCAGACACATGCATAGAGAAGACCATGTGAACACACAGGGAGAAGGTGGCCATCTGCAAGCCAAGGAGAGAAGCTTCACAAGAAACCAAACCTGTCAACACCTTGATCTTGGACTTCTAACCTTGAGAACTATGAGAAGATAAATTTCTGCTGTTTAAGCCTCCCTGTTTGTGGTATTTTGTTATGGCTGCCCTAGCAAATTAATACACAGAGTGAAATCACAAACACCATAAGGATAACCTGCAGATCCTACCAGCATTAAAACTGGTGCTCGAGGGCTGCTTTGTTCAACCAATAATTTTTAAGTTTTTCCTCTATATTAGGCCCTCAACTAGATGTTAGCAGACTATATAGATAAAGCTTCAAGTTAGTAACGCTAACTTGATGAAAGTGGCTTACACATTTCCCCTCTCTGAAAATGTGTCCCCAGGAAAACACCAGTCACCATGAATTTGTGAAGAGAAGTCACATTAACTGTTCCTTCTCCCAAATATCCCGTAAAATTCAAGAGGTGTAAAAGTCACCTTCTCCTATACCAACATCTTCCAAGGAATAAAATGATCTTACCCAACCCTTCCAGTTCTTGCACTACTTCCTTCCAAACAGGCTCAATATGGATACAGCTAAAGCACCAATCTGAGGTGATCTTAATGAGGTAGGGTTTCTTGAAGCTATCTGGAACCACTTCGTTCACATAATGTGAAAAGTGCAATAAATACTTTTCATCAATTGAGTCTCGCCGTTCAGAATTAAAAGGGAAGTGAAAAAATGGTTCATCAAAATAAAAATTCTCATGGAAATGGCGGAAGCGATACTCTCGCTGCTGCTTCTGGTGGCCCTGGTTCTCCCCGGCATCTCCATAGTGGTCATAATGTGATCTCTTTTCTTCATTGGAAAGAATCTATAAAGAAAGGGGAAAAAAAAATAAGAAATCCGGGAAACGAAGAAAAAAAAAAGAGATCATCTAAAGGACTTTCCTGTAAGCAGCTTGGAAGACATAGGAAAAAAATAAATGTAAAGATACAACACAATTAGATGTTTTAAACACAATCACTCAATATACCATGAAACACTTCTCTTAATAGAAAAATTAAGTATTTCAGAAACAAAATACTTCAGTTGTGTAGCTACTCATGATCATCTTGGCTTTAAAGATTCTGAGCTATCACACTACTAAACACGTCAATAAAGCACAGAAAACTTAATATAACTTTGATCGCTAGGGCTCAACCTCGAGAACGTTGACTCAGTCATACCATCTAGGTTGGAGTCATTCAAACGAAGGTATGGAAAGCTGAGAACACCAAAAAGTAGCCACGGGATTGAATTCTGTGACTGTATGTTAGCTGACTTTGTCTTACTTAGAAGTAACTTTGACGTCTAAAATTCAAGAACCTGTTTTAGGATGAAGCATCATTCTATAAGCCAAGCACTGTCTGTGGAAGAACATTACCCTACACAAATCAGGAAGCCATGGACTTATCTTTCTTGCATATTCCAGACCAACTTACTTAACCTGATACGTTGGAAAACTGTTAAAGACGTTGTGTTTAAATGTATTTGTAACCTTAATTCACTTTAATAAATATAGGCAAATTGTTCTGTGATTCTTTAATATAAGTTTCTAGTATATGTGCTGCCAAAGTGAGCATGTAACATAAGGAAATAGAGACATACGTTCAGGGCGACTCTAAAATTCCATTTAAAGCCTTTAAAATAGGCCAGTTTTCCTAAGAGCTGAGTGTTCAGGTACTAGTTTCAACATATTGGATGTGGCCAAATATGTTGTCTCTATCATCACCTAGAAACGGGGTCAAGGGCATGGGGAACATGCCCTCTCCGAGAGGACTTTACCAAACTGATCACCTAAGATATAGTTTATAAGAGCTAAAAGATACATCACAAAGTTTGCCACGATACCTCGTAAGCTTTGCTAATCTGAATGAACTTGTCTTCTGCTCCAGGATCTTTGTTTTTGTCAGGATGCCTGAAACACAAAGGGGCAGGCAGTGAGGACGGATTTACTGTTCTCTACATGGTCAATTGACATCTTCGTACACACAGAGGCAAAGGGAAGGGCATTCTGTTAGGACAGTTTCTTCAAAATGGGAGAAGCAATTAGTTGCTTCACGTGACTACAGTGAATAAACTGTGAACAAGCAATTTCTTCCCAAAGCGCTTCAGCTGGGCACACGTTCACTGCACCAGATAGCGCTCCAGGCTCTCAATGAGGAAGGGTGGGATGTATATCTGTCTTTACACTGCTCCCAAACACTGCTGGAGCTCAAGGGTCAAGTCACTTATCCGTAAGAACCAACTTCTTTTCCCAGGATGGCAGCATTTCATCCCAATGTTAGAATGGTATCAATGTAGGTATTTCTTCTGACAACTCAGGTAGACAAAGCAAACAGTTTTTAGGATATTCCATGAATTTGTTTAGTAACAACCATGTTCCAAATGGTATCTTGCTGCTGATGTTCAAATTAGAACATTTTAGTTTTCACTATTCCCCTGGTTATCCCACCTGCCTGATTGCCTACTTACAAATGGATAATAATTACAAGGCCACATGTTTTAAAATGTGAGAAAAATCTAGTTTGTACAAAGTGATTTCAACTAATATTGGAACTAATATTTGCTATTATACACAGTTGGCAATTAACTGTATCCATCTTGCTGCCATATATTATTCTGTAATCTTCTTGTACTGGTACCAATTTCAGCTTTGGGGATTCTAAAGTTTTGGAAAGTAGGCGCTGGGTTTTATTTCCTTAGAACCGCTTAAGATCTAAATCAGTGTTTTATACCAACTGATTTTTCAATGTTCATTTTATTAAGAGATTCTATTACAGAGCTTATTTTTTTGTAATCACTCCTGCTAACTTCTAGTACATTTCCTCTAGCAAAGGTTCTGGAAAGAAACAATCCACTGGGAAGCAAATGACTACTAAAAACAGCACCAAGTATATCGGAATAAAAAAAATTTACAACTTGACCAACTTACTCTAGCAGGAACATGTTTGAATGAATTACACCAATATTCTGACTTCTCTAAAAATAAAAAACCTTCAAATTATTGGCTGTTGAATTTAGACATCATTCCTCCCTTAAATATTTAATCCTGTTACGAATATTAGTAGGGAAAAAATCTCAGCTAGATGTCAATGAAAATAATGACTTAAGGAAACAAGATGGTGGTTCCAAAGTATGTTTCTAGATGACTGGAAAAAAAAAAAGTACTTTCAATGTTCCAACTTAGGCCAAAGGTTGAGAAGATAAAAATTATGCAATTGCACAAATGAAGATTTAACATACAGAACTCTGTAGGGGAAGAAGGGAAGGGTAGGAAGGAGCTTTTAAGGAGACTGAACCAAAGACAGACTATTGAGACCTGGGTTAAAACCACAGATCCTGAAACAGAGGAATCCAAGGCCCAAGAACAAGGAGGATACCATAAGACGGTTTTAGCTTATAAGGAATATTTTCCTTATTACAGGAAGATACCACAAAGTTGAAAACATTTAGAAAAGGATAAATTCAGCTCTAGGAAAGTACCATCTAATGCTATTTTCAGTGTACATGAAACATTTCACAGACTACAATATTATACACACCCTTTAAATTTCAAAGTGAAGAAAATACTGTACTTGGCATCTACTGGCTGTCTAATGCTACCTTTAAGGGAAAAAAAACAAAGGTAGAAAAAGTAATATAGGAAAGTATCAGACCAATCAATTACTGTTGGGGTGAATGACTACATTATACCCATTTGCTTCAAATCAAATTCTATGATGCCTTTTTCTTGGGGTGGGAGGAGTTATTCTGCCGGTGTAGATGACAAAAGAAAAGTACCGATAATAAAACTTAATTATTGGGAGAGAAACAGTTTTTCTGAGATAAAAAGTAATTTAATATGGTTTCTGGACTACCTGCCCTTTGTTGCAAAACCTCTATATATCCTAGCTCCCCCCATCGCCTCCTCGGAGCAGTTCTCTCAGGATTACTTGAGATGCTGCCTCTCGGGCTTGAAGCCCTAAAAATTCTTGCCAAATAAAACTCTCAAAAAAAAAAAAAAAACCCACCAGAGGTTTCACCAAGCAAAGGGAAAGCTCTTGAGCAATGTAAGAAATACTATTAAGTGGTGAGACAGCAGAGGAAGGTTACAAATCCAATTCAATAATGAACCATTCCCCACTGTGACAGCTCATTCTGAAAAGACAAACTGGGAAACTGCTATTTTCAGTGTACAGCTGACCCTCGAACAACATGGGGCTCAATGGAACTGCACAGTTCAAACCCATGTTGTTCAAGGGCCAACTGTATATGAAACCATTATGAAATGAAACAAACTGTTTCATTGATAAAATGCTGCCATGGCCAAAACAGCAGAAAATAATAGTACAGTGAAAATACAAAGGTGAAGTCAAATTTTAGACTTTCATTGGATCAAATTTTAGACTTTCTATGGTGACATATTATGCCTAGAGAGACTCTAATTAAGGAGGAGAAGCATATGATTTATTTAATTAATATCATAACACCTTTTTTAGCTCTGGAAGATAGAAAAGTCACAGCTGTACATTTTAATAGATCCCACATAACCAAGCTATCATTTCTGCTTTCAAATTGTGTCAAAGGCCATATCCTGTCCAAAAGAATATTGCTACCTTGTGAATTACTTCAAAGGCCACACTGTGTCTAAAAGAATGTTGTTACCTTATGAATTGCAGATTTATGTATTTTGCTTTAAATACAAAGAGGCCAAGAGTCTGAAATGATGTAGAAAAAAAAGCAACTTTGCTGTAGAGTCCCTGGAAAGAGGCCATGCATAATCAGAGATTGTGTTTTTAGTATCCAATTCTGGGTTCCTCATGATATGAATATATGGTCTAAGATAGTTACATATTCAAAACATTCAAAAGTATATTTTAAACTATCTTTCACCTTTACTGCAACCAACTGAATACTCAGACGCATCTCTCACTGAAGAAAAATGGTGTCAGGCACAGTCATGCACAGCCTGCAGTGTCACCTGCACGTGGCAGCTTTGCTCCTGCATAACTTCCTACCCACCCAGACACTAACCCACTCACTCTCGCTTCTGCCCAGATGGGTAAGTGATTAAAAAAGAAAAGAGCAGGGCTTCCCTGGTGGCTCAATGGTTGAG
The DNA here is from genome assembly GCF_003676395.1 of Aethalodelphis obliquidens. Lineage (NCBI taxonomy): Eukaryota > Metazoa > Chordata > Mammalia > Artiodactyla > Delphinidae > Aethalodelphis > Aethalodelphis obliquidens. Next base: position 41,008,278 of record NW_020837953.1, read on the forward strand.
AGTCCGCCTGCCGATGCAGGGGACACGGGTTCGTGCCCCGGTCCGGGAAGATCTCACATGCCGCGGAGTGGGTGGGCCCGTGAGCCATGGCCGCTGAGCCTGCGCGTCCGGAGCCTGTGCTCCGCAACGGGAGAGGCCACGACAGTGAGAGGCCCGCGTACCGCAAAAAAAAAAAAAAAAAAAAAGAAAACAGCAATAAACTACCTGCTGGTGAGGAAGATCAACCTATGGAACCCACAGGTAATACAGACTTACCAACCGTGAGCCTAGTTCCTCCCCGGAAAAACAGGCACAGCAATATCCGCCCTCAAAGGGTAATTATAAGGTTTAAATGAGATAAACAGCGTAGAACCTGGAGCCTAGCACGCAGTAGGTACTTGATGATGGCTCCCATCCCCGACTTCCTCTGCTTACTTCTGGTTGGTCCACCCAGCTTTAGCCGCCTGTGTCCTCACCATCCCTTCCTCCTCCTGCTGCTCCCCTCCAGCTATATAATCTACCGCTTCTACTGTGTCATGTCCAAGGCATCGGTGGAAGAAACTGATGTTTGTCCAAAATAAGGTTTAAATTTATTGCTAGCCTGCTAAATCACAAACACTTGCTTATTCCCCAATGTCTACAGGTAAAATTAAGAGTTTTCTATGTGATAATTTTTTAAAGTAATGTACTCAGTTCCTGAATATTCTTACTAAATTGAGGGCAAAAAGCTCTTACTATAAAATTTTTTTGAAAGCTTAAAAATTAATAACCTAGACAATAGGACTGGATAGTGTTCCGTTTAGCAATGGCACTCATAAAGAGCTACTCTACGGGGCTTCCCTGGTGGCGCAGTGGTTGAGAGTCCGCCTGCCAACGCAGGGGACACGGGTTCGTGCGCCAGTCCGGGAAGATCCCACATGCCGCGGAGCGGCTGGGCCCGTGAGCCATGGCCGCTGAGCCTGCGCGTCCGGAGCCTGTGCTCCGCAATGGGAGAGGCCACAACAGTAACAGGCGTATCGCAAAAAAAAAAAAAAAAAAAAAAGAGTTACTTTATGAATCACGGGAAGGGCAGCTTATCCACTCTTGACTATATATATATTATATATATATATATATATAAAATTTATAATATATATTAAAAATATATTTATTAAAGTTTCCTCCTACTTACTTTAACATTAAATAAGTGAACAGTATCAAGGCAATTCTTTAAGCCAAAGAATTCCTAACAGGGGGTTTCATAGTTAACAGAGGCTTTGGATCTCATCACTAAAAATTCTAGAATCACACGAATACAAGTCCTTCCACATAAAATACGTTAGACAAATATATATTATATATTTAATGAACACAGAAACAGAGACAAATAAAAGCTAACCATAATTTAGGCTTCATTCTCCTGCTAAAACTGCTTAGCTTATTTTAAACTGCTATTTCTTTGTTTCACCTACCATTCCCGGGCGAGCTTCTTATAAGCCTTTTTAATATCAGCCTGACTGGCTGTTCGGCTGACCCCTAGGACTCTGTATGGGTCAAAATCCAACGCAGACAGAATTTGCAGGATCAGAACCAGAACTATCAAGAACTGCCAGGAAATGCTCAACTTTTTCACTTCCATTTCTCTTCCTTTCCAGAGCTGAAATGATTGAAGAGGCAGTAAGTTTTAGTGGTAGAAATCTGGAGAGTCTTGCTTTCTAGGTAAAGGTATAAGATATACAGATGAAAAACAAAACAAAAGATACTTTGCAGGAAAAGTGCCAAGCTGTTTGACCACATCTTCTTAAATGAACAATCTTGCTACTGTTTTTGAATATCACAAATAAGAACTATTATAGATGAAGAGATGAGCAATAAGAATAGCAATTCTCCAAAATCCTTGTATCAGAAAAGCTTCAGAAATGACTGAAAACGAATGAGAAGAAGAAATAATAAGCAAACGTGGGAAAACATACACAGGGAAATCAAGGCAACTACATCTCAAATACACTATTTCACTTATTCTGACAATAATAGTTTAAACTTAAAATACGTAGTTAGAGAATACCTCACTGAGCACATGCTAAACAAATTCATGAAATCTTAAGATTTACCATGTGCAAAACTACAAAATGAGATAGTTGTGATGCTCTTGGGAGTTAAATAAGTATAAGAATGAAAGTGAAATACTCTAAAAAAAAAACTGCAGTTACAACTTTGTGTGCCCCAATTCTATTCTTTCTCACCATGCCCATTCAAACAAGAAAATAAGAAGCTGTTCTTTAATCACTAGCAATACTGTCATTACAAATGGAGATCTCAGATGAAAAAAAAGTGGTGAGAAAAATTTTAGTTTGCCACGTGAAGGGGGATTAGTGGCAAAGATCGTAGACCAGGCATGGTCTTCAAATGTTAAAGCTCCAGCTCTGGTGAGTGTAGTGACTGAATTCACTGTGGATTTTGGAAATAATCCTGGCTGGTAAATGAACAAGGTAGTGCTGTACTGCAGGGACATTTACACTCCAGGAGTATGATCTTTGTGATATCACACAATGATTTTTCAAGGGCCATATCTTGGTTTCTCACAAATCACTAAAATTTTAAGGATCAAGTATCTAATATGACATCTTACTTAAGGGAGGCAAAGCTGTAACATTGTGGATTTTGACAAGTGGGAGTCTAAATCCTCAAGAAATTGACTAATCTGATGGCCACTGTTTAGGACTGCAAGCATGCTGAATAAGATCCTAAAACAAACTAGTTTCTTTTCTGTAAAGGCAATCTATAACCTATTCTCTCACAAAACACATACAGCACGCTAAAAACTGAGAAGGTGATGTAGCTACTAATTAAGCACATGGACTCTGGAATCAGACTAACATTGCGGTCTGTCCTCTACCACTTTATGACCTTGGACAAATTACTTAAAACTTGCTAAGCCTCATGTCCTCCTTCATAAAATGGGGGTAAATAATACCACCTTGAAAGGATCAAAATGGGAGTTAAACGTATGTAAAGGATTTACTGAGCACGGGGTCAGCAGCCAATTAGCGGTATTTACTGCCATTATTTTTTCTACCATGCAGTGCAACCAGTGCCTTATTCAACTGTGTCAGTCGCCTCCACTTAAGAGGGCCCAAGTGCCGGGGGGCTGTGTTCTTTTGCTGACAGCTCGACGGTGCCGGCCTCAAGGCAGGAAACAACCTGCCCAACAGGTAGGCTATCGCCCTCGGGCAGTATACCCCGGACCAGGCAGCCGGTCCCAAAGACATGGTTAGCTCTGAGCCCCGCCTCGAACTCCCGCCGGAGGTCGCAACCCTCCAGGAGACAGCCGCATCCCTCGCCGCCCCCGAGAACCCTGGGCCAGGCCCTATCGGCTCCGGGTTCCCCCCGGGCCCAGCGGGGACCGGGAACGAGGAGGAACTGACGGGAGATCCCTGAGCCCGCCCGGCCCCGCCGCGTCTGCGGCTCCGCGCGTCACGCCGGGAAGTAGTTACCTGGAAAGGGCACCGTCCTAACCGGCTGCAACGTCCGTGCTCCAGTTACTCCGCGGGGCCGAGAGCCTCCGGTCCACACCAGCGCTCGCCGGGGCCTGGGGAGGGGAAAGAGGAGGGACGAGCCGGAGGGCAGTCACGTGACACTTAAAGGCCCGGCGCACCAAAGGCGCGGACTGAACAGTTCTAGGGCTTCAACTTTGAAAATCTGTTTTGACCCTTGCTACCCGCCGTCTGCGCGTGGACCTGGCGCGGTTGTCATAGGAACGAGGCTCCTGCTCCGGCTGGATCCAAAAGGATGGTGGCGACCAAAGAGGCTAAAACGTCCTTCCTAGCGAGGCGAAGTCGCGATGCATGATGGGATGCCAAAACACCTCCCCTATCCAGGGAGGAGTTTCCACTTCTACCAGGAGATGGCCCTTGTCTAACAACAGTTGCTGGGGTGGGGAAGCAGTCGCTGGTCCCTATATTCTCTTTAACCCTATTCATAGAATCCTAGAGCGTCAGAGTTGGAAGGGACCTTAGAGATCGTTTCTAGTCCAACTCCACCGTATCCTGATGGGGGAGATTGAGACCCAGAGACGGGCAGGGACTTGCCCAAGGCTTAGAATCCAGGACTCCTAATCCTATATACCCAAAAGCGATCTCCACTCTAGAATGTACCAGGTCCTGTCCTAAGCACGGGAAAGGGATATGTGTATGGTGATGCTGGTGGGGGCGGTGGAGGAGAGGCACAAGTGAGTGAGGTAAACTTTCATTGAGCCAATGACATAGGTTCCTTGGGGATGTAAAGAAAGAGATTTCATGTCCTCCTGCCCTGCTTATTTAGTCTTTATCTCCTGTGCATTTATCACTATCTAACATACTGTATCTTTTATTTCTTTTTTTTATTTATATTGCTTATAATCTGTTTCCTTCCACTGGAATGTAAGCACCTAAAAGCAGGGCTTTTTGGACTTCCCTGGTGGCGCAGTGGTTAAGAATCCACCTGCCAATGCAGGGGACACAGGTTTGATCCCTGGTGTGGGAAGATCCCACACGACGCGGAAGAACTAAGTCCATGCGCCACAACTACTGAGCCCACGCGCTACAACTGCTGAAGCCCATGAGCCCTAGAGCCCGCACGCCTAGAGCCTGTGCTCCGCAACAAGAGAATCCACCGAAATGAGAAGCCTGAGCACTTCAGCAGAGTAGCCCCTGCTTGCTGCAACTAGAGAAAGCCCGCGCGCAGCAACGAAGACCTGACACAGCCCAAAATAAATAAATAAAAGCAGGCCTTTTAAAGTCTGTTTTGTTCGTCTCTATATTCTTGGTGCCTCTACAGACCTTGGCACAGATAAGATCTCAACAAATATTCGGGAATAAATGGATGAATGGGGCTGAGGTTTCACTGCTCAAGAGAATACATTCTAAAGTGGATTCCCGGTTGTGTGTGGACCTTGAGTTGGGCTCGGGTTTAAATCCTACCCGCCTCTGCCACTTACTACCTCTGTGATCTTGAACAGTGACTTCACTTCCTACAGCCCCAGCGTCCACATCTGGGAAATGGAGGAAAAGACTATCACCCTGGTAGGATTGTAGTCAGGGAGAAATGAGGTAATACAATGTAAAGTGGCTAGCACAATGTTTTTTTAATTGAAATATAGTTGACATAGGAGCAATTTTTGAAATGAGGAAATGAGCCGTACAAACGGATCAGAGGACATGATTTCTGCCGGTTTTTTTCTTTATGGGAGGTGCTAGGGTGGGAGGGAGGGAAGAGGGGAATGGGAGACCTATAAGGTGGACTTGGTTGCATGAGACAAGTTTGGCAAAATAAACCAGGATATTTGGGCACGGGGCGGAGACTTATGGTTTCATTGGGGGCAGGGCAGGGGGCTAGAGGGGAATGATGCCCAGGAGAGGGTCGAATGGGGCGGGACAGACCATCGCTCCAGGCATGACAGTCTCTTACTAGAAGAGTAACCCACTCCGAGTCTGCGAAAGCGAAGTGGTAATGAATTCCCGCAGGGGCCCTTGACGGAGCTGCGCGGGTGTGCCCTGGGGGCGGGTCGCACCCTGCGGGCGTGGTAGGGCGCGGGGCCGGAGCCGATGGGCTAGAGGTAGTGAGGTAGCGGGGCCGGGGGGCGGTGCAGTAACGCTGGGGTGGGTTTCGAGGGCGGTGCCTGGGGGCGGGACCCAGGGGCGTGGGGAGATGGGGCGGGGCGGAACGCGGTAGCAGGTCCCGGGGCAGGTCCTGAGGAGAGGGCGGGGCTCGGCGGCCGAAACCCGGAAGCGCTCAGAGGCGGCCGGGGCCTCTGCCGTCTGCCCGACATGGAGGAGGCTGACCGGCGGCTCCTGCGGCAGTCCCGGTTGCGGCTGGTCGGCGAGCTGCAGGTGGCCGCGCTCTGGGACGCTCTGCTGAATCGCGAGCTCTTCACCCCCGACATGATCGAGGACATCCAGGTGCGGCCCACCACCCCCCCAGCCGGCGCCCCCAGCTTCCCGCGCCACGCACACTTCAGGTCACAGATGGGGACAGAGAGGCCGCGCGGAGAGGGTTGCTGAAGCCACACCGTGACTTAATGGCCGAGCTCCCGCCCTCTCCTCTCGCGTCTGTGCCACGCAGTACCCGCTCCCTTTGGGGAACCATTGTCAGGGAACCCCGTTTTCCCGCAGGGCGTCGAGCCCACTAAATTGCCCAGAGGAACCAAACAACCCCAAACGCCTTTTCGAGGGTTTGCTAAAGCGATTCCATCAGAGTACACCGTTAGCTGCTGCAGCGGTGTACTGTTTTTTCCTCTTCTAACGTGGAGGTTCAGGAAACCCATTTGGGCGGTCAGACTGCCTGACACTGTATCCTCTTCGATCTGCAGTGTCCTGGGCTGTGAAGTGGGGACAACAGCAGTACTGTCCTGAGGGCTAAAAGAGATAACGGGTGTGAAACAGTAAAGTTTCAGGCACAGAGTGAGGGCACATCATATGGTAGCTGGCTGTGCCCTGTGCTCCTTGGCCAGCCCCTCATGAGTTACCATTATGTCTTGTAAGGGGTTTGGAGATGAGGGGCCTACTGCAGGTAATGAAGAGAATAATAAAGTCAAACATCTGAGGTTCTCTTTAAAAGCACTGTCATGTCTTTGGCTTATTTGACTCTCCCCACAGGCCTGTGAGGTCAGGAGGGAACAGGAGGTTTTTTTTTTGTTTGTTTGTTTTTTTTTGCGGTACGCGGGCCTCTCACTGTTGTGGCCTCTCCCGTTGCGGAGCACAGGTTCCGGACGCGCAGGCTCAGCGGCCATGGCTCACGGGCCCAGCCGCTCTGCGGCATGTGGGATCTTCCCAGACCGGGGCACGAACCCGTGTCCCCTGCATCGGCAGGCGGACTCTCAACCACTGCGCCACCAGGGAAGCCCACAGGAAGTATTTTTTACCAGAAGATACAGTGGGAATGTGTGGCTTCCTAGAGGCCCTTGCACAGTGCCCTGTGGGCTGCTTGCAGGCCAGTTTCTGCATCATCCAGGAACTTGGCCTGATCCAGTGAGGAAGTCTTTAATAGGATAAATATCATATGGAAAATTGCCAATGAATAATAATATTACAAGAAGTCTTATGAGCATCTGCTGTGTACTGAGGAGTGGAAGTGATTTGAGGCCATACCCTTGCCATCAGGTACATTCACAGGAGTCATAAACTCGAATGTCATTGGAGGCCCAATGGGTGGGCACTAGAGCGGGCAGCCTCTGCCCTGCCCCCCAGCTCCAGATGAGTATGGTTATACCAGAATGTTGGCCCAGTGTTGCCAGGTTAGGGTTTTTTTTTTTTGGCTACGCTGTGTGGCTTGTGGAATCTTAGTTCCCTGATCAGGGATCAAACCCAGGCCCTTGGCAGTGAAAGCGCAGAGTCTTAACCACTGGACCACCAGGGAATTCCCGAGAAGGTGGAAATCTTGATTTCGATGTCGAGTTCCCTGATTTTAAATGTTAGCAAAAATAGCACAGGGAGCTCTTCTCAATATTCTGTAATAACCTAAAGGGGAAAAGAATTTGAAAAAGAATAGATACTTGTATGTGTATAGCAGAATCACCTTGCTGTATACCTGAAACTAACACAATATTGTTAATCAACTATACTCCAATATAAAAAAAAATGTTAGCAACAAATTTGGAATTTTTAAAGAATGTCTTATGAACAATGGGCCACCATTTTGCCACCCCTAGTATGGCGGAACCACATGGATCTGGACTCTCATCTGGCTTTGTTACATATTAGCAAGTTGCAGCACCTTTCTTAGACTCAGTTTCTCTCATCCATAAGGTGGGGATAATTGTAATTTAACCCCTTAAGTTTGTTGAGGAGGACTAAATGAAATGATGCATTTAACACAGTGTCTGTGAGTGTTCAGTAAATGTTGAGAGAAACCAAAACACCATGATTTACTTGCGGAGAAGTAAGCATGCAACTAATTTTGCTAATGAGAATTACCTTCTCAATGATAGTATAGGTCTGTGCTATTCAATATAGGAGCCATTAACCACATGTGGCTATTTCAATGTAAATATGAAGTAATTAAAACTGAACAAAAAATGCAGCTCCTCACTCATATGACCCAAGTTCTCAGTAGCCACGTGTGGCTGATGGCTGCCATATTGGACAGCACAGATAACATTTCCATTATCCTGGAAAGTTCTCTTGGACCACGGTGCTGTAGGATATTTGAGGACAGGGTGATGTCTTATCCCTGTGGAGCTTGCCCAGAGCTGGGCCTCAAAGGACAACCAGCAGATAACCTGATCGCCGTCTCGTTGTCTGGTACCACCATCCTGACACCTGTCAATCTGGACCATTCCTGCAACTTCACAGTCCACCCGATCAATGCCCAAGTCTTGTCAATTTCTGCTCCTTATTTCTCTGGTATGTCCTCTCGCTTTTCTCCATTCCAGCTGCAAAGTCTCTGCCACCACCTGACTTGGCTATGGCCCACTCCCTGCCATTGTCCACCCTACCCCCAGGATGATTTTTAAATTTTTATTATTTATTTATTTTTAATTTTTAAATAAATTTATTTATTTATTTTTGTCTGTGACAGGTCTTTGTTGCTGTGCACGGGCTTTCTCTAGTTGCGGCGAGTGGGGACTACTCTTCATTGCAGTGCACGGGTTTCTCATTGTGGTGGCTTCTCTCGTTGCGGAGCACGGGCTCTATGCATGCGGGCTTCAGTAGTTGTGGCACGCGGGCTCAGTAGTTGTTGCTCGTGGGCTCTAGAGCGCAGGCTCAGTAGTTGTGGCACTTGGGCTTAGTTGCTCCGCGGCATGTGGGATCTTCCCGGACCAGGGATTGAACCCGTGTCCCCTGCATGGGCAGGTGGATTCTTAACCACTGTGCCACCAGGGAAGTCCCAAGATGATTTTTTAAAAGGCATCTGACACTGTCACTCCCTTCTTTTTATTTGTTTATTTATTTGGCTGCGCCGGGTCTTAGTTTCATCACTCGGGATCTTCGTTGCAGCTTGCGGGAACTTTTAATTGCGGCATGCGAACTCCTAGTTGCGGCATGCGGGATCTAGTTCCCTGACCAGAGATCGAACCTGGGCCCCCTTCATTGGGAGCGCAGAGCCTTAGCCACTGGCCTATCAGGGAAGTACCCATTACTCCCTTCTTAAAACTCTTCAGTGGCTTCCACAGCTTTCTTGACACAACAGTGCAAAGGTCTCCTCTCTCACTTTGTCTCCCCCCTTATGTCTCTCATTTCTCTGAATTCACTACTCACTTCCTAATGTTCCCTGGGGTCTCAGCTAAGATAGCCCCTCCTGGAGGCTTCCCTGACGCCCCAAGGCTGAGTTGAGTGCCCCTGTACCCTTCCAGCCCCATGTGCTTTCCCTTCTGTCACTTCTCTCTTTGCTGTGTCGTTGATGTGTCTGTTCACATCCCCCACTAGACGTTTGGTCCCTGAAGACTGTGACGCTTTGCTGCTGCATTTTCAGCACTTGGCACGGTGCTGGGCACACCGCAAACACCTCCAACATACTGATTGAAGAGATAAAGACTGGCAGGTGGCACACGCTCAGTGCAACTACAGGCTCAATGTTTGCGGAGGTGCCTGATTGTTTAGACTTAGGTAGATGGGGAATGGGGGGACAGGGTGAGAGTCACAGGAAGGCACGTGGATAATAGTGCCATGTCTTTCTTTCCAAACAGCGGGCAGGCTCTGGGTCTCGGCGAGATCAGGCCAGGCAGCTGATCACAGATCTAGAGACCCGAGGGAGTCAGGCCCTTCCTTTGTTCATCTCCTGCTTAGAGGACACAGGCCAGGAGACTCTGGCTTCGTTCCTGAGAACCAGCAGACAAGCAGCAAAGCAGGATCCAGAGGCCATCAGACCCCTGAACCTCAAGCCTGTGGTGCTCGGACCAGTGAGCCTCAAGCCAAAGGAGCTGAGAGGGGCGGAGCAGGATCCCTCGAGGCCGAGCCAAGGAAAACTCGCTCCGGTGGTGCTGGGGCCTGAGGAGCTCTGGCCAGCCAAGCTCAGCCCCGAGGTTCTCAGACCAGAGGCCCCCAGGCCAGTGGACATTGGTTCTGGAGGATTCAGTGAAATCCGTGAGTACCAAGAGTGGGTGGTGGGTGGGTGTGCTGAGCGGTCATTGAGGAGTGACCAGTGGTACAGCTGGGTAGGGCGAGGTTTAATTTAATTTTGGTGTTGTCTTTCTGAGTACTCGTAGGGGATGGGTGGACTGTTCTGGTAGGTCTTCAGGAGAGCCCCTGCTCTGAAAAGCAAGTGTTGAAGTCTGTTTTGGATGTTGGAGGTTTTGATCAGTATTTCCAGATCAAGCTATTGTTTAGGATTTTGCCTTTGGTTCCAGGTGGGTGGTGTGGACTAACCCAGGCCTGGGGGCAGGAGGGAGGCAGCTGCCTGTTAAGTGTCTGGCCCAAGCAGGCACCGTACATACCCTTACCTCCCTCCCTCACAACAGCCCTGCAAGGCACGGGAAACTGAGGCTCAGGGAAGTTAAGTCATCACCCAGGGTCACAAAGCTGCATCCGGTAAAATGCAGAAATCCAAAGAGTGCAGCTGGGTGATTTTTACCTATGGGTACACACAGATAACCAAACCCCAGATCATGAAGACACAGAACATTCTATGGGGGTGGTGGGGGGTTGTGGTGGTGAGATGAATTGGGAGATGGAGGTTGACATATATACACTGATATGTGTAAAATAGATAACTAATAAGAACCTGCTGTATTAAAAAAATAAAGTTAAATTTAAAAAATTGCATTTTCTACTTAAGGAATTTAAACAAAACAAAACAAAAAACAGACATAGAACATTCTGGTGTCCTATCACACTCTCTTGTACCTCTTTCCAGTCTATTCCCACTCTTACCCCATCCAAGGGAATCACTATTCTGAGCTCCGTTGTCATAGATCCCTTTTGCTTGTCCTTGAACTTCAATATAAATGAAATCCTATGTAAACTTTGAGTCTGGATTCTCTTGCCATCATTATGTTTGTGAAATTCATTCATGTGGTTGTGCATATCAGTAGTTAGTTCTTTTTCATTACAAGGTAGTTCTTACTCTGAATCATCCACAATTTATTTAACCATCTCTTGTTGATGGACATGTGGTTTTTTGTTAGGGCTTCATTTCCATGGCAGCACATGGAGATCCAGCACATCCTTTTTCATGGATGCCTAGTGGGCCATTGCATGGATGCTAATAATAATAATAGTAGTAATGGTTAACCTTACTGAGTGCTTACTTTTTGCAAGGCACTGTCTGGAGTGCTCAATAAATGATTTATTATATTTATTTATTTATTTATTTTTGGCTGCGTTGGGTCTTCGTTGCTGCACGTGGGCTTTCTCTAGTTGCGGCAGGCGGGGACTACTCTTCATTGTGGTGCTCGGGCTTCTCATTGTGATGTGTCCCCTGTGTTGGGGAGCACGGGCTCTAGGCTTGCGGGCTTCAGTAGTTGTGGCACGTGGGCTCAGTAGTTGTGGTTCGCGGGCTCTAGAGCGCAGACTGAGTAGTTGTGGAGCACAGGCTTAGTTGCTCTGCAGCATGTGAGATCTTTCTGGACCAGGGCTTGATCTTGTATCACCTGCATTGGCAGGCGGATTCTTAACCACTGCGCCACCAGGGAAGTCCCCTCAATAAATGATTTAATTTAATCTTACCAACTCTCTTGTAAGGTAGGTGCTACAGTTTTCCCAATTTACTGTTTTTTTTTTTTGTTTGTTTGTTTTGTTTATGTTTTTTGGCCGTGTTGCTCAGCTTGCAGGATCTTAGTTCCCCCACCAGGGATTGAACCCAGGCCATGGCAGTGAAAGTGCAGAGCCTTAGCACTGGACTGCCAGGGAACTCCCCAGTTTACTGTTGAGCAAAGTGAGTGACAGATTGAGAAATGACTTGCCCCAAATCACATAGTTAGTGAGATGTGGAAACAGGACTGCAGTCCAGGCTTCCCCACTGTCTGCTCTGCTGTATGGTCTCACATGTACTTTGCACTGTATTTCATTTATCCAACCTCTGTTAATGGACATTTGTGTTGTTTCTGCAGTGGCCTTGCATGTTCATCTATCTCCGACTGGGGATACATTTCTAGAAATGGAATTACTGGGTTAAAGTGTACATGTTCCCATCTGATAGTTGCTGCCAACTTGGACTTCAAAAACATGCCATTTTATAATCACACCAACCATAAGTGAAGGAGACCATTTTCCCACACGCTTGCCAACAATGAGTATTAACATTTTTTCCTATGTGATGGGCAAAAAGTGGTATCTGTTTTCTGTGCTGGATAACTGCATGATTTTGGATGACTTGTTAACGCAGAGAAACAAACATACATACTGAGGGTCTGGGGAAGAAGACCAGTTCTGGAATTATTCTACCATTAGGGAGGGAGGGAAAATACAAAGTCCAACTGTTGCTATCTTGTTCGGGGAAATGTCAGTGTGAGTCATTTAGGGCCAACAGTCTTGACTTAAAGCTTCCTGGTCTTGTGTGAGTTATTTTATTTCCTGTTTGTTGTGAATATTTTTTCCCAGTGGGAGCTTAAATCTGAAGGGTAAATGATAATAACAATAATAAGATCACTTTAAAATGTATATATTGATACACAGTGCTTTTCAGGTCATCAGAACAACCCTGTGCAGTGGTAGACAGGGCAAGCTTCTCTGTTATCATGCCCCATTTACAGGGGAGGAAGCTGGGCTCTGAGAACAACTCAGTCACAAAGCAAGTTCAAGGTCAGAGCTAGGACTTGGGCCTTGGTCTCCTGGCTTAATAGAGCGACTGCCCCATCCACCCATGATCTGCTGAAGGATGTCCCTTTTAGGAGCTGGGCTGGAGGCTCCTAAGTACTGCACAGGAATGTTTCCCAAGGTCGGTTTCATGGTGACCCACAAAGGAAGAGTTCTGTAGTCATACCAGTGGATGAGTAGGATTAGGGCCATCAGCTGGACTTCTCAGAGCCTTTAATAAGTTAATATGGGAAAGTGTGCTCTAGGTCAAGGTTTCTCAAGGGGGAGGGGCAATCTCCCCTCCCCACAAGAGACATTTGGCAATGTCTAGAGACATACTTTGTCGTTACGACTGAGGGTGGGTGAGTGCTGTTGGCCTCTCGTTGCTGCTAAACATCCTGCAATGCACAGGACAGCCGCATAACAAAGAGTAATCTGGCTTAAAATGTCAAGAGTGCTGGGGTTGTATATACATACTGCTCTGGAGTATGAGTGTTAATAATAATCATAGCTGAGCTCACTTTTATTAAGTTGTCAAATGTGTCGGGTTTTATGTACCTCACATGTACTAATGAACTGAGGCATCACTGCAGCCCTATGAGGTTGGTAGTTGCTCCTCTTATCCAATAATACAGATGGGAACTGTAGCGGCCCCGAGACTGAATAACGTGTCCAATGTCACGCAGCTGGTAAGTGGTAGAGTAGGGATTTGAACCCAGGGACTCTGGCTCCAAAGTCCAGATCCACTCCATCTACTGCCTCATAAAGAACTAATTCTCTCATTCTCTTTCTTGTTCCTGTTTTTGTGCCATTTACTCATTAGTTCACTCAGATATTTACTGAGTACTTGCTGAGACCTAGGCATCAGCCTGGTGTTGGGGACACAGCATTAAACAAAGCTGCAGAGTCCATGCCTTCACATGGGAGGGTCAGACATTCAATCCATGCTTGCATAGCTGGGTCTTTAATCACCGCTGTGGTTAGTGCCTCAAAGAAATTGAATACAGTGCTTTGGGGGACTTACCAGAGTGGGTGGCTTTGTCTTTTGATGTTTGGTGGGAAATGCCTTTTCCTTCAGAATGGAATTAACTTTCTTAGTTTTGGACATGATGCCTTGTCACTGCTTGTCTCAGCCAGGACCGCTTGCAGGGGGCGGGCTGGGAGAGCTGTTGGTGGCGGCATGAGTCAGGGTTCTCCAGAGAAACAGAATATAGATATAGGGATGTATAAAGAGATTTATTATAAGGAGTTGGCTCACGTGATTGTGGAGGCTGAAAGGTCCACAGTCTGCTCTCCTAGAGACCCAGGAAAGCCCACGGTATATTTGTGGTCCAAGTCCAGAAGCCGGAGAACCAGAGAGCTGTTGCTGTACATTCCAGTCTGGGGGCGGAAGACCCATGACCAGCTCAAAGTCAGGCAGAGAGTGAGTGAATTCTCCCTTCCTCCACCTTTTTGTTCCATTCAGGCCCTCAACGGATTGGATGGTGCCCACCCACCGTGGGGAGGGTGATCTGTTTACTCATTCTGGAGATTGAAATGCTCATCTCATCCAGAAACATCCTCCCAGACATACCCAGAAATAATGTTTAAGCAAATATCTGGGCACCCTGTAGTCCAGTCGAGCTGACACATAAACATAAATTGGCCATCATGGTGGCCTGCTTACCTGGGCTAAAACTTTCTTGAAAGTTGGCTTTTTAGCCCTACCTGGTCTCCTGGCCCCTTCACCGTGGAGCTGGTGAGTGTGTTCACCTTCTATTAACAGTCAAGCTCTCTGAGTCTCCAGTTCCCCTCTGGCAGCTGGGGATAAATGACAGTCCTTCGCAGCTGCAAGGCCTGCTCCGAGGAGTCAGTGAAGCCATTCTTGGAAAAGACTTCACGTGGGGCCTTGCCTTGGGCGAGCACTCAGGCTGGTTGGCTTCCTTCTGTGATTTCTGAGTTGGCAAGGGCCAGCGCTAGGACATCTACCCCTCCTTCCCTTGGGCAGCAGAGAGGATGTGCTTCCCCCCTTCTCCTTGTGCTGGAGACATGGGCATATGCCCAGTAATGCTCAGGCTATGACTGATTCTTTTGCACACACACTTGTCCATATGTGCTTCTTGTCCCCACGGGAGCTGTCATTTTGGGAAAAACGGCTTTCACGCATGGTACATCTGACCATGTCGTCCTCCGTGAGGGTCCGCAAGCGTGCCATGCTCTTGTACCCCTCCCTGCCTTTGTTAGTGCTGTGACTGCTGCCTCGAGCCTTCCCTACCTCTTTATTTTGGTACCTTCGTCTGTTTACTCCTTCTACATGTCCCTGTAGCCTATGGACCTCTCAAGAGCAACCATTTTGCTTTGTGTACCTTTGAAAATTTTTTATTTATTTCTATTTTTTTTTTTTAATTTTTGTAATTTTTACTTTTTTTTTGGCCGCGCCATGCAGCACGCAGGATCTTAGTTCCCCGACCAGGGATCGAACCCCTGCCCCCTGCAGTGGAAGCACGGAGTCTTAACCACTGAACTGCCAGGGAAGCCCCCCCCCCTTTTTTAAGTAAAAAGTAAAAAAAAAATTTCAAGTTTTATTTAGGTATAATTGACGTATAACATTGTGTAAGCTTAAGGTGATGATTTGATACATGGATATACTATGGAACGATTACCACGATAAGGCTAGTTAACGCATCCATCAACTCACATAATTAACACTTTTTGTGTATGTGTCATGAGAGCATTTAAGATTTACTTGCTTAGCAACTTCCAACTATGTAATACAGTACTGTTAAATATAGTCACTATGCTCTACATTAGATCCTCAGAATGTATCCATCTTAAAGTTGGAAGTTGGTACCCTTTGGCCAACATTTCCCCACTTCCCCAGCTAGCCACCACTGTTCTACTCTCTGTTTCCATGAGTTTGGCTTTTTTAGACTCCACATGTAAGTGAGATCATATAGTATTTGTCTTTCTCTGTTTGACTTATTTCATTTAGCATAATGCCCTCAGGGTCCATCCATGTTATCGCAAGAGGCAGAATTTCCTTCTTTTTTTGTGGCCTAATAATATTCCATTGTATATATACCACATTTTTTATCCATTCATCCTTCTGGGGACACTTGGGTTGTTTCCATGTCTTGCCTATTGTGAATAATGCTGCAGTGAACATGAGGGTGCAGATAGCTCTTCAAGATCCTGGTTTCATTTATTTTGGATATATACCCAGAAGTGGAATTGCTGGATCATATAGTATTACTATTTTTGATTTTCTGAGGAACCTCCATACTGTTTTCCATAGTGGCTGTACCAATATACATTTCCACTAACAGTGCACAAGGGGTCCCTTTTCTCCACATCCTTGCCAACATTTGTTATCTCTTGTCTTTTTAAATAGCCATTCTAACAGCTATGAGGTATATCTCACTGTGGTTTTGATTTGCATTTCTCTGATTAGTGATGTTGAGCAACTTTCACGTACCTGTTGGCCATTTGTATGTCTTCTTTGGAAAAATGTCTATTCAGTTCCTCTGCCTATTTTTTAACTGGATTATTTGGGTTTTTTGCTATTGAGTTATATGAGTTTTTAATATATTTTGGATATCGATCCTTATCAGATATACAGTTTGCAAATATTTTCTCCCCTTTTGTAGGTTGCCTTTTCATTTTGTTGATTTTTTCTTCTGCTGTGTAGAAGCTTTGTAGTTTGATGTAGTTCCGCTTGTTGATTTTTGCTTTTGTTGCTTGTAATTTGGTGTCATATCCCAAAAAATCGTTGCCAAGACTAGTGTTAAGGTCTTGTGTTTTCTTCAAGGAGTTTTATGGTTTCAGGTCTCACATTTAAGTCTTTAATCCATTTTGAGTGATTTTTGTGAATGGTGTAAGGTAGGGGTCCAATTTTATTCTTTTGCATGTGAATATCCAGTTTTTCCAACACTATTTATTGAGGAGACTCTCCTTTCTCAATTGTATGTTCTTTGCTCCTTTGTCATAAATTAATTGTCCATATATATGTGGGTTTATTTCTTGGCTCTCAGTTCTGGTCCATTGATCTGTGTGTTTTTCTGTCAATACCATGCTGTTTTGATTACTATAGCTTTGTAGTATAATTTTAAATCAGGGAATGTGAGACCTCCAGGTTTGCTCTTTTTTCTCAAGATTGCTTTAGCTGTTTGGGGTCTTTTGTGGTTCCATATAAATTTTAGGATTATTTTCTATTTCTGTGAAAAATGTTGTTGGGATTTTGATAGGGGTTGCATTGAATCTGTCGATCCCAATTTTATGTTTTTGATGTCACAATTTATATCTTTTATATTGTGTATCCATTAACAAATTATTATAGCAATAGTTATATATAATATTTTTGTCCTTTAACCTTTATACTAGAGTTAAGTGATTAACACTCCACCACCACAGTATTAGAGTATCTGATTTTGACTAGGTACCAGTGTGTTCTATATTTTCATGTGTTTCCACGTTACTAATTAGCATCTTTCATTTCAGCCTGAAGACTTTCTTTCTGCATTTCTTGTAAGGCAGGTCTAGCAGTGATGAACTCCCTCAGCTTTTGTTTGCCTGGAAAAGTCTTTCCATTCCTGAAGGACAGCTTGGCTGGGTAAAGTATTCTTGGCAGGCAATTTTTTTCTTTGAGCACATTGCATATATCATCCCATTCTCTTCTTGCCAGCAAGGTTTCTGCTGAGAAGTCTGCTGATAGCTGTAAGGTGGTTCCCTCGTATGCGAGGAATTTTTTTCTTTTGTTGCTTTTAAAATTCTCTCTCTGTCTTTGATTTTAGACAGTTTTATTGTAATGTGTCTTGGAGAAGATCTTTTTGGGTTGAAATTGTTTGGGGATCTGTGAGCTTCTTGAACTTGGATTTCCAAATCCCTCCCCATATTTGGGAAGTTCTAAGCCATTATTTCTTTAAATAAGCTTTCTGTCCCTTTGTCCCTCTCTTCTTCTGAGACTCCAATAATGCATAGATTGTTTCTTTGAATGATATCCTACAGGCTTTACATACATAGGCTTACTTCGTTCTATTTCATTTTTTTCCCTATGTTTTCTTTTGAATGGGTAATTTCAAATGACTTGTCTTCTATACAGATTCTTTCTTCTGCTTGGTCACGTCTGATGTTGATGCTTTCTGTTGCATAGTTCATTTCATTCATTGTATTTTTCTGAGCCACAGTTTTTGTGTGTGTATGTGTTTAAGATTTTCATCTCTCTGTTAAACTCCTCATTTTGTTTGTGTATAGGTTTCTTGATTTTGTTGAATTGCCTTTCTGTCTTTTCTTATAGCTCACTGAGCTTCCTTAAAACAATTTTGAATTCTTTATTGGGCAAATCATAGATTTCCATTTCTTTGGGGTCAGTTACTGTGGAAAACTATTGTATTCTTTTGGTGGAATCTTGTTTCCTTGATTTTTCATGTTCTTCAAAGTCTTATGTCACTGTCTTTGCATTTGAAGAAGGCGTAACCTCCTCCAGTCTTTACTCTTCAATGTGTCCTATATAGTTGGATTTTTGCACCAATCGTGTACTGGAACTTCTCTGCTGGACTCCTGGACTTCCACAAAGGCATTCTTGTCTGTGGGTGATTGTGAAAATTGGTGTTCTTTGGGAGGAGGAAGGCGGTAGAAAACTCTTATTCTGCCATTTTGATGATGTTACTCTCTCACTTTAGGGATCATTACTGCTAATTCAGGAAATGAATACATTTTTCAGTTGTAGATAATGGTATATTTTTGGGGTGTAGTGGAAATTTGGAAATGAGCAGTTGTTAAAGATTTAAGTCTGTGGCCTAATAGGAGTCTTCAGGCTAGGTAAAACCATTTCCAATTTAAAAGATGGAATGTAAATGCATTTCTGGCATGACTTTTATTTTTTTATTATTATTTTTTTTTGTGGTACGCGGGCCTCTCACTGTTGTGGCCTCTCCCGTTGCGGAGCACAGGCTCCGGACGCGCAGGCTCAGTGGCCATGGCTCACGGGCCCAGCCGCTCCGCGGCATGTGGGACCTTTCCGGACCGGGGCACGAACCCGTGTCCCCTGCATCGGCAGGCGGACTCTCAACAACTGCGCCACCAGGGAAGCCCCTGGCATGACTTTTAAACTGGCAAAAGAATAGTTCCCAACAAGGTCCAGGCCCACTCTGAGCAATGAATGGCACCATAGTTGGATCATGAGAATAGTCTCCAGTGTGACTTGGAGATGGTCAATGTGTTCTATTTGTTTAAAAAAGAAAAAGTCCTGTAACCTTGTAGGCTGGTGGCCAGTTGACTTCTTGCTAGTTGAAATGAAAACTCTTTTGATACTGAAGGAAAAATGACCATCTTTACTTATTTATTCATTCTTCAGCTATTTCCTGAGGACCTACTGTATGCTGGGCTCCATGGATTCCACAGAGAGGGAGCAGACCTGGAGCTTCCTTATGTCTTTCTGTTCTAGAATTTCACATAAATGGAATCACACCATATATACTCTGCTGGCTTTTTTTTACTTGGCCTGGGTTTTTGCGGTTATCCATGGTGTTGGCATGTAACTCATTCCTTTTTAGGCTCTGTGGTATCCCTTTGTATGGCTATATCACAGTTTGCTTACCCATCAATTTGTTTTTTTTATTTTTTAGTCTTTTAACAACTTTTATTTGTGACATACAGCAGCATTAATCATCTTTATCATGTTGTACATTACATCCCTAGTACTTACTTAGCATTTTAAATTAATTAATTAATTAATTTTGGCTGTGCGGGTCTTAGTTGTGGCACACAGGATCTTCGTTGCGGCGTGCAGGATCTTTAGTTGTGGCACACAGGCTTCTTAGTTGCGGCACGTGGACTTCTTAGTTGTGGCATGCATGCAGTATCTACTTCCCCGAACAGGGATTGAACCCGGGCCCCCTGCATTGGTAGTATGGAGTCTTACCCACCGGACCACCAGGGAAGTCCCCCCATCAACTTGTTGATGGACGTTTGGGTTGTTTCTGGTTTGGGGATTATGAATAAGTCTTCGGTGATCATTCACGGGCAAGTCTTTTTGTGCCCATTGTGCTCATTTCTCTTGGGTATATATATACCTGGGAGTGGAGTTGCTGGTCAGAGAGTAGGTGTGTGTTTAACTTTATTGGAAACTTCTAAGCAGTTCCCCAAGGTGGCTGTGCCACTTGGCTCTCACCAGCAGTTCCTGAGGGTTCCTGAGTTCCTGCTTCTCTGTGCTTCTGTGGGAGCTGTCCTCACAGTGTCCCTTGCCCTTCCCCTGTTGGACCCCGACATTCACATTTTCCTTCTTTCTCTCTCTCCAGGTGCTCAGGACAGAGCCAAGGGAAATGCCGACTTGGTGAGTCTTCATGTGATTCGGGGCCAGTTGTGTTGGCTTTGGGTTCTTCGGCTCTCCACTTCCCAGATCCTTCCTGCAGCTGTGTCAGGAGCCCAGGGAACTCAACCCAGCTGGAGAGAGGGTCCCAGTCCCAGGCCTTCTACAGCACCCTGGCCCTGGTGCAGCTCTTCCTGCGGCAGATAGTCTAACTCTGCTCTTTCCTCGTCTGTGAAGTTTAGATCTGACGAGGGGTGGGCGTCAGGATCGGCTGCAGCAGCCTCCCCAGACCAAGTCAGTCTCTGTCTTAGTTACAGCGTTTATCGTGTGACTCCTGCGTGTCAGCCCTGGGCTTCGTGCTAGGACACCTGGGAACAGACCACTCGAGTTTCTAGCCCTCATGGAGCCACCAGCCTAGCAGAGGCTAGTCACACAAAGAAATATATAAGTATAAATACTGTTAAGTACCATAAGCAAGAAGAACAGGCTGCTGTGAGAGAGAATTACTAGGGAAACGTTGAACCTCTGGAGGAAGTGGCCTCAGACTCTCCGAGGGTGGCCCGGGTGAGTGTCTGCTGGCAGATCTGACCACACGATTCTCAGGTGCTCCCCTGGACTGGGCGACCTCTAGGTCCTTTTGGGGTGAATGTCTAGGGGAGTTGGATTTCTAAGCTAGCAGCTCCTATCCCTGAATACTGCGATGGGAGCTAATCTTTGGTCCCACGTTTAGCTGTTCATCTGTCACACAGCTAGTGCGCACCCTAGTCTGCTTCGCAGTCTGGAATGCTGGGTGTAGATCCCAGACCCCTCCTTCAGAGGGAGGCAGACTGCATGCTCTGTCCCGTCTCTCTAAACTGTCTACCCCATGAGTGAAACCCAGGAGGTCGCCTTCTCTCCCGAGGAGTGCAATGAGACCCCGGTTTACGCTGGTCCCCGTGCTTGGGCAGGCATACGTCCTGAATGCAGACCCCTGTGGACACTGCCTCATTATCAACAATGTGAACTTCTGCCACGAGTCGGGGCTCAGGACCCGCACGGGCTCCAGTATTGACTGTGAGAGGATGCAGCAACGCTTCCACTTGCTGCATTTCGTGGTGGAGGTGAAGTGTAACCTGACTGCCAAGGTATGGTCCCTGTGCACAGAGAGAGATGGGGGGCGGGTGGGGTAGTGTCCTGCGAGGGACCCTGGAAACAAATGACTCCCCAAGATGAGCCCTTCGGTCTGTAGGACTGTGAGAGGCAGTATGGTTCAGTGGTTACCAGTGCAAGCTTCAGACTCAGAGACCCGGGTTGAGGACTGGCTCTCCCACTCCCTGTGTGACTCCCAAGCCTTAGCTTCTTTGTCTAGACAGCGAGAACCATGCTCATCTCCTAGGGTCATTGTAGGAGTAAATAAAGAGTGCCTAGCCCAGCATCCCTTCCCCAAGGATGGTGGCTATTGTGATTGCTGTGACTGTCATTACTTCACTATTGGCCCTGGGAACAGGGGGCAGACCCGGGACAAGGACCTGATCCGTCAGCGGTCTGGCTCACCTTCAGCCCTCTCTTGTAGCAAATGGTCCAGGCTTTGGTGGAGCTGGCGCGGCGGGACCACAGTGCTCTGGACTGCTGCGTGGTGGTCATCCTCTCTCATGGCTGTCAGGTAGGCGACCTCACCTCCTTGGGCAGGTGCCTGGGAAGGCTGCCCTGAGAGGCTGTGCAGAGCCCCGTCCTTTCCTGTGTCCAAGACACCCTGGCCCTGTAGGAAGAGCCGCGGGGCCCTGTCTACCTCTTGTTCTTTTCTCAGGAGCCATTTGCCCTCTGAGGGGTTGATGCTTCTCCTGGGTGGCACGGTGTCCCTTGGAGAAGCTGTCTGGGAGAGGCAGGAAAAGACAAGCTGGATTTTGTTCAGAGCTGGACATTGCTCTGCTCATGTCAGCTCATAAGAGCTCCCAGTTCCTGCCTCGGTCCTGCTTGGTTTTGTTCCGGGCCGTTTGCTGCTGGCTGGGAGTCGGGACACTGGGACCCACTCTGGGCTTGGCCACTAATGTGCTGGGTCATTGTGGCCACGCCCCTCCCCCTTCCTGGGCCTCAGTTTCCCCATCTTTTGAGTTGAGGGGTTGGACAGAACAGAGGTAACAACCCCTATGGGTTGCACAGTGTTTTCAAAACTGGCAGCTTTAGCACAAATACCAGGATTTCCGGCTTCTCTTGAAAAGCCCCAAAGGTCTGACCTTCTCAGGCCAGCATCCTCATGGAGCAAAGCTCTGGCCTTTGGCAGGGCAGGGGCTGCCCGTCTGGTTCTTTCATTCACAGTGTGGTTCCTAGACCGGCAGCCTGGGCATCACCTGGCAGCTCTCGAGAATGCGGACCCTCATTCAGAGCCTGCACCTTAACGAGATCCCTGTGCACATAAAGTTTGAGATGAATTCGTCTAGAATAGCAGTTCTCAACGTTTCACTGCAAGAGAGGTGCCTGAAGGACCAGACTGCTGGTCCCACTACAAGGGATTCTGATTTAGGAAGTCTGGGTGGGGCCCAGGAATTTGTATGTCTTAACCAGTTCCCAGGTGATGTTGATGCTGCTGCTTCAGGGACCACACTTTGAGAGCAGCCGATCTGGAGGTAGCTGCCCAGTGTCCTCGAGTTAGGCTATCTGGTGCTTATAGGCATGTGAGTTTCAGACCCCTGCAGTAGAGGTGGACAAGGGGCTCTCCGGAACCGACCTGCTGTAACTCAGCCTTGTGCCCCTGGGTGGGACCTTCTAAATGCTTGGCCGCCACAAAGCCTCTGAACAGGCTGTTGGATTCCTACCCTGACTTCTTGGGTTTGTCACCAGGATTCATGGTTTTCTAGGCTAGCCACCTCCAGTTCCCGGGCGCTGTTTATGGCATGGATGGATATCCCGTGTCTGTCGAGAGAATTGTGAACATCTTCAATGGAACTGGCTGCCCCAGCTTGGGAGGGAAGCCCAAGCTCTTCTTCATCCAGGCCTGTGGCGGAGGTAGGCCGGTCCTCAGCCTCCCTGCCCCTGTGAGTCTAGTGGGGAAGCAGCCACCGCCTACTTCCTTCTCCATCGCTCCTCTCGATGTCCCAGGGGTTGATCCAGGCAGCCGGGGGCGTCCCACACATGGTCACTGCTCTCCGAATGTGGCACCCCCACCTAGCTGGAGTAGCTTCAGCTCTGTCCAGCCTTTAGAGGTTTGCGTCTTCCGTCTCACAGTGCCATAACATCAGGGGATCATTCAGCTGTGGCCACTTCAACCTCAGAGACTTGGCAAAAACAAACGATGCAGAGGAGAGAGAAAACCTCTTTCATTTTCCTTATCATCATTCCCCTGACCTCCATCAACCAGACTCCCTTCCCCCTTTCGCAGAGAAAGGGAGGCCATTGCTGAATTAACTACTGGAATTCCCAAAGGCCTAGGTTCTGGGGATTCAGTAATTTTTAAGGATTATTTAGATTGTTTGTAGTTTTGCTATATGTCCTGATTTTAAACCTGAGCCCTACTTCAATGTTACCAGGTTTTCTTATAAAATAAAACAAGAGGGAAGAGAGAACAACATTATGTGTCCTGGATTATGGGACATGATGGCATCTCCAGGGGCAGGGATGTCTGAAAGGCATATCACTTCCTTGTCCCTTGGCCTGATCTGCCAGGGAAGCGGGCATTGTTATACCATAGAACTGTCAGCTTGCGTGCCAAGTGTGCACACCAGTGACCTGTAACGCGGGCACCTGAGGCATATTCTTCTGCACACGGTGATTTGTCCCATACTATTCCACATTGGCGGGGGAGTCATGGGAGAGATTGTCTAGGAGGGCAGGCTCTGGTCATATGATTCATCCAGTAAGTTTATTGACCACCGGCTGTATACACCAGGCTGTAGAGATGCAGAGGTGGGGTCTCTGTCCCCTGGAACTTATAATTTGACGGGAACTGTGTTAAGTCACTATCATGACCCAGGCCTATAACTTGGCCACGAGTGATGGAGAGCACTGGGTTAAATCCTGCGTTAGCTACTCCCTGCACAGCCACGGGCCAGTTAATCTCTAGAAGTCTTGGCAAATAGGGATAGCAACAGAGCCTGGCTCTTAGTGTTACTATCGCTCACATACTAATCAGTGTGGCTCTTTTTTTAAAAAATAAATTTATTATTTATTTATTTGTTTATTTATTTTTGGCTGCGTTGGGTCTTCGTTGCTGTGCGCGGGCTTTCTCTAGTTGCAGCGAGAGGGAGCTACTCTTCATTGCGGTGCGCAGGCTTCTCATTGCTGTGGCTTCTCTTGTTGTGGAGCACGGGCTCTAGGCACGCGGGCTTCAGTAGTCGTGGAACACGGGCTCAGTAGTTGTGGCTCGTGGGCTCTAGAGCTCAGGCACAATAGTTGGGGTGCACGGGCTTTAGTTGCTCCGCGGCATGTGGGATCTTCCTGGACCAGGGCACGAACCTGTATCCCCTGCATTGGCAGGCGGATTCTTAACCACTGCACCACCAGGGAAGCCCTAGTGTGTCTCTTAACACACTTAACACATTGCCTGGTTCATTTTCCTAACTGGAAACATGGCCTCCCTCCTCCTGCTGACCCCAGAGGACTCAGTGTCACATAAGAGCCCCACCCCTGTCACCAGTGCAGTTATCTCAGAGTGATGATGACAGGTAGATGGAGAGGCTGCTGTTCTTGGGTTGAAATCCTTTGTAACTTGTCTTTCTTCTTATGATCCAGAATGTGTGGTCAAGTGATGTGCTTACTCAGAAGTGTGTGGTCCCTCTTTCTCTTGTGAATCAAAGGAAGAACAGACTGAAGGGTGAGCCGGGGTGCCAGCTTTCTGGGGAAGATAACCGGTCTTCTGGGCCGGGGCCCACCCCACTGTCCATTCTCAGCAGCGAAGGAGGATCTTTGTGGTGTTACTCTTTGGACTCCTTAGCAGGGCCGCTGGGCCCTTGATCTGGGCCCGACCTCTTCGCCTCCCCCGCCTGGCACGCTGTGCCCACCCCAGTGCTGCTCAGCTTTCCCAGGACACCCGGGTCTGGCTTACTCCTCAGGCTTTCTATGTGCCATTCCTCTGCCTTGTCTCCTGGCCACCTCTTAATCATCCATCCTTCTGGTTACAGCTTATTGTCACCGCTTCCAGGAAGCCTTCCCTGAACACCTCCTTCCTTGCAGAAAGTCAGGGTTCGCGCCGGCTGTTGTGCTCCTGCAGCCCCCGTTCTTCCCTTGTCTTAGCACTTTCTCCTTGCATTCAGATGGCCTCGTCCCCTGGTCAGCTCTCTGAGGGCAGAGCCAATCACATCCACCCTGCAGCTGGGTCCCCAGCCTGGCACAAAGCCCACAGTATGCTTGCATCTTATGTGCATTCTAACTGTTTGAATTTGAAATAGAACCATACAAAAATATGGTTTGAAGTAATGTGGACTCCTGCCGTTAAAAACAAAACCAAACAATTCACTGACAACAGCAGGATTCCAAAGCTGGAACGCAGTGATTAAGGTGCCACTTTCGGAGCGGCAGTCTCTGCTTAGCTCCCTGCTGCGGGATCTTGTGTTTAACGCTGTTGCCACATGGTGGCGCCACCATCAGCTGAGGACAGAAATACCCAAATGTCAGTGACAGTTGTTTGGTGTCTGGTGACTGGTGTCGTGTTGTTTACAGGTCTCTGAATGTCTGCCCTGGATTTTGGTGACTCTTGTGTTGCTATTTTAAGATTCACTGTTGTTACAATTTAAATCAATTAAAAAATCTTCTAAATGTCATCCGCCCCTTCGTTAAGAGGTAGTGCGGGCACCAACACGGAAGAGCGTACCTCAAAGTCAGTAACTTTGGTGTGAAACTTCAGTGTTAGCATGATGAACTCAGCCAGAGCTGAGTGGCCTAAATTTTGGGGTGACCCCTCCAGAACTTTGGAGATCATGCTGAGAAGCTGGAAAGGAAGAATAATGTACGACAGTGGTTGTGGATTTTATGTGCTGAGGGAACGGCTCCTCTTCCCACTGTGAATTCTTATGGGGTGTTATTCTTCCTTGTAGGGAGTTTTGAATCAATAAGCCTGCTTAAGAAGAAAGCAATGGCTTAAATGCATAACCCATAGGCGAGGCCTTCCCAGCAGATTTGTAGGAGGATGACACGTGGATGGAGACACGGCCAGCATCCCCTGTCTGACCCCTTCTTCCTCTGACCCCGATCCTCCCCTCTCAGATCCCATCGTCCCATTTTCACAGGCAGCCCCCACCCGTCTCCTTAGGCATCCCCCACTGAAGCGCTCCCTCCCCCACGGCACCCTGCTTCCCCGGGCAGACCCAGCGGCAGCCCCAGATTCCCCTCTCAGGTCCCCTCCCCCGTCCGACTTCCCCTAGGACAGATTCGAGAATCTCGACCAAGCAAACAACCGGAAGCAGTGACCTGAGGCAGCTATGCCAGCGTCCAGCTCTCACAGATCTAAGAGGCCCCCTTGGCAGGCTTGGGAAGCAGCAGGTTGAGAGGCGCAGAGGCCTGGTCCCCTGCGCCTTAGGTGTGAGACCACAGACAAATTACCGAGTTTTCTGAGCTTTAGTTGTATGGGGTGAGAGGTCAATAGATTTTTTATTTTAAAGGTTTTATTTATTTATTTATTTATTGGCCACACTGCACGGCAAATGGGATCTTAGTTCCTCGACCAGGGATCGAACCCGTGCCCCCTGCAGTGGAAGCACGGAGTCTTAACTGCTGGACCGCCAGGGAAGTCCGATCAGTAGATGTTGGGGTTATTATTATGGGGTTTCCAGAAGCATCTTTGTCCTGTCTCTGCCCCCTGTGGATGGGACCCCAGCTTCCCTGGGTGAACGGTGACCTCCCTCCCTCCTTGCTATTACCCACCGTGGATCTAGCCACACAAACCCTCCAGCTCTCCTGCCCAGAGACCTGCCCGACAGGTGCTGTTTCTCCCACCAGGATTGCTCTCCCTTCTCACATGGGAGCCTGGGTCACAACCGCCTGCTCCAGAAACCCTCCCCTGCGGAACCCCGGGCCCCTCGGCCCTCTGCCTGTCTTTGCTGAAGCTCTTTTCAGCTGCTTCCTTTCTGAAGTAACACTTTGTACTCTGCAGTGAGCTCTGCTTTGGAGGAACTCATCCCAGGACATGTCCTGCAGCGTCACCGCCCCAGTGACTCTGTGGCTGCGCTGTGTGTGGCCCGAGTCCTGCCCTGACTCCTAACCCTCTGTTTTCCAGGCCTGCCACTGCTCTGGGGCAGTTTGGGTTTTAAAACAGAAAAGACAGAAAATATGGCAACTTAAAGAAAGAAACATCCAGAATCCTACGAGCCCGACATGGCAGCCTCATTTTCCCTTTTACCTCTGGATCTTGGCCGAGGGGCGTGGTCTGCGTTTCTCATTGAACCTTATCCCTGAAGCATCACCCCACGTCTCCACAAATGGCTTATAATCTTGCATTGTAGTGATATGCACTCACTTACTAAACCAATCCCTAGTGTTGGCCATTTCGGTGGTATCCAATTTTTGGCTCACATGACCACCAATGTCTTTGTATTGAGGGCTTTTGGCTTCACTTGAATTATTTCCTTAGGAAATTACTGAATCAGGGGTGTAAACATCTCCATGGATCCCATTACCTGTGACTTAATGCCTTCTTTGGTTTCCATAAAAGGGTTTGAGGTAACTTAAGGAAGTACAAGTGATGTAGCAGAACAAAATACAGAGAAAAAGAAAATAAGGAGGAAATAGAAATGCAAGGAAAGAAGAGGAGTAAGTTTGGCATCTAGAAGTGCATCTCGTGAGGTTCTGCGTGCTTGCTAGAGGTGGCCCGCAGATCGGCTTTGTGCTTTCCAGCCTCTGAGGCACGATAGGGTGAGGTAGAATCGCTCATAAGATCCACCTTATTTGGTATTCGTAAGACAGAATTGCCAAGAATGACAGTTTTTCTCCCCTGGGTTGTCTTAATAGGGGACACTGTAAGATAGTGGACAGTTGCCTCAACTGTATACCTACCAAAAAATAAAAGAGATCAGTTTTATATCTTTTGTTTTTAAAAAATTTTATCTATTTGGCCGTTCTGCACAGCATGCAGGATCTTAGTTCCCCAGCCAGGGATCGAACCCGTTTTCTCTGAATTGGGAGCACGGAGTCTTAACCACTGGAATGCCAGGGAAGTCCTTTTTTTAAATTAAAAAAAAAAAAATCCAAGTCTCAATGTAAATTGAGGGCAGAGTTTTTTCAGTTTGGGTGTTTAGCTCCCCAGACAGGATCCCATCTTCTTTTTTTTTTTGGCTGCACTGCTTGGCTTGCAAGATCTTAATTCCCTAACCAGGGATTGAACCTGGGCCCTCGCCAGTGGAGGTGCGGAGTCCTAACCACTGGTCCACCAGGGAATTCCCCCATCTTCTTATTTTCTGTCTTCCTCGGTGCCCATGTTGGTGCTCTGTACCCCAGGGGTAGTCCGTGGGTATGTGTCTCTGCCATCTGTGTCATAAACCATGATTTTAAAGAAGCCTTTATTGTAACCTGAGGAAAATCCTCATGATGCCCTGATAAGGGAATAAAGCATGATTAGTTGAACCTGCAAATAAGCAGGTAAAAACAAAACACAAACGATTGGAAGGAGGTGCAGCAAACCATTAGCCATGGTTGTCTTTGGCTGCTGCCAACATGGCCAGGCTTTGTTTCGTTTTGAATCATAATGTTGAGATTTAATGTGTGTTTGGGGAAGAAGCCACAAATATGGTTACAAAAAAATCAACAAGGACAAAATGATCAAAGTGCATAATAATTGGTCGGTAAACTCATGAGATCAAAAGTAGTTCATGCTGGGCTTCCCTGGTGGTGCAGTGGTTAAGAATCCGCCTGCCAGTGCAGGGGACACGGGTTCGAGCCCTGGTCTGGGAAGACCCCACATGCCACGTAGCAACTAAGCCCGTGTACCACAACTACTGAGCCTGCGCTCTACAGCCTGCAAGCCACAACTACTGAGCCCGTGTGCCACAACTACTGAAGCCCGCGCGCCTAGAGCCTGTGCTGTGCAACAAGAGAAGCCACCGCAATGAGAAGCCTGTGCAGCGCAATGAAGAGTAGCCCCCACTGGGGCTTCCCTGGTGGCGCAGTGGTTGAGAGTCCGCCTGCCGATGCAGGGGACACGGGTTTGTGCCCCGGTCCGGGAGGATCCCACATGCTGTGGAGCGACTGGGCCCGTGAGCCATGGCCGCTGAGCCTGCGCGTCCGGAGCCTGTGCTCTGCAGCGGGAGAGGCCACAACAGTGAGAGACCCGTGTACCGCAAAAAAAAAAAAAAAAAAAAGAGTAGCACCCGCTCGCTGCAACTAGAGAAAGCCCGTGCGCAGCAACGAAGACCCAATGCAGGCAAAAAATAAATAAATAAGTTTATTTAAAAAAAAAAGTTCATGCTCATTAAAAAACAAACAAAATCAAAGTCCTCAGAGGTGTATAAAGGTGAAAAGTCAAAGTCCTGGGCCCATCCCTACTCCCATTCTTGTTCTTCAGAAGAGCCACTGTTAACAACTGGTGTTTCCTTCCAGACTTTTCTCTTTCTCTCCTGTCCATTTATCCATTATATCTATGCCAAACAGGTCATATGTTATATACTGTTCTGTGACCTTTTGGGGGGTAATTTCTTCTAATTTAAAAACTTTGTGATAAAATACACATAACATTTACCATGGGAAGCAGTTTTAGGTGTATAGCTCTGGAGGGGTGTTAAGTACATTCACGCTGTCGTGCAGCCATCACCACCATCCATGTCCAAAGCTCTTTTCATTTTGCTAAACTGAAACTCTGTACCCATTAAGCACTAATCCCCATTCCCCGTTCCTCCAGCCCCTAGTAACCAGTATTCTGTTTTCTGTTTCTATGAATTGGGTTACTCGAGGCACCTCATGTAAGCAGAATCATGCAGTATTTGTCTTTCTGTGACCGGCTTATTTCACTCAGCATAATGTCCTCGGGGTTCATCCATGTTGTAATGTGTCAGAATTTCCTTCCTTTATAAGGCTGTATAACGTGACTTTTTTTTTTAATCTATATGCTGTTTTAATTAATCTATTTATGGCTGCGTTGGGTCTCTGTTTCTGCGCGTGGGCTTTCTCTAGTTGCGGCAAGTGGGGGCTACTCTTCGTTGCGGTGCGCGGTCTTCTCATTGTGGTGGCTTCTCTTGTTGCAGAGCACGGGCTCTAGGCGCGTGGGCTTCAGTAGTTGTGGCCCGTGGGCTCAGTAGTTGTGGCGCGTGGGCTCAGTTGCTCCACAGCATGTGGGATCTTCCCGGACCAGGGATTGAACCCATGTCCCCTGCATTGGCAGGCGGATTCCCAACCACTGCACCACTAGGGAAGTCCCAGTGTGACTTTTTTTTTTTTTTTTTTTTTTGCGGTAGGGCCTCTCACTGTTGTGGCCTCTCCTGTCGCAGAGCACAGGCTCCGGACGCGCAGGCTCAGCGGCCATGGCTCACGGGCCCAGCTGCTCCACGGCATGTGGGATCTTCCCGGACCGGGGACACGAACCCGTGTCCCCTGCATCGGCAGGCGGACTCTCAACCACTGCGCCAGCAGGGAAGCCCCCAGTGTGACTTTTTAATGACATAAAATTTAGCATTTTTAACTATTTTAAATTGTACAATTCGGTGACATTAAGTACATTCACAATGTGTGTGACCATCATCGCCATCTAATTCTAGAACATTTCATCTTTCCCCAAAAGAAACTCCTTACCCGTTAGCAGTCACTCCATTCCCAGCCCCTGGCAACCAATCTGCTTTCTCCTCTCTGGATTCGCCTCTTCTGGACATTTCATATAAATGGGATCATATTCTGTGGCCTTTGGTGTCTGGCTTCTTTCACTTAGCATGTTTTCAAGGCCCATCCACATTGTTTTCTGTATCAGTACTTCATTCCTTTCTAAGCCTGAACAATATTCCATTGGATGTTTATACGACATTTTGTTTATCCATTCACCTGTCCCTGGACACGTGGGTGGTTTCTAGCTTTCGCCTGTTGTGAATAATGTAATGAACGTTGCTGCACAAGGTTTTGCTTGAGCACCTGGTTCCCATTCTTTTGGGTGTATATATACTTGTAACTTATTTTTATAGCTGTTTTAAACATTTCTGCATTCTTGCCCTCACCCCCAGCCTGACTTAATGAATGTGGAAAACTCTTGTTATAGTAAAAGTAAAGCTCCTGTTTTGATTTCCTGCCCATGTTTGTCCAGCACTAGGCCCCTGGCTTGAGAGGAAACCAGGCCTCTCAGGCTGGTGGCACCTCTCAGGCTGGTGGCACCTCTCAGGCTGGTGGGAGCTCTGGTCTGGGTGTTTTCACTGGCAAGTGTTGTCTGTTTCTGTTTCCTGCAGAGCAGAAAGACCAGGGGTTTGAGGTGGCCTCCACTGCCCCTGAAGACAGGACCCCTGACAGCGACCCTGAGCCAGATGCTACCCCGTTCCAGGAAGGCCCAGTCACCGTCGACCAGCCGGATGCCGTGTCTAGTTTGCCCACACCTAGCGACATCTTGGTGTCCTACTCCACCTTCCCAGGTGAGTGGATCGTGTGAGAGCTTGTCCTTCCAGCCAGCAGGTCCCCCCATCTGCCCTAGAAGCAGCTGTGTTGTGAAGAAAAGACCTGCGTGTGAGACTTCGTTCTGCCTCTCGTGACCCTGAGTAAGTTACTTCACCTCTCTGAGCCTCAGCTCAGGGCGAGGCAGTCAAGGTGCCTAGAATGCAAAATGTGAGGAGGCATGCATTCTTGCGTTGGTGTGCCTCACTCGCTTCACCCTTGTCCTGGCCCTGCCTCAGTCTTCTCATCTTTAAAGTGGGTATATCCATTGTACCTTAGGGATCGTCATGGTGATTTTAACAAGGTGGCTGCTCCCCCACTGAGCACAGCGCCTGGCACATAGCAGGTGTGACAAGTGTTAGTTTCTTTCCTTTCTTATCCCTCGGGAGAGTCACTTGACTTCTCCGAGCCTTGGTTGCCTTGTCAGGAAAATGGGAACCGTGACCAAAGTCACAGGGTAGTGGTGAGGATGAAATAAGATCACGATGGGACAGAGCACAGAGATGTGGGCTGCTGCTGGCTGTGTACATCAGTCAAAGTGTGGAGGTGGGCCCGTCTGCATACGTGGGGAGGGGCAGCTTCCCAATGAAGTTCAGCCTTTCTCCTTCGGCAGGTTTTGTCTCCTGGAGGGATACCAAGAGTGGCTCCTGGTACATCGAGACCCTGGACAGCATTTTTGAGCAGTGGGCTCACTGCGAGGACCTTCAGACACTCTTGCTCAGGGTGAGGCTGGTGGGAGGGCCAGTGTGTCCTCCCCAGGGCAGGTGGTGGGGCTGAGCAGGGCCCCAAGCCCAAGCCAGAGGTTTCTTCTGCACCGGGCTTGCCCTGAGAGTTGATGCTTTTGCTCCTTCTAATGCGAGAAATTACTGCCTGCAGTGACATTTGCCCATCATGCAAAAGACTGCTTTCCCCAGCCTCTGAGGTCCCAGGCTGACACCTCTGTCCGCCCACTGATGGAGCCAGTCCTCAGTGCCAGGGTGGGATGGCCCAGTGCCTGGGCGTGGCCCTGAAGGCAGGTCGCGGGGCCTACACCCTTTCCCCACTGCACGGCCTTCTACTCTTGACCCTCGAGAATCATGAATCCTTTTAGTGTCTCCCCTTCTGGAAGGCCGCAGTGACAACAGGGAAGGACAGCCGGATAGGGCCCCACTCAGAGCAGTTACTTTCTCCAAGCGTCTCAGAGCACGCATGGGCCCCTCCTGCTCTGCTCAGGTATTTTGTGCCGTGAGAAGGAGCTATAAGGGCTGGGACCTCCTCCTGGGGAGGCTCCGGCTCTGAGCTTTGCTGAACAGAGGAGAGAAGAAAAACAGGTGCAGGGCCACCACGAAGCCCGACTCCAGGGGGCGCCATGAGCCATGGCCACGGATGAGCGGGTCTCAGAGGCAGCTGGGGGCCCATCAGGGCTAAGCAGTGCACTCGGCTCATGGGCCCAGTCTCTTCTCTCAACTTTCCTTCATGCAAACCTTTCAGTCTGATTTGAACTTTGTGAATTTCTGAGCTTTGAAATTCTGAATTTTGAGTTTTCTAAACTTATAGTTGAGATGCTTGTTCTCTAACCCCTCCCCTATCCCCCCGCCCAGCGTGCGCGTGCGCGCGCACACACACACACACACACACACACACACACACACTCAAGGAGGCTGCAGCTAGAGTTTTTTTTAAAAAATTAATTAATTAATTAACTTATGGCTGCATTGGGTCTTTGTTGCCGTGCCCGGCTTTCTCTAGTTGCGGCGAGTGGGGGCTACTCTTCGTTGCGGTGCGCGGGCTTCTCATTGCGGTGGCTTCTCTTGTCGCGGAGCATGGGCTCTAGGTGCGTGGGCTTCAGTAGTTGTGGCACGTGGGCTCAGTAGTTGTGGTGCACGGGCTCTAGAGCACAGGCTCAGTAGCTATGGTACACGGGCTTAGTTGCTCCGCGGCATGTGGGATCTTCCTGGACGAGGGATCGAACTCATGTTCCCTGCGTTGGCGGGTGGATTCTTAACCACTGTGCCACCAGGGAGGTCCCTAGAGTTGTTTATAAAGTTCTGACTCGGTGGGGACTTCCCTGGTGGTCCAATGGTTAAGACTCCGTGCTCCCAATGCAGTGGGCCCGGGTTCGATCACTGGTCAGGGACCTAGATCCCGCATTCCGCAATTAAGACCTGCACAGCCAAATAAATAAATAAAAATAAATAAAATAAAATTCTGACTTGGTGGACGCTCCCCCAGCCCTTCTCTGGAATTCTTACTTCAGTCAAGAGAACTCACAGGCCTCCCTGTGGTCGTGTTTTCACAGGTTGCTAATGCTGTTTCAGTGAAAGGAGTTTACAAGCAGATTCCTGGCTGTTTTAATTTCCTCCGGAAAAAACTTTTCTTTAAAACGTAATGAGGCTGGGGCCTCTCACCCTGCCTTACCTTTCACCCCCAAACCTTCCTGCTCCAGCCCTGGTGGCGGCTGAGGCCTGGACTTTCCTACAACTGTGGCTGACACCCATTGAAGGATTCTGTAGCCTGTAGAGGTCTGCTCTTTCCCCCCCCGGGCTGCAGACAGGCTCCTAGCAGCTTTCAAACTGGAGCCAAATGACCGGCGATGGAGGAAGGAGAGCAGAACGCCGTGGACACCACGGGGCTCTTCACCAGTGGCCCGTTCCTGCCTAGTGGCTGTGGCCTGTGACCCCTGTGTTTTCTCCACATCAGGGCTTCTCAACCTCAGCACAGCTGACATTTGGGGCCAGAGAGTCCTTAGTTGTGGGGCCGTCCTGTGCACTGTGGGCTGTTTAGCAGCATCCCTGGCCTCTCCCCACTAGGTGCGAGCAGCACCCCTTCCCTGAGTCGTGACAACGAAAACTGTCTTCAGACGTTGCCAAATCTCCCTGGTGGGCCCCCGCTGGAGAACCACTGAGCTACAGGACATTTTGGTGACAAACAGACCAGCATCTCTTTTAGATCAGCAGTTTGGGCTGCTAGAGTCTGAAGAGTTAGAATCTGTGAATCCTAAATGAAGTTTTAAAAATTATCAAGTTCTGTCTATATTGCAGTGTTCTTAAAAACAAAACAAAACAAAACCTTAGGTGAATGTGGACTCTCTTTCACCTATTGCTCCCCCTCATTTTGCTCTAACTCTTTATTCTTCCTTATATAAAGGGGACTTCGGATTTTTGGGAAACATTTCCCCAGCTCTTATTTCTTTTGACTTTCCCCCCTACCCCATCACAGGAAGGTGACTGGGGTGGGAGCCGTGTGTTCGGGGAGGTTAAGTCACCTGTCCAGGGAACACAATTAACCAGTGGAGAGGCCTGGCCAGGCCCAGGTCTTCTTGAGTCCAGCCCGTCCCTCCTGGTGCCTTCCTGGCTGCAGGACCCGCACCCTTACCCCCGCCGCCAAGGCCTTTAAGCTGCCTCGACTGCAGCCTGTTTCTTGCTTTCAGGGCCCTAGATATGAGGACGATTTGCTAATAAGACTCTCACCAAGATGTGATTCATGTAGTTGTCATTTTATTATTATTTTCCTCTTGTGACCCTTCCAAGTCCGAAACGGTCCCGGGGACTTCTGGTGGTTAGTTATTTTCAATCACCTGCAGGACACACACAAGAAAATAATCCGGTTAACCCAGCAGAGCAGAGCCTTGCTTGCAGGTTCCCGGCTTTCTCCCTCCCGGCTCCGCGCTGCCCGTGTGAATCAGGCGGCCCGCGTTGAAGCAGCTCTCCCTAGGGGCTCTAATGATGCTCCAGAGAAAAGATGTCATCACAGCTTTACACTGACCTGTTGGGGCTTCCTGTAAAAAGGAGTCTTAGCCTGGAGTTCAGTTTGGACTTCAGGGCCTGGGAACTCTCAAAAAATTATACGCCGAACGTATGGACGGGCATGTTTGTAGATCTCGTTTGTTTCTCAAAAGGTTTGAGAGCCCCTAAATTGTTAACAATCCCTGCTGTTGTCAAGGCACCATCCCGTGCTGGGAGTGGGGCTGTAACCCGTTTTCAGAGGCGGTTTGGCATCTACTAAACATCCTCACGTGCCGACTCCGTGATCCAGTGACGCTGCTGGATCTGTGTAGCATAGATGCTCTCATCAGTGTGCAAGGATATACGTCCAAGGATGTTCACTGCAGCCATGTGAGAGTGGAAAATAGGAAACAGATGAAAGCTTCATTCATTATATTCATACTGTGGAATTTTATTTAGCTGTTCAAAAGAATGACATAGATAGATGGGCTCACATGTAAGGTATGATATGGTGTTAAGTGAAACGACTAAGCTGCAGAACAGTAATGGAGAGTCAAATCCTATTTTTGGTTAGAAGACAGTATGTTTATATGTACGTATATAGATATTTTATAGATGCACCGAAATAAATCCAGAAGACCGCACACCAAGCCACTGGCTATGATTATCTCTGGGGGGTAGAACTGCAGATGTCATACAAGGGGGATGTCTACTTTTTTACTTGATATACTTTTAATACACTTGATATGCTTTTAATATTTTTACCAAGAGTATGTATTACCTTCTAAAATAAAAATAAAGCTGGTGAATGCTGAAGATTCATGTGTTGCTGTCATTCAGCGAACATCTGTTGAAAGGATGAATGCCCTTGGCCACCTGTCTCCTATCGCTTCCCAGCCCCTGACCTTGGCTCGTCACTTGTCTGGGTTTGGAACTCCAAGCTACACACGGTGTGCCCCTGGGCTGGGACCACTGCAAGGCTCCACTGGCCCCTCTGCAGTTGCCGGGGCGGCCTCTACCAGAGGACAGCTGGCAGCTTGGCTCTGCTGCTCCTGGAACCTGTCACAGGCACATGAGCCTGCCCTGGCTGCTGTCCCGGGAGCCTAGGGCCTCTGCCCGGCTGCCTCCAAAGGCTTGCTTTCCCCATTGATCCCCTCTGACATCTGGCCAGGCTTTCGGCTGAGACCTGCTCTGTTGTGCTTGTGTCTGTGGCTGGGAACAGCTGATGCTGGGACCAAAAGATAGGACAATTGCTCCTGGCCCTGCTCGGGGTCCCCAAGGTGCTGCCAGGGCCAGCCGCGTGGTGACTCACGCGGCAGCTGGGGCTGGAAAGGACCCTCGGATTTGGCTGGGAAAAGGCCCTAAGCATCCTCCCATCTAATCTGTCTCGGGCTCTTTTGAAATGCTGGTGCACTTTCAAAGCTGGACTCAGGTTTTCCTCTGGCAAAAGGGGACCAGAGCTTTCCCCCAATGGACAGAGAGAACCTGGTAAGTTAATGGCCACTCTCTTCTTGGCACTTCTGGTGCCTGTAACCACTTGTTGGTAGAGAAATGCCAGCAGACAGACACATGAACAAGGAGCCCTCAAGTAGTAATGGGAAAACCCGGAGGCAGCCACCTGCTTATTTTGACAGTGCCCATTTGACAGTGTTGTTTTCGTCCTGGGACTGCAAGCTCACGGCTGTGACATCATATTTGATTTTATAATGGAGTGTCGGTTTGATTTAATTAAACAGCTCTCTGTAAATTCAACTTGAAATAATGAAACCAGATGCCAGCTTTCCCTTCTTTGGGGGCTCTGTCACAAACACCACAACCCCGACTTGTTCTGCCTCCTAAAAATGTGGATGAGTCCTGGTCTAGTTCAAGTCCTATTTTACAGAAGAGCAAACCCAGGTGGTGGCACTGCTGAGAGGTGGGTAAAAAAGTGCCCCCGATCGGCACGGTGTCCTGCTTTTCCCCTCCAGCATCCATTACCAGGCACGATGCCTCCTCCGCCCTCCCCCAGGTCCCCCCCACCAAGGCCTGCCCTTTCTGTGACAACTCTCCCTGTATCCGTGGCTACTCCCAAGATTGGTGCCAGTTTTTGGGTTTTTTTTTTTTAATAAAGTTTTTTTCTGGTTTTCATTATAAATGAATGTTTATTCACTGTTTTTTTTTTTTTTTTTTTTTGGGTGTTGGGGGCCCCTCACTTTTTTTGTTTTTCCCTTTGGGGGGAACAGGCTCCAACGCGCAGGCTCAGCGGCCACGGCTCACAGGCCCAGCTGCTCCGCGGCATGTGGGATCTTCCCGGACCGGGGCATGAACCCGCGTCCCCTGCATTGGCAGGTGGACTCTCAACCACTGCGCCACCGGGGAAGCCCTATTCACTGTTTTTTAAAAATAGGAATTGAGCTGGTGTGGAAGTTTGTGAGGCACTGGTTTTGAGCTCACAGGCTAAAGCTCTCTGGGGACACATTCACAGTCATAGTGGGATCAGCTCAGCCCCATTTACCTGGACTGCCTTGGTCTGAAACAGAAAGGCCTGCATGCCAGGCAACTTCCCAGTCCAGCGCAAACTGAGATGATTGGTCACCCTACAGAACAGCTGGGGGACCCTTTAGAATGACTAATTTCTAATAATTAAGGCTGTGAGGATCTCAAACGACCAGGTTTTGGGCTTTGCAGATAAATATAGCATTGGGCAGTGGGGTCTGGGCCTACATGTAGATAAGCAAAACCAAAATACCCCATGAATCCTAGGGAACCTGCTATTAATGCTGGAGGAGTAACCTTTATGTTCAACCTCTTTGGACAAGACCACCCTCTATGTGCCTCTTCACTCAACTCACACAGAAATGTTGGGGCCTATGGGGGATCCTGCAGGGGTTGCCCAGGTCTGCAGCCTCCTAGCTCTCAAGAGGAGGGAAGGGGTCCTCAGAACTCAGGTAGGCATGGCCCTCATGGGGCCAGGGCCAGGGCAGGGCCTGGGGGGCACAGGGCTGGTCCGGTTCTTACCGAATTGATCCGGTCAGTGTGGTTGGAGACCCGTGTGAAGACGGAGGGCTTGTGGTAGTAGTTGCAACCAAGGGAGGACCCGAAGCTGACCACGCCGTGCACTTGCCCCTGGCCGTTAGCCGCCTGGCAGTTCAGTGGTCTGCCGGAGTCCCCCTGGGGAAGGCCAGTGTTCTGTCAGGAGGGGCCTTTGAGCTTGGGTGGGGCGATGGGAGGGGAGGGGAAGGGGCCACCCTTCAGAGCCCCGTGTTTTACATGTTGGCAGTGCATTTATATTGTTCCGCGGTGGGTTGCCGTATTCTCGGAGGCCAGGCCTTGCGGTCACAGCTCAAGACGGCACCATAATACCAACAGGAGCTGTGTGTGTGCCTGGAATGGTGCTGGCACTTTATAGGCCTTATCTCATTTAATCTTTACCAAAACCTATGAGGTAAGTGTTGCAGCATCCCCATTTCATCAAAGAGGAAGACAGAAGCCCTCAGACAGGCTGTGCAAGCAGTAAAGTGGAGGAGCTGGGACGTGACCCAGAGTTAGAATGCCACGCGCTCAATCACCACCGGCCACTTCCTCCCGTTGACGGAGTGTCCCGGGGGCCCGTCTGCCTGGGCAGAGAGTGTAGGGGCCCAGTGTGATCTGAAGGACACGTGAAGCTCCTTCCCGCTCTGTCCCCACTCTGCTTCAAAGTCCACCACATAGCAAGTCCTTTTGGTTAAGACACTGTATCAGAAAGGCTCTGTGGCAGCTACCATGAAGGGATACGTTGGGTCATGAATGGGACTAATTCAACAGATAAACTTGAAATCACCTTAGAAAGGTCCTAACCCAGCAAATATGTCCCCTTGGCTCCCTTACTACACAGAGGAAAGAATAAGAGAGATGACAGTCGTGAGAGACCTCAATGAGACCCAAGGAAGGACTTCCCAGCAGTGAGAGGGTGGACACTACTACAAGGAGAATCTCAAAATATCTTTTCTGGAGACTGCAAGGACAAAGGTCAGGGTTCAAGTGTGTGAAGCTGTTTCCCAGTGCTTTGCTAGCAGCTGGGAGGATGGAGTCCAGGACCCTGAGAGACTCTCCCCATCCTCAGCCTCATTTTGTCAGTGTGTGTGTGGGGTCACCTGACTTCCTGCACTCACACTGCAGCTGGAGATCACACCATCACCCCCAGCACAGATCATATTGGTCTTCACAGTCCTGCCCCACCAAACAGGTTGGGAGCATGTGGCAGAGTCCACAGCCAGCAGCTCGCCCTGCTGCAGGATGTCAGGAAGAGCTCCTCTGGCTGCATGAGACAAGAGAGAAGGTGTTACAGGGACAAAGGGACTCCTGAGAAAAAAGCAAGTAGTGGATGCCCAGCCTCTTTCTTTATGGTCCCTCTTACTTCCCTCCATCCATAGGGTTGCCATGAGAGCAGCCATGTTTGCCCATACTGTATCCTCACAGTTGATTGGGTAGTGTTCTGGCCACAGCTGATTGGTTCAGGGGTGAACACCTGACTCCAGCTAAGCCAATGAGCTCCTTCTCCTGAGAATTTGGGGGTGGGACTAAGAAATCCCAGCCAGAGAGGATATAAATCTGGGAGCTGTTGGTAGTGGCTGCCATTTTCTTCTAGGGAGAGAAGGATGGAGTAGATCCACGAAGAAAAGAAATTCTGAGAGAGGGTTTCCTGAGTTTCTCATAGTCTTTCAGCCCCTGTTTCTCTCCTGTTCCTGAAGCCTGGCTGTCTCTGGCCTTGGCTGAGTCTCTTAAATCCTTATAACAAACTCTCCATTTTGTTGTGCTGGCTCCATGGTTTCTACCACTTACCTTAAATAT
Organism: Aethalodelphis obliquidens; assembly: GCF_003676395.1. Lineage (NCBI taxonomy): Eukaryota > Metazoa > Chordata > Mammalia > Artiodactyla > Delphinidae > Aethalodelphis > Aethalodelphis obliquidens. The sequence continues at coordinate 41,048,261 of NW_020837953.1, forward strand.
GACGGTGAGCCTGCTGGCATCTGGAGACCCAGCTTGGGAAAAATATTTGAATGCATTGAAAGTAGCGCTTTCCTAATGGCTCCCAACGACACTGCCACCATCACTTTCATTACTATCATCACTGCTACTCATGTCAAAGACCAATAATATTCTTCACTTGCATTTTATTAGGCCGTTCAAAATACTAAACTAATCCTCACAGTAAGTATTTATTCCTATTTTGGACATTGGGACAGATGGGACATTGAAGCCAAGAGAAATTAAGCAGCTTTCCCAAGACCATCCTAATTAAATCTAGTCTAACCTGTATTATATTTTGCAAGTGTATAAGCATTTTCTCATCTCTTTTGTCATCTCTTTTAACCTTTGCCAACCGTATTTCCATTTTACAGATGAGAAAACTGAAGCTAAGGTTACACAGCTAGTGACCAACAGAGCTGGGGATAAAGCCAAGCATTTGGACCCTTCCCTGGCTCTTGCTGCCTCCAGTGAAATACTTTCTGCCTGGGTGTTTTCTGATAAATGAACCAGTGGTTGTGCTTGTATCTCAGTAAGCATGAGATACACTTCCCTCTTCTTACTTCTGCTGAGTTTCCATGTATCCATGTTTTTGCAGATAAGCCAGGCAAGAGGGTGATACTAATTTGAGTGTATGTGTGTTGATGTACCTCTGTAAAAAACGTGTCACTTATAGATTTATGTCATTATGAAAAAAAAATAACCACTTATCTGCATGAGCCTTCCTAGAGCTTTCCAAACCTCTGGTGATTTTACAAGGGGAGGGCAGGTCCTCTGTTCCTTCTTGGTGGCCTACTGTCATTGGCTTTCTGACCCTTAGGGCTTATGTCAAAAGGAGACCCACATGTAGCCAGGGTCTGAGCAGCAAGGTCAGGAGGCACGTGGGACAGATGAGTTTTGAGATGGAGAGCAGAGAGTCTGATGAGGGCCCCAGGGACCTTTGTGGAGCTCTGGAATCCTGAGGTCACAGAGTGAATGCTATTTTGGACTCTGGCTTTGGGCCATAAAAAGGGACTTCTGGGGACTTCCCTGGCGGTCCAGTGGTTAGGACTCTGCACTTCCACTGCAGGGGGCATGGGTTCGATCCCTGGCTGGGGAAGTAAGATCCCACATCCCACATGCCGCGCGGCATGGCCAAGAAAGGGGAGAAAAAGAAAAGGGACTTCTGTGCCAGAAGTCATGTAGTCAATGTAACCCTCATTCTGTCCTAGTGACAGTGACAACAATTAACACACAACACCTACTATGTGCCAGACGCTGGGCTAAGTGCTTCCCATGGATTATTGACAACTCTGTGATACAGGTGCTGTTATTATCCCCATTTTACAGATGAGGAAACTTCAGTGTGGAAAAGCTAATTAAGTAACGTGCCAAAGGTCACATAGCAAGTAAGTGGAGGAGCTGGATTTGAACCCAGGCAGTCTGAATTCCTTTTTTTTTTTTTACATCTTTACTGGAGTATAATTGCTTTACAATGGTGTGTTAGTTTCTGCTTTATAACAAAGTGAATCAGTTATACATATACATATATCCCTATATCTCCTCCCTCTTGCTTCTCCCTCCCTCCCACCCTCCCTATCCCACCCTTCTAGGTGGTCACAGAGCACCGAGCTCATCTCCCTGTGCTATGCGGCTGCTTCCCACTAGCTATCTACCTTACATTTGGTAGTGTATATATGTCCATGCCACTCTTTCACTTTGTCCCAGCTTACCCTTCCCCCTCCCCGTGTCCTCAAGTCCATTCTCTAGTAGGTCTGTGTCTTTATTGCCATCTTACCCCTAGGTTCTTCATGACCCTTTTTGTTTTTCTTAGATTCCATATATATGTGTTAGCATACGGTATTTTTCTTTCTCTTTCTGACTTACTTCACTCTGTATGACAGACTGTAGGTCCATCCACCTCACTACAAATAACTCAATTTCGTTTCTTTTTATGTCTGAGTAATATTGCATTGTATGTATGTGCCACATTTTCTTTATCCATTCATCCGATGATGGACACTTAGGTTGCTTCCATCTCCTGTCTATTGTAAATAGTGCTTCAATGAACATTTTGGTACATGACTCTTTTTGAATTATGGTTTCCTCAGGGTATATGCCCAGTAGTGGGATTGCTGGGTCATATGGTAGCTCTATTTGTAATTTTTTAAGGAACCTCATACTGTTCTCCATAGTGGCTGTACCAATTCACATTCCCACCAGCAGTGCAAGAGTGTTCCCTTTTCTCCACACCCTCTCCAGCATTTATTGTTTCTGGATTTTTTGATGATGGCCATTCTGACCTGTATGAGATGATATCTCATTGTAGTTTTGATTTGCATTTATTTAATGATTAATGATGTTGAGCATTCTTTCATGTGTTTGTTGGCAATCTGTATATCTTCTTTGAAGAAATATCTATTTAGGTCTTCTGCCCATTTTTGGATTGGCTTGTTTGTTTTTTTGTTATTGAGCTGCATGAGCTGCTTATAAATTTTGGAGATTAATCCTTTGTCAGTTGCTTCATTTGCCAATATTTTCTCCCATTCTGAGGGTTGTCTTTTGGTCTTGTTTATGGTTTCCTTTGCTGTGCAAAATCTTTGAAGTTTTATTAGGTTCCATTTGTTTATTTTTGTTTTTATTTCCATTTCTCTAGGAGGTGGGTCAAAAAGGATCTTGCTGTGATTTATGTCATAGAGTGTTCTGCCTGTTTTCCTCTAAGAGTTTGATAGTTTCTGGCCTTACATTTAGGTCTTTAATCCATTTTGAGCTTATTTATGTGTGTGGTGTAAGGGAGTGTTCTAATCTCATACTTTTACATGTACCTGTCCAGTTTTCCCAGCACCACTTATTGAAGAGGCTGTCCTTTCTCCACTGTACATTCCTGCCTCCTTTATCAAAGATAAGGTGACCATATGTGCGAGGGTTTATCTCTGGGATTTCTATCGTGTTCTATTGATCTATATTTCTGTTTTTGTGCCAGTACCATACTGTCTTGATTACTGTAGCTTTGTAGTATAGTCTGAAGTCAGGAAGCCTGATTCCTCCAGCTCCGTTTTTCGTTCTCAAGATTGCTTTGGCTATTCGGGATCTTTTGTGTTTCCATACAAATTGTGAAATTTTTTGTTCTAGTTCTGTGAAAAATGCCAGTGGTAGTTTGATAGGGATTGCATTGAATCTGTAGATTGCTTTGGGTCGTAGAGTCATTTTCACCATGTTGATTCTTCCAATCCAAGAACATGGTATATCTCTCCATCTATTTGTATCATCTTTAATTTCTTTCATCAGTGTCTTATAATTTTCTGCATACAGGTCTTTTGTCTCCTTAGGTAGGTTTATTCCTAGATATTTTATTCTTTTTGTTGCAATGGTAAATGGGAGTGTTTTCTTGATTTCACTTTCAGATTTTTCATCCTTAGTGTATAGGAATGCCAGAGATTTCTGTGCATTAATTTTGTATCCTGCTACTTTACCAAATTCATCGATTAGCTCTAGTAGTTTTCTGGTAGCATCTTTAGGATTCTCTATGTATAGTATCATGTCATCTGCAAACAGTGACAGTTTTACTTCTTCTTTTTCAATTTGTATTCCTTTTATTGCTTTTTCTTCTCTGATTGCTGTGGCTAGGACTTCCAAAACTATGTTGAATAATAGAGGTGAGAGTGGACATCCTTGTCTTGTTCCTGATCTTAGAGGAAATGCTTTCAGTTTTTCACCATTGAGGACGATGTTGGTTGTGGGTTTGTCATATATGGCCTTTATTGTGTTGAGGAAAGTTCCCTCTATGCCTACTTTCTGGAGGGTTTTTATCATAAATGGGTGTTGAATTTTGTCAAAAGCTTTCTCTGCATCTATTGAGATGATCATATGGTTTTTCTCCTTCAATTTGTTAATATGGTGTATCACGTTGATTGATTTGCGTATATTGAAGAATCCTTGCATTCCTGGAATAAACCCCACTTGATTATCCATCTACGCTATCCTGCTTCTCCAAGGCAGCAGCCATTTTTTCCAGACTCCCTGGATGATGAGTGGGGAGAGAGCCCCTGACTGGACAGGGGTGACATTGCCTCCCTTCCCTCCCTTGGGATCCTTGGGGTTCCCAGCACCCACTTACTCTGCAGCCTTCCCCAGTCCGTGACATAGCAGATGTAGTTGTTGGGTAGAATGGCGCCAGTGGGCGGTAGGCAGCTAAGCTGGATCTTGTCAGTCAGGGCGATGGGGTTGGCCAGTTTGAGCAGGGCAGTGTCGTTCCTGGGTTTGTCAAGAGGCAGAGCATAAAGAGAGGGTTGACTGGTCCTGCCCCAATTATATTTCTGATTTTAGCCCCAGCGGGGACCATCGAACCCCCTCCTCGGCCAGCCTGCTGGTGAATCTTCCTTCTGTTGGGGTTATGAGGGATTGGGGAGCAGCTGTGGTTAAACCCCAGGATTGCATTTTGTCCCTGGTGGAGCTTGGAGCCCTAAATTCCCCTGAGGCCTTTCAGGGGACTATACAGAACAGGGAGGGCAAATAGGTTTGTCTTGCAATGTCTACTCTGATGGATTAGTTTGTGGCTGCCTGGCAGGCTGTGTTGACAAGGATTCTGAGGCTCTGTCCAGGGTCAGCAAGGAAATAAATCCATAACTGCTTGGTAATGTCTGTCCCAGCCATATGCTTCCTATGTTTGGTTTAGAAAACAGTAGATGTTCAGGCTGAAAGGCCTTTTTACCTTTACTCTTTACTCACCCTTCCACCTTGAGTTCTGCTGCCAGATTTATCCATTAGTCTCACGTCCTTGTCTAGGAAACCTTTAGTGATTGGCAGATTACATTTTCCACGATGGCTGCAATGAGATCTCCCATCCCATCGGTGCTTGTTGCAATGTGATGTTGACACTCTGTCCTTTGAGAGGAGGGGACTGGGTTTCTTCCCTCTGGTTGGGGGGTGGGGGACTGTGATATAGAGGAAGTGACACCATGTGACTTCTGAGACTAGGGCATGAGAAAATGCAGCTTCTGTCTGGTCCTTCAGGATTCCTGTTCTTTGGTCCTAACCTCTATGCAGTGAAGAAGCCCAGGCCACATAGAGAGTCCACGTGTATGTGAAAAGGCCCTTCTCCACTCTCTGCCCACCCATCTCCTCCCCATCTCTTAAGGCTTCCCTGGACCCATTCTGTGTCATTTTATGGCTTTCCAGCGTCTTGTCTGTGTGTATTTCATCTAGTTGACAAGTCCCTTTGGGGGCAGAGACTGACTTATGACTCACGGACACCCTGCATCCTTTGTGCACCATCATCGGTGCTGGACCACAGCAGGCTGCCCGGATGAAGGATCACAGGGTGTTATGGCCACAGGGCATCCGCCCGCTCTCCCCAGGGCTGTGATGCAGAGTCTTCTGGACGATATGGCAGAATGAACTTTCTGGGCAGCCATTCAAGAGTGGCACCTTGGGCTGCAGAAGAGCCCTTGCATGTGGATAAATTATGCAGATTTGAAGAGATGGCTGGGGCTCTTCTTTCTAAAGGCCCTTCTGGAACTGCAGATCTGCTCTTGGGGATTGGGAGAGGATGATGGATACCTCTGGGTTTCGGGAAGGTGATGGGGAAGCAGGAAAAGGGAAGACAACTTTCTGTCCCCAGAAAGTGGGGACAATCATGACGACAATGATGATGGAAAGTGTTTTGAAGATGTGCTCAGATCAGGCCTCTGCTGGGCACATCACACCTGATTTAATGCTACTTTCTGGATCTGTATCTTCAGGCAAGTTCCTTCACTTCCTAGGTCGTGGTTTCCTCATCGGTGAGTTGGGGATAATAACAGTACCTCCCGCCTGGGGCTGTTGTGAGGAATAAATATGCTAACGCTCAGGAAACACCTAGCACAGTGCCTGGCACAAGGAAAGCACTAAGTGTTCGTTGGCGTGATTGTGCAAACTAACTCCTGGGGGTGGAAGAGAGCTCACTGGGAAGGGGGCCTAGACTGTGAGGTTCTGGAGGGTTGGCGACCCCCACCACCCCTGCCTATCCTTGTGGAAGACCAGGCTGGCTGGGCACAGTCTCTGCTGGTCACTGGAGTGCCTATGCTTGCTTGTGTGATTAGAAAGGGGGAGTTCCCTGAGCTGCACTGAGATGCTTGGGTTTAGGCAGCCCCCTAAACCCCGCAGGACTGGGGGCCTTGTGTGTTTCACTCACTGTTGTTTCCTGGTGCCTAGAACAGGGCCTGGCATATAGTAGGTGCTCAACAGATACCTGTGGAATGAAGGCGTGAGTGAACCCATGGCTCTGAATTTTGTTTAATACCACCTGGATCTCAGGATTAGTGATGATGAAAGAAGTTTGATGTTCCAGCAACTATTCCCTGCCCCTACATGTGCCCGCTCCCTGGGGTAGGGGGTGGAGATTCAGGGGTGAATCAGGCATGGCCCAGCCCTTGCAAACTTCCGGCTAGAAGGGGAATTAGATGTGAATTCATCTCTAATGCACCTTGAGAGTGGGCCGGGCGGGAGGAAGGGGTTGATTCCACCAGTTTTCTGACGGGCAGAGAACCTTCCCTGCCTCTTCTTCCTCTCCCTCCTTTTTTCCACTTCCTGGGACCACTTCCCTCTACTTTGATGGCTCAGACATAGATCCCAGCACTTACACCTCTTTACTGCACCATTATTGTACTATTACTGCTAATAGCCCACACATATGGCTTCTATCATGTGCCAGGACTTTTTCTAAGCGCTTTACATACATTATCTCATTTAATCCTCGCAACAACCCTAGAGGTAGACACTATTACTGTCCTTATTTTACCAAAGAGGAAACTGAGGCACAGAAAGGCTAAGGAACTCGTGCTGGGCCACGCGGTCAGTATTCGTATCTAAGCCTCCAGGCTCCAGAAGCTCGACCCCTAACCACCACCCCTCACTGCCTCCCAGCCACACTTCTGGCCGTGGGCTCCTTGAGAGCTGGCGTGGTGACCTGTGCATCTCTGTGCGTCCAGCACCCAGCACGGCACGTGGGACATGGCGGGTGAACATAGGATGGTATGTGCTTGTCTACGAGGAGTTGGGGGAAGCCGAGTTGCCATCTCCCTGCAGGTCGGGGAACAATCACTGGGGGGCTTTGCAGAGCTCTGTGCCCCTTGCCAGCTTCCTGTGTGTGTTACCCCAGGCTGTCCCAGCAGAGTATCAGGGAATCTTTGAAAAATGTCAAAGGCGTGTTGGGAGGAGACACAGAGTAGGGGACAGCAGAGGGACTGTGTCCTACTCCACTCATAGACTCCACTTATAGTGGGACCTGCAGACCGATCCCTGTGTCCCCAGGACTTGGCACAGAATAAATACACGGTCAGTGAGTGCCTGCGGTGGACAGGGGAGCTGCAGGCTTAACTGGCAGGAGATCCAGGTCGCTCTGACAGTCTTTGCCTCTCCCTCCACTAGTCACAGCCCAGCCCAGGCATCTTTGGGGCCGAGAGCTCCTCCCCACTCCCTACAGAAGGAGCAAAGGATGGGGCAGGGTTGCACCCACTGCCTTCTGGGAGACGCCCCATCCCCGCTCTGCACCCCTGCCAACCCACCCCCCAAGCGCACCCAGACAGAACACACCCTTTGGAGAGCTGGTTGGAGTTCCAGTCCTCTTGCACCACAAGCTTGGAGACCTTGACAGCCAGCGCGCCGGGCTCATGGGTGGCGAGGCAGTGCTGGCCCAGCACCACACTGTAGGTCCTGGAGGAACTGGGAGAGGGGACCGAGCAGGGAAGGTAAGCTCTGGGCGGTCCTTTCCTCTCTCTGGGCCCCTATGGGCAGGGGCCCCAATCAATGCACTGTCTGGAGGCCTGGCTCTGGCCAGTGCTGGGATGCGCCCAAGTCAGTGCCTGCCCCAAGAGCTGCTAGTTGGCGCTGGGAATTTTTCTTCCCTCTGGGCAATCGGTTGGTTATAATAACTATAACCAAACAGTAATTACAACTATATTATACCAACTGTAAACTATGATATAAAATAAAAGTTATAATAATATAAACTCTGTGTTACTATGGGGGAAGTGAGATGGATACAGAGATAACAGCAGTCATTTATCCTCAAGGGCATCTTTTAATTTAACCCCTCACCTCCCATTTTTAGATGGGGAACCTGAGGTTCAGGGAGGAGTAAATGGTCCAGAGTCTTGCAGCTCTTTAGTGACAATTCAGAACTAGAACCAGGACTCCTGATGCCCAGGCCTCTATTATTTCCCCCCGCCCGCCTCACAGAACTTGTAAATCAGGTGAGGAGAAGGGACCTCTCCTGGCTATGAAAGCATCACATTGGCCCAGCGGAAACTCCAGTGAGCACCAACCGGTGTGAGATAAGCAGAGGCTGTAGGGAGGGAAAAGGACAGGTGATCAACGAATGTCACAGAGCCCTTCCTGTCCCTTGTGGGCCTTTATAATGGTGCCAGTTCACTTTTATTGAGCACTTACTAAGAGCCAGCCCCTTTAATGCATCATCACATTTAATCCACACTAAATTCTGTTACCTGATTTTTAGCAGGTGATGGTATTGAGGCTTGGAGTAGTTGTTCAAGTTGCTCAAGGGAACCCAGTTCCAGATCCTGAGGCCACATCTAGTTCCCCCAAGAGAACAGGAAATTGGCCTCCTCCCTCTCCATAGTCCCCCTCAGCGCCCCGCAAGGGATACTTAACCCATGTCACGTATGGGCCCATCAACTGACCGACAGACGGAACTATACATTGATGAGAACTTGTTTCTCAGCTGAGGAAGTGGTTCTGTGCAAGGCTCCTTCACACAGGGTGGTTCAGGCCATCTGGGCTCCAACTCTGAGGGATGAGCATTGGCCAGTGGGGTGAGTGGGCTGGGAGACTGGGGAAGAGCACTCACCTGATGTAGTGGGCAGCTGTCAGGACCCAGTTTTGGCCTGTCAGAGGCCCTCCGCAGGTGTGGCGCCACTGGCCATTGGAGCTGTACTGCAGGGAGACCTGGGAAGAAGTGCAGGTGCTCTGGTCACTGAAAGGACCAGGCTCCTCTGCTCTGCAGCTTCCCAGCCCTGAGAGCGGGGCCAGGGTCAGGTGAGCAAGGCACTCCCCTCAGGTGCAAAATCTAAGGGGCCACCAAGAAACTCGGTAATCAGGATAAATAACATTTTTAATAATCTTTAGAAAATTAGCACAAAAAATCTCTGATGAACAAAATGTCAAAAATTTAAATAAAGACAGTATTAAAAAGTAATTGTTGGGCTTCCCTGGTGGCACAGTGGTTAAGAATCCGCCTGCCAATGCAGGGGGCACGGGTTCGAGCCCTGGTCCGGGAAGATCCCACATGCCACGGAGCAACGAAGCCCGTGCGCCACAACTACTGAGCCTGCACTCTAGAGCCCGCGAGCCACAACTACTGAGCCCACGTGCCACAACTACTGAAGCCCGCGCGCCTAGAGCCCGAGCTCCGCAACAAGGGAAGCCATGACAATGAGAAGCCCGCGCACCGCAAGGGAGAGTAGCCCCCCGCTCGCCGCAACTAGAGAAAGCCTGCACGCAGCAAAGAAGACCCAACGCAGCCAAAAATAAAATAAATAAAAAGTGATTGTTTTGAACATCTTTCGGCAACATGACTTGTTGGGGTTTTTCCCTTCTTGGGAGCTATTTCTTTAGGACATATTCCTCCAATTTAATATGTGTAAACCAAAATTTTGATTTCCCCCCCCGCCCCAAGTCTGTGTTTTCCCATCTTGGTAAATGGCAACCCCACTGTACCTGCTGTTCAGGCCAAAACACTAGGCAGTGAATTTGCTGCTTCTCTTTCTCTCATATTCCTCATTCTAATCCACCAGCAAATCCTGCCAGCTCTACTTCCAGAATATGTAGACAGAACGCATCCCTCTTCCCACCTCAACTGCTGGTCCCAACCATCTTTATTTAACTCTCACCTGGATTATTATTGTAGCTTCCTATGTATTCTCCCTGCTCTCACCCTGGCCCCTCCCTCACCCCATTTCTCAACACAGCAGCCAGAATGATCCTTTTAAAATGTAAGCATGATTATATCTCTTCTCTGCTCGAACAGCCAGTGGCTCCCCCTATTACACAGTGTGAAACCCCGAACTGAACAAGGCTCTACAAGTCTCTACATGACCTCCCTGACCTTATAGGCTCCCACTCCCTTCTGCTCTAGCCACATTGACCTCCACGAGGTTCTGGAAATACACCAAGCCCACTTCTGCCTCAGGGCCTTTGCACTTGCTGTTCCTTCTGCCTGGACTATTCTTCTCTTATGTATTAGCATAGCTTTCTCCTTCACTTCCTACGGGTCTGTGCTCAAGGTTTTCTTCTCTTTCTTACCTAAAACAGAGTATGCACGCTCATGTGCACACGTACATCCTTACACACGTATGCACACATATGAACACACACATCCCTTTTCCTCTGGTCCTGCTTTATTCTTCATCATAGTATCTATCATCACCTGACATTATGAATTTACCCATTCAATTGTTTATTGTCTCTCCCACTTTAATATAAGCTCTGTGAATTTTTTTTCCCACTGCTGTATTCCAGGTGCCTAGAACAGTACATGTCTCATGGTGGGTCCTTAATAAATTGAACAAGTGAGTGAATCAGCAAATGAATGAATGAATAAATGAATGAATGGATGAGTGAGTGAATGAATGAAAGTAGACTCACCAGGCAAGGGTCTGGTCTTTCCTGCGGAACTTGTCACCTGTTGCTCTAGTTTTTCCCTCAAGACTAGACCCACCGATAGGAATATGAACATACATAAGTGTACCTTACCCTACAGCTCCTCAACTTTTAAAAAATATTTTTGTATTTTTTAAAAATGTATTTTATTTTATTTATTTTTGGCTGCATAGGGTCTTAGTTGCTGCGCCCGGTCTTTCTCTAGTTTCGGCAAGTGGGGGCTACTCTTCATTGCGTTGCGTGGGCTTCTCATCGCGGTGGCTTCTCTTGTTGCGGACCATGGGCTCTAGGTGCGCAGGCTTCAGTAGTTGCAGCATGTGGGCTCAGTAGTTGTGGCGCGTACGCTTAGCTGCTCTGCTACATATGGGATCTTTCCGGACCAGGGATCGAACCCGTGTCCCCTGCACTGGCAGGTGGATTCTTAGCCCCTGCGCCACCAGGGTAGTCCCTCATTTTTTTTTAAACAAAAATGTGTTTCTATTTAGATTTGATAGTTTAATAGGTGTGGGTTGGAACTTTAAGGCGGTTGCATTTGGTACTGTTTGGTTCTCTGCCAAAGCTGTCCCATCTCCTTCCCCTTCAAGTCCTTGCCAAGGCCAAGCAGAGAGGAGGGAGGTGACAGCAGAGCATTGTGTGCTCTGACCAGGGTTCCCGTGGAGGAAAAGCAGGAATGATGCCTGCTTTTCTCCAAACATCCTCATTTCTGATTATCCACGTGGCATTTTCTTGTTTGCTTGACATTTAAGGGGCCTTAGATGAACTGGCTTTTTAAACAATGCTTAAAATTAGACAAAATTAAAAAAGACACCTAAAAGGATGTCCCCACCCCCAAAATCTGAAAATAGGCTGAAACCATCCTACAGATGTGAAAATTTGAAATAATATGGAAACATAATTTGTGGGTAGCTAAGTGTGGCCATATAATTTGTGGGTAGCTAAAGAGCAAAGGTTGAACCAAATTTGAATCTCCAGTTTCCGCCAGGCTAAGGGGGTGACTTTGGGCAATTATGTAACTTTTCTGAGCCCCAGTTACCTTATCTAGAAAATGGGGATCATAATGCCATAATGCCTGTCAGGGGCTCTTGGGATGATTAACAATTACAATAGCTAACACTTTAAATGTCTAATAATTTGAACACTTACTATATACTAGATACTGTTTTGAGCTCAGAGTGTGAATCAGCTTACATCATAATCACAGCAATCCCATGAGGCACTATTACTATTCCCATTTTACAGATGAGTAAACTAAGGCAACCAATAGAAATTTGTACAATGTGGTCCACGCCATAAGGGCTGTTGTACATTTTTAATATTACCCACCGAGAAAGGTAAATTGAGTTGCTCCACTCATACAGCTACTATGTGGTAGAGCAGGGATCGTCTGGCTCCACGATCTGTCTGGAAACTTTACACATCCTACTTTAATTTTGAATCACATAGCACTTTATTTTCGAGTGTCTGGTGGGTTATGATCTAGGGTCATAATCTTGGGGTGAGTGTGGAACAAAAGAGACCTCTCAGGCAACTCAGAGCAAATTATATCTGTTTAAAATTTTGATCTTTTGTTATGGAAAAGTTTGATTTTTAAAAAATATTGCATTTAAATATTCATTTTGGTTACTGAGTTTTGTGGTGCCTCCTTAGATCTTGCACCCAAAGTGAGTGCCTTGCCTGCCTCACCCTGGTCCCCACCCTGCTTGACCTGCCCAGCAACCCCAATAAAAAAATCTCCCAGGGAAGCAGAAGCAGGAAGTGTAGAGAGACACTTCCAAGACCAACATGAATCAGTTCCCAAGGCAAGGATGCTTTTGTACCAGCAGTGTCAGCGGGTCCAGAGGATGAGGAAATATTTTGGTAGGCAGCATTGATTGGTTCTCAGCACAAGGGTGACCTCTGCTGAAGGGGGAGGTATAGGATCGCTCTTGCAACTTTCCAGAAAAAATATATTATGTGAGTGTGAGAGAAGTGCCAAAAGAATTGGCAACATACACAGAGCCAAGTGTATAAATTGCGAACTATCGGTCACCATCTATTAATTGAGGGGAAGATGAACGGATGTTGCCATTCCCTCCGTGAAACATACTGACGGCGCTATGGGGCACCCTGAACGCTCACCACTAGCACTCACCCCAATTCAACCTTTTTGTTCCCAAACCTGTGTTTGCCAGCTGTGCTTGTATTGTAATTATGTAAATTGATTAAACATGTAACCGATGAAACGCGAGTTCAAAAAGTGAGCTGTGATTTATATGGAAACTAAGTTAAATGCTTGGAAGAGACCAGATAACCCTGACTTTTGAAAAATTGCTGTGAAATTAGGCATCGAAGAGAAAACGGAAAAATTGAGAAAATAGGTCATAAAAATCTGGAAGAGCTCATTCCGATGGCTTCTTGAATGTCTCACAGTCATTGCTCTACTCTAAGGAAATGGAATTATAGATGATGTGTTGTGGGGGGTGGTTTATGTAAGACAGACTGGTGAACAAATATATATGTACAAGTTTTAAATTAAAATAAAATGTTTAAAAATGTATGTGTGGTTTCTAATAATTTCGCTATAACCAACCTTTCAATTACTTAGTCCCAATCACGTCAGATTAGAGAGATTTTACAATATTTATTTATGTCAATGTCAGCCTCATGTATTTTCTTCGGGAGTCCTACCACTAACAGGTCCTGGTAATTTGTGCCCGTGCCCCAACCAGAATTTTTAGTCTCCATATCACTAGGATTATTTTAAGGTAAGGAAGCATTTACTTTCATTGGTAACATCTACTTGTCTGTAGTTAAGAATTAATTTGCGGGACTTCCCTGGTGGCGCAGTGGTTAAGAATCCGCCTGCCAATGCAGGGGGCACGGGTTCGAGCCCTGGTCCAGGAAGATCCCACATGCCGTGGAGCAGCCAAGCCCGTGCACCACAACTACTGAGCCTGCGCTCTAGAGCCCGCGAGCCACAACTACCGAGCCCGTGTGCTGCAACTACTGAGCCCACGAGCCTAGAGCCCGTGCTCTGCCACCGCAAGGAGAAGTCCGTGCACAGCAATGAGACCCAACGCAGCCAAAAAGAAAAAAAAAAAAAAATTAGTTTGTACTGGTTGGTTCCTTAAATCAAGGAATATTTGCATAGGGGGTGATGAATGGTTCATAGGATAACAGTACATGTGTAAGCAAGCATCTGATTGGTTAACAGAGCAAGACTGTATTTGTGAATTTGTGTGTATGGGTTGTGGGTAGGGCAGGTCTTTATCAACGCTGGAGAAGGCACCTCTCCCTCCACCCCCAAGGTTGACCAAGGGCACAGAAATGTATTTTTTATTGGCGAATTTTCCCATCCTGCTCTCTGAGTCCCCACCAATCCTCATCTTTGCCAGTGCAGTAGACCCCGTGGTGGAGGGCAAAGGGGTGATGTGAGGTAGGTAAGGGCAGGGGGGCAGAAGTGGAGGGGTGGGGGGACTCCCCTGCCAGGGACAGCTGTTGGCTCTCACATCTTCACCTCCAACCACCCTGGGCAGGTTGGGCAGGTAAGTGGGGAGCCCACAGCTGAGAGCTGTAAAAAGAGAAAGGGTCGTGAGCCCAGGAAGCAATGACCCAAACGATGTAACCTACACGTGCTGAATTTCCAAATCCCAAATAGAGTATCCCTGTTCTGGAAGGATCTCCACACGTTGCAGAGTCCTGCCCTTTGCTCCACTTATTTGGAACTTCACTCCAGCTTTCTTATAACCACAGGACTGAGTCCAGTGGGTACAGGGACGTCCCATCCCCAGTCCCACCAGGAGACTGAAAATGTGCCTCTGGGTGACAGGACTTACCTCCAGCCACCAATGTAGGCAGCAGTAGGGCTCTGATCACGGTGTGTCTGTAGGAGTCCGACATGTGTGGCCCTGGCTAAGGCCCTGGTTTTATGAGTGAACTTATCGGCCAGAGATACACTAGGAATGCAAGATGGGGATTTTCTCCAAGCCCAATGGAAAAATGGCCTGTGTCCAAATATTTTTTTCCATTTCCCCCACCTGTCACCCTGGCACTACTTTGAAAAAATGCCAAAGGTGGATATTGAAATATGAGTTCTATCTGCTTTTAAGAGATTATGTTATGTGTTAGGGGAAGAAGAAAAATATTGTTGTTGGTCCTTGGAGTTGTGTTTTCATAGAAAAGATTAGGTTGGTGTGCTGAGCAAACAGCATTGTAGGCCAGTGGTTCTCAATGGAGCTGGTATTGCCTACCAAGGGGACATTCGGCAATGTCCAGAGACATTTTTGGCTGGGGATGGGGTATTACTGGTATGTAGTGGGGAGAGTCTAGAGATGATATTAAACATCCTATAAGGCCCCCGGCAGCCCGTCATAACAAGGAATTATCCCACCCTGAACGTCAGTGGTGCCGAGGTTGAGGAAGCCTGTTCTAGGCCATGCTATGGCTTGCTGTGTGACCCTGGACAAGCCATGGAAGTCTCTAGGCCTGGGGCCTGCCCTTCTGTGAACCAGGCAGAGAAACGTGTGCCCAGTCTGTTTTGCAACAATGTGGTGAGGATTTGAAAAACATGAACGTGCTTACCTAGGAGAAGCACAAAACAGACCCACACAGGTAGGGTTTGGCAGTCCCAGCAACAGTGAGGAGGGAGTGCTGGCCGAGGAGGGCTGTATCTATCATCTGCTCCTAAGACGACAACAGTTTGTACTTCTCCAGTAACTTCATCTGCCAAGTGGGGTCAGAGCAGGAACTTCTTAGAAAGGGAGGCTGACACTCACCAAACATATACATCAGATGCACTCAGATGTCTTACCTAATCTAAGCCTTACAAAACCTTGCACAAGGGTCTCATATTTCAAGGGAGGAAGCTGAGGTTCAGAGAGGTAAAGTGACTTACCCAAGAACACACAGCTTCTAAGCAGCAGAATGGGGATTCCAACATAGGTTGGTCTGATTTCCAAGCCCTTTTACTTGATGCCGCTGAAGGTGGCCTTCCGAATGACCTCCTAGCACTGCAATAAGCCCCTTTTTTTTGGGGGGGGTGGGGGGGGGGGGGAGAAGGGTGGAGAAAATGAGCGAGGGTTCCTGATGGATGTTCTCGTTCTGCCTTAAACCTTCACTCTTATTGCTTGTGGTCTGAGCACGGTGCCAGGCAGGCCAGGCTCTGGTGAGACAGTCCTGCTCTGTGACCACAGATTCTACCTTTTGCCCAGCTAGAAAAGCAGAGCAGAAAGTGGACTCCATCTGTTAAGATCTGAGTTCAAGCCCTCACTGAGTCAGATCTGAGCATTATAGCTTGGAGGGACAAGTCACTTCTCTCCTGGGCCCGAGTTTCTTAAATAACAATCCAGGCCTGATTGCAGGATCATTGTATGGGTGAGAAAATGGGTGTGAGAAAATTTTGTAATCTCCCCAGGATCGTGAGGAAGGTGAAGGAGGCTGGGGTACAGAATCCCGTTGCATTAGACGTCAGAATATCTGGGCTCTAGTCCCAACTGCATTCCCTAACTCCTTTAACAGTGTGGGCTCTTGTTTACAATCTGTAGCAGTCACTACAACAACAAACTATTTCTTAAGTTTCCTATTTTATCTTGAATTAATGTGACTATGCCATTCTGTTTCACGTATCTGTGTTTGTTTTACTATAAGATTTTCCCTGTATGAGGTCACTGGACAAATACCAGTTTTGTGCATGCCATGGGCTTGCTGTGTGATCACACAGGTCCTCTGGCCTGGGGCTGCCCATGAATGAAACAGTGAGAGGAACATATGCCTGGCCTATTTCACCATATTGCTGGGAGGGTTTGAAAATGACAGAAAACTTCATCAAACAGGCTTAATTAAGCCAAAGAGTCATTCATTGGGACACAAGATGGAAAAGTCCAGGAGCAGGGCTCACTTCAGGCACAGCTGGATCCAGGGCTCTGGTGATGTCCCTAGGACTCGACTTCTCTCCATCTTCTGGCTCTGCTTTCCACTGTGAGCGTCCACTCTCAGGCTCCATTAACTGGCCTGTAGGAGCTCCAGGTGGTCCTATGGGGACACGAGGGCTACAGAATCCCTGACCCAGGGTTTCTCAACCATGGCACTGTTGACCTTTGGGTGATGGTTCTTTGCTATGAGAGCCCTCCTGTGCATTGTAGGGTACTTAGCAGCAATCCTGGTCCCCGCCCACTAGATGCCAGTAGTCCCTGCCCTCCTCCCTTAAGTTGTGACAACCAGAAATGTCTCTACACATTGCCGAATGTACCCTGGAGAGCAAAACCATCCCCTCTTCCTCTTTCCCCCATTTTGCTGTTCTAGCCTCGCATCCCTCATCCTCAAACACATCAGGGAATGAGTGAGAGCTTCCTGGTAGTTCCCGCAGAAGTCCTGCAACTCTCTCTGATTGGATCCGCCTCAGGTCGCATGCCCATACCTGAACCAATTGTTGTGGTGGAGGAGGGGCTGCTAGGGTGGATTGGCCAGGCGTGGAGCACAAGTCCCACCTCTAGATCTGGGCTCCAGGCTCCTGATGGAGGTGCGGGGGAGGGACAGCACCAAATAACAATGGAGGCTTCTGGAGGGGGAACGGAGGCTGGGAGAGAGAGTGGGTTTTACAGCCCACTTCCCCCTTTGGGGCTCAGTCCCCCATTGATCTGTTGTGGGACAACAAGGCAATCTGTAAAGTTCTAGCCTCGGCTGGGTCTTTGAGGTCTCAGCGGGGCCAGGGAGATGCAGATGCGAATTTCTCACGGGGCGTATGACTCATTCATAAGGGTTCCTCTGAGACGCCATATGCTCTGTGGTTAGAGGCTTGGGTTTGCACCCCTGTGCCTCCTGGTAGGGACTCTGGTCTGGTTCGTCGCTACTCACAGAGTGGTCTGGACCAGCCTAGTTTAGGATCTGGTTAGAAATGGAGACTCGGGGGGACTTCCCTGGAGGTCCAGTGGCTAAGACTTCGCCTTCCAATGCAGGGGCTGTGGGTTTGATCCCTGGTTGGGGAGCTAAGATCCCACATGACTTGCGACCAAAAAACATAAAACAGAAGCAGTATTGTAAGAAATTCAATAAAGACTTTAAAAATGGTCCACATCAAAAAAAATCTTAAAAAAAAAAAAAAGAAATGCAGACTCAGGACTTCCCTGTGGTCCAGTTGTTAAGACTCTGCGCTCCCAGTGCAGGGGGCCGGGGTTCCATTCCTGGTCAGGGAACTAGATCCCACATGCCGCAACTAAGAGCCCGCATGCCACAACGAAGATCCCGTATGCTGCAGCTAAGACCCGGGGCAGGCAAATATATATATGTGTGTGTATATATAAATATAAAAGAAATGCAGACTCTCCCACCCAGGCCTACTGATTCAGCATCTGCAGTTTAACAAGATACCTAGGTGATTCTTCTGCACGTTAACATTTGAGGTGACCTGGGCTAGAACAAGTTTCATCTCTTTACCTCAATTTCTTCACCTACCAAATGCAACAGTAACAATCCCATCTATCTCTTAGGATTGTTGTTAGAATTAAGCAACTGTTTATTCACTTAAAACACTGAGAATCATAAATGTGCAATAAAATGTTCCCTCTTCAAGCCTTAGACCTGTAGGCCTCAGGTATCAGAATAGCACAGAATTCTTCCAACTTTTCCATCAAAGAATCCTAGGAGATCAGGAGTTGGCAAATTGTTTCTGTAAAGGACCAGATAATAAATAGTTTAGAATTGCGGGCCATACGGTCTCTGTTGCAACTACTCAACCTTGCTGTTACAGTGCAAAAGCAGCCCGATAGGCATAGCTGTTTTCCAATAAAGCTTTATTTAAAAAATAGATTTGGTTCGCAGGCTCCGGTTTTCAGTAGATTAATGATGTGGGGTCTAGCATGTAGCAGTCACCACAAGAGCAAAATGTCTCCGGAGTCTCATTCTTCATCCTGAAAGCTTGATCTGAATTTTGCAGCTTATTTCATAGCACAGCTGGGTTTATTTTAATGTGCATTTTTTTCTTCCCACACAATCTTCATAGGAAATCAGTGCTTTGGGAAGATGCTCTGTGTTTATTCTCTGTCATTACCTGCTCCCCAGGCCATCATCTTGTGAAGCTTTGCAGATAGGTGCCCCCCACCTGATGAGAGTGAGCTTCAGAGGACTGACCCCCACGGCCTGCTGGGAATGAAGCTCCCTCTCCTTAGGAATAAAAGGGAGAGGGAGGATCTCCTAATAGGGGTCCAGGTGTGAGGTCAGTAGCAGTAATGATGCCTCCGATCACAAGCCCCTGTTATTTTGTTGGCTCCCAAAGGGAAGGAGGGAGGGATGGAGGGGAGGTGCCCATTTTACAGATGAGAAAACTGAGTCTCTGAGAGGTTAAGTGACTCAGCTGCTGTCATTGCCTATCAGTGGCAGAGTTCAGAGCTCCAGCATAGTGACCGCCTTCCCTTCTGCCCTGCCATAGTTTATGCTATTAATTTGTGTCCAAGATAACGGGTGTGTGTGTGTGTGTGTGTGTGTGTGTGTGTGTGTGTGTGTGAGATTGCCAGGATGGCTCTGATCCTTCACCCCTCCCTGTATCCATGCCTTTTGTTATGTAACTTTGCGGTGGCCTCCTGGGAGGAGGATGAGAGCCCTGTGGAGCTGAGCTGTCCCAGCCAGACCCAGGCTTGACCCCTAGACATATGAGTGATTCCAGCCAAAATCAGCAGGGCCACCTAACTGACCCCAACTGACCCCAGGCGTGTGAGCAATAAATACTTGTCATTGGATTCCACTGAGCATCTGTGGTTGGTTTTTGCTCAACATTATTAATTATGCTGGAAGTAGCTGATACAGTGGGTAAAAGCCTTTGTGAACGTCTTTGAGCAACAATTCTCCTCTTAGGTTTCTGTCTACGTGGGCTCATTGCCAGCTTCGCTCAAGCTTGTCAGCACATGTACAGCCTCCACCCTTTCCTGGCAGGGCCACTAGAGGAATCAGTGTGTGAGGGGGGCCTTGAGATTTCGGGATTAATGGCAGAATAACATGGTTGTTAGTCACACAGGCTCTGGAGTCAGACTACCTGGGTTTAAGTCCTGGTGCCCCATTACTAGCTGTGCAATCTTGGGTGAGGGTTTCTTTTTGTTTTGTTTGGTTTGGTTTTTGAACAGAGAATGGTTTATTGCAGGGCCAAGCAAGGAGAATGGGCAGCTCATGCTCAAAAAGCCTGAACTCTCCAAAGGTTTTCGGGAAGAGTTTTTATAGGCAAAATTTGCCGGGAGGGCTCCAAGGTGTGTAACATTCCTCTGATTGGTTGGTGGTCAGGTGACAGGGTGCTGTTCCAGGAATCTCCGTCATGAGCCTTCTGGCTCTGACCACGTGCTTGGGCTCAGCCTGAAGTTACTGTCCTTCACCTGGGTGGGGGCCTTATTTCCTGTAAAAGAACTCAGAGATAGGTATCAAATTGTTATTGGGTGAGTTTTTTTTTTTTTTTTTTTTTTGCGGTACATGGGCCTCTCACTGTTGTGGCCTCTCCTGTTGCAGAGCACAGGCTCCGGACGCACAGGCTCAGCAGCCATGGCTCACGGGCCCAGCTGCTCCGCAGCATGTGGGATCTTCCCAGACCGGGGCACGAACCTGTGTCCCCTGCATTGGCAGGTGGACTCTCAACGACTGCGCCACCAGGGAAGCCCCTTGGGTGAGTTCTTAAACCCCTCTGAGTCTCAGGTTCCTCATCTGCAAAGGGGGATGATAATCGGGGTTGCCAGGATTATTAAATGAGATTGAGTATATAAAGCCCTTGGATGGTACCTGGCACACAGATTACCAAGTGCTCAGTACACACTAGCCACGGTGCCTGCATTAGACACACAATGGCACTCTAGTGGGTCACTGGCATGAGGGCTCTCATGCCCCCAGGCCAGGGGAACTCCTGCCAAGGCAGAAGGTGGAGGTGGAGGGTCACTGCCTAAGTGCCCACTCTCCCTGGCTCCCAACCACTGGTTTGTGACCTCTTGGACAAAGTCTACAGATCCTTGCTCTCATCCCAGCCAGATCCCAGGGAGTCCTTCCTGACCCTTCCCTTGCCACCCTCTTACACTCCCCACCTAGTACTTTAGATTTGCTGGAAGGGAGGAGTGATGGTGTATTTAACTCCTATGCTGCTTTAACAAATTACCACAAATAAGGTGCTGAAAACATAAAAGTGTACGTTTTTACAGCTCTGGAGGTCACAAGTCCACAATCGGTGTCACTGGGCTAAAGCAGGGCTGGTTTCTTCTGGAGACTCTAGGGGAGAATCCCTTCCCTTGCCTTTTCCAGCGTCTAGAGGCTGCCTGCATTCCTTGGCTTGTGGCCCCTCCCTCCATCTACAAAGTCAGCAGCATCGCATCTTCAGATCTCCCTCTGACTCTGACCCCCTGCTTCTGTCCTCATATCTCCTTGTGACTAATCCCTCTTAAAAGTACTCTTGTTTCTTTTTATGGCTGAGTAATATTCCATTGTATATATGTGCCACATCTTTATCCATTCATCCGATGATGGACACTTAGGTTGTTTCCATCTCCGGGCTATTGTAAATAGAGCTGCAATGAACATTTTGGTACATGACTCTTTGAATTATGGTTTTCTCAGGATATATGCCCAGTAGTGGGATTGCTGGGTCATATGGTAGTTCTATTTGTAGTTTTTTAAGGAACCTCCATACTGTTCTCCATAGTGGCTGTACCAATTCACATTCCCACCAGCAGTGCAAGAGTGTTCCCTTTTCTCCACACCCTCTCCAGCATTTATTGTTTCTAGATTTTTTGATGATGGCCATTCTGACTGGTGTGAGATGATATCTCATTGTAGTTTTGATTTGCATTTCTCTAATGATTAATGATGTTGAGCATTCTTTCATGTGTTTGTTGGCAGTCTGTATATCTTCTTTGGAGAAATGTCTATTTAGGTCTTCTGCCCATTTTTGGATTGGGTTGTTTGCTTTTTGTTATTGAGCTGCATGAGCTGCTTGTAAATTTTGGAGATTAATCCTTTGTCAGTTGCTTCATTTGCCAATATTTTCTCCCATTCTGAGGGTTGTCTTTTGGTCTTGTTTATGGTTTCCTTTGCTGTGCAAAATCTTTGCAGTTTCATTAGGTCCCATTTGTTTATTTTTGTTTTTATTTCCATTTCTCTAGGAGGTGGGTCAAAAAGGATCTTGCTGTGATTTATGTCATAGAGTGTTCTGCCTATGTTTTCCTCTAAGAGTTTGATAGTTTCTGGCCTTACATTTATGTCTTTAATCCACTTTGAGCTTATTTTTGTGTATGGTGTTAGGGAGTGATCTAATTACTCAGCCATAAAAAGAAACGAAATTGAGCTATTTGTAATGAGGTGGATAGACCTAGAGTCTGTCATACAGAGTGAAGTAAGTCAGAAAGAGAAAGACAAATATTGTATGCTAACACATATATATGGAATTTAAGAAAAAAAATGTCATGAAGAACCTAGGGGTAAGATGGGAATAAAAACACAGACCTACTAGAGAATGGACTTGAGGATATGGGGAGGGGGAAGGGTAAGCTGTGACAAAGCGAGAGAGAGGCATGGACATATATACACTACCAAACGTAAGGTAGATAGCTAGTGGGAAGCAGCCGCATAGCACAGGGAGATCAGCTCGGTGCTTTGTGACCGCCTGGAGGGGTGGGAGGGCGGGAGACGCAAGAGGGAAGAGATACGGGAACATATGTATATGTATAACTGATTCACTTTGTTATAAAGCAGAAACCAACACACCATTGTAAAGAAATTATACTCCAATAAAGATGTAAAAAAAAAAAAAAGGACTCTTGTGATTCCACTGAGCCCGTCTGGATAATCCAGGCTAATCACCCCATCCCAGGGTCCTTCAATTAATCACACCTGCAAAATCCCTTTTGCCACGTAAGGTAATGCATTCATATGTTCTGGGATCTATGGCATGGACGTCTTTGGAGGGCTAGTATTTTGTCTACCACAGATAGGCATTGACCCTTGTATGTAACAGTGGGTCTTGTCCCTGAATCTGAGAATTTTACACTCTTGTTGAACAGAGAGAACTGTGGCTTATGTTTTACCATTTATTAGCTAATAAAAAGTAGCTTTGATCATCCAATCACGTTCCCCAAATTTATATAGATTTGGCACTGGGGGGGATGCTGCTGTCCAACACTATACATATGCCTCTTAACTAATTACTGAATTATTACTGAATTACTGAACCTATCTCTCCTTTCCATCTGCAGCTTGATGGTTGGGGCCCCATTAATTCTGGCCTAGAACATTGCAGCAGCCTCCTCACTGGCCTCCCTGCCTCCATTCTTGCCTGCTCCAAATCACCCTCCATATAGCTGTCAGATGAATGCTTTAGTGTGTACATCTGACCACAGAGATCACTTCTCTATCTAAAACCACTCTACGGCTCCCTATTGCCCTCAGAATAAAGTCCCAACGACCCTCTACCATGGCTACAAGTCCTTCCAGGAAGGGCCTTTCTCACTCTCTAGCCACATCTCTTGCCCCTCCCCGTTAGGGTGACTGACCATCCCAGTTTGCCTGGGACAGCACTGAAAGTACCACTTCCTAGAAAACTACTCAGTGCCAGGACCACTGGTCACCCAATCCCTGCCCTGTGCCTTATGCTCTAGCAATACCTTCTGCTTGGAGATTCTTCCAAGCAGTTACCATGACTTTGCTTATGGCCTTCCCTCAGTCAGGAAAGTGACCCCTTATGTTATCCCCCAGGGTATCACTTAGGACTGTGCTGAGCTGCAAGTAACTGAAAACTGGACTACAGTGGTTAAAACAAATGCAGGTTTATTTAGTTTTTACATAATTAGACATTCAGAGAACGGTTGCTGGCATCAGATCTGCAGCTTGATGATGTCTGAGCTCATGTCTCTGTAATTCTCTTCGCCACAAGAAGGCTGCCTTAGTTCCAGGCATCATATCCATATTCATCACAGGGCAGTAGAGCATGGTGGTCAAAAGCATGGGCTCTGGGGCCAGATTAACAAAGTCTGGATCCCAGCTCCATCACCTCCCAGGTAAATCACCTTGGGAAGTCACTAACCATCTCTAGCCTCAGTTTTCTCATTTGTGAAATGGGGATGATGTTAATAACCTACGTCTTAGGATTGTTTTGGAGATTAAGTGAGGTAATACACGTAAAACCTGTAGAACGGTGCCTGGCACAGAGTAAGTGTTCAGTAAGTGTTAGCTATCACTTTGATATTATAACTGCAAGGGACCTGGGGACAGCAAGAAGTTAGCATTTTTAGCCTCCAGTATAGAGACAACTACAAAAAGAGGAGGCTGGGAATGAAGTTTGGGTCAAGCAACCAGCAGCATCTTCTGTATTTTGGTACCTTCTGCTCAAATGTAAAGAATACATTACACTGGGCATCACCACCTCTAGGAAGCCATCCTGGACTCTTCCTGCCTACTCTCACTGGTTTAAGTGTCCCTTCGCCATGCTCCTGGACTGTATTCCTACCTTCACACTTACACCAGGGAACTCAGTGATCTGTTCATGGGTCTGTCTCCTGCAGAGCAGGAATCTTGTCTGGACCATCCCTAGATTCCTACGGCTGAGCTGGTGCTGGGCTCCTTGTAGACCCCATTGCTGGTTGAGAAAATAAAGTATTTTTTGAGAATGAGCTGGACATCGTGGGAGGCCACGGTCCCCATCTCCAGGAACCAAAGTCTGATGGGGAAACTGGACAACTCATGGACCAACCAGAGGCAGCCATAGTTGATGGCTTTCCTAGGAGGACTTCAGCGGCCGGGTTGGGGGTACCTCCCTCCATAGAGCAGCACATCCCCAGGAGCGCCCTGGACCAGAGACCCTATGGTCAGGGGTCGGGGGTCCCGCTTGGATGTACCTCACTGGACACTGGGTCCCTCTCTTTTCTGGACCCCTTGCCCTCCAGTCGGCCTCAGGACTAGAGGGCCCTGCCCTGAGCCTCTTGCCTGTGCACCACTGGACGTCTGCTCCTGTGATCTGGCCCAGCTCTTTCCTTCTCTGGGCCTGAGCTGCCCTGCCTGTCTAGTGCAGTGCAAGCTTTCCCACCTCTGACCTGCTGTGACTATGTGTGGAAGCCATTGCGGTCTGATCAGGGCCCGGTGGTTCACGGCTTATGAGATGTGCGGGGATGGGGCAGGTGTCTGGTGTGTCCTTAACTCATATTCCCTCAGGCACCAGGTGGCTTCCTGGGGGTGCCCCCTCCACCAGCATCCCCAGCAGCTCCTTCCAAGGCCTAACCAGGCTGGCTGAGGGGGATCTCTCATTGCACCCCTGGTATGGAATCGGGCAGCCCCTAGAGAGCCCGGGAACCCGCAGGGGACGTGCAAATCTAGAACACAGGTCGCTTGAGGGGAAAGAAGGTTTATTGTGGTTGCCGGGATTTGCGGCCTTGGTTCCCAGGGATGAATCACAGCTGTAGTTTCTGGAGAAGCAGAGAACAGAGTAAGGGACTCTGCGGGGTGTGAGGCTCTGCCAGGAGGGTAGGAACATGGCCGGCAGCCCCGGGCCTTGACAAGACAGGTTTGCCTCTGCCCGAGGGGTCTGGCCCTCTCGGGCACTTCCGACCACTGTGCAGGTGAGCTCAGGATACCTCCTGCTCCCAGGGTGGAAGGCCCCAGCCCAGGGTGACTCTCTGTCCCCGCACCCTCAAAATATAGACGGCCATCCATGCTGCCCCCTCTCCTGTGCTGGGGCCACGCTTCACATTTGGGAGCACTGGTGGGGAGCCTGGGCTTGGGACAGAAGTATTTGCTGATGGATGAAAGGGTGGGGAAGTGAATGGCCGTTTGCTTCACTGCCCCTGACTCAAGGCTGCCTGCAATAAGCACGCGATCAAAACTTCTTGAAGGAGTGAGTGAGTAAATGGAGTGAGTGAAAGAGTGAGTAGGGGAGTCAGTGAAGGAAAGGCGAGGGAGGGTGAGGGGTGGGTGGAGAGGAGGGGGCAGGGGAGGCGCACCCACCTCGTTGATCCAGCTGTTGTAGGCGGACACGCGGGTGAAGACCGTGGGCTTCTTGAGGGTGTTGCAGCTCAGCCCGGAGCCGAAGCTGACGATGCCCCGCAACTCCCAAGAGCCATCCTTGGCCTGGCAGTTCAATGGGCCGCCCGAGTCCCCCTGCGCCAGACGGGGCGGGCGTCAGAGGGAGGCTCGGGAAGCAGGCGAGGGTCAGGCCGGGGCATATGGGTTGCCCCTGTTTTGGCCTCAGCGTGTCCAACGTGAGGGAGGCAGAGAAAATGTGGTTTGTGGGTAACTTGGCCTTATTCTGGGGGGCCCTGGGGTGTCAGACTAGGTCTTGCTTTGCTGTGTGATCTTGAGATGCTGAGAACCCTCTCTGTGCCTTGGTCTCCCTAGCTGTTCAGGTCACCGCGCCTAAGACTCTGAGCTGCCCAGAGGGATGAGCATGCTGGGAGCCATGTAGAAGACCCGGGAAAGGGAGGAAAATGGAAGTGGGGAGAGGCTCATGTGTTTGAAAACGGGACAGTCCCCGATTGTCCTAGATGTTTCTTCGTTCTGTGTCAGATTCCCTGAGTCTTCTGTCTCCCTGGACCAGCGGAGCTGATGGTGTGAAGGAACGTGTGCCCGGACTTGACCGAAGTCTCTTCTACCTGTGTTAGACTCACTTAGTCCTCATAGCAGCCCTGTGCTTACTACCGCTCCATTTTATGCATGGGAAAACTGAGGTTCAGATAAATCAAACAGCCTGCCCAAGGTTACACAGCTATGAAGTGGGGGGCTGGGACTCGGACTCAGACTCACATTCAACTTTCATGCTCTGGCCACAGTGCTGGTGGGGGAGGGGAAGGGGGACAGTGACAAGTTTCTCCTGAGCCTCTTAGGCCCAGCTGGGACTCAGTCTCCCCCCAGGGAGAGGGTGTGGCGTCTCCCCACTTCTCACTCCTTTGCCCTCCTCACTGCCCCCTCCCATCTGGCCACCTGCAGTAGCGACGTGGGGCAGCGCCTCGACACTTACGTTGCAGGCTGAGATGACACCATCACCCCCGGCGCAGACCATGGTGTTCTTCACATTGTTGCCCCACCAGTCTTTCTGGGAGCACGTGGCGTGATCCACCACGGGCTGCAGGCCCTGCTGCAGCTCGTCAGCGATGGGGCCGTTGGCTGGAGAGAGAATGGGTGGTGACCGGGCGGTCAGCCCAGGCAGCCTCAGCGCCAGCCCAGGCCCAGGCCTTCAGGGAACAGAGGGCTTGATGGGGCTGGGCCATGACCGGGCGAGTTCTGGAGAGACTTTGAGGGACCCACACACAGGCCCTTAATTGAGAGGCGAGACTCTGAGCCAATGGTCCTGAACTGTTTGGGTTAGAGACCCCTCTAAGGGCAGGGAAGGCAGAACCAACCCATAGAAAACCCTTAAGAAATAACCACTGAGTTATCTTTAATTTGGGTTCTGGGGTTTTAATTGCCAATGGTTTCCCTGTAGTTCTCTGCCTTTGGTGTCACACACTGAAAGGTCTTTCTCACCTCCAAACTTTCCAAATTGTAGAGGATCTGCATTTTCATCTAAGTATTCTGTAGTTTCATTTATTTGCATTTAACCTTTTAATTCAGTTGGAATTTACTTGGGCGTGTGGTATAACATAAGGTCATAAGATCTAATCCCCACCCCAAGATGGTTAGTTTCATTTATTTACTAGTCACTGACATGACACTTAGTATGTGCCTAGCCCTGTTCTAAGCCCTTGACAAATTCTAGTCCATTTAATCCTTATAACACCCTTTATATGCACTTGTTAGAGTGTCTGCCACATGGTATATGCTTAATAAATATTAACCATTATTACAAAATTAAAAAAGATGTGAAGATGTTAAGGCAAAAAGGAAAGTGGTGGGCAAATGTGGGTGGTGTGCTTATCACGGGAGCTGCTTCCTCCAATAAGACACTCGTGTTTGGCCAGGGGCTATACTCACTCCAGAGACGGCCCCAGCCAGTGACGTAGCAGGGGTAGTCCTGAGGCAGCAAGGAACCCTCCTCTGGCAGGCAGGCTGGCTGGATGGTGTCACTCAGTTCCACGGGCTCCGCCAGTTTGATAAGGGCAATGTCATTGCTGGAATCCAAAGTGGAGGTGGTGAATGGCAGGAGGGCCTGCTCCCCCAAGCCAATGCTAAGAGGCCCAGGCTGTGAGTTGGGAGTCGGGCCAAGGGTGAGCAGGGGTCCTCCATAAATATCCTGGACCTCCAGCTTCTTACTGGCAGACAGAGATGCCGGAGGACCAATGATCTGCCTTCTAACCCCATCACCCGCTCCTGTAGGTGTAGCTTCTTCCCCTTCCCCCCCACCCCGCGCCACCTTGTGTCTTCACATCATGAAAGGCTTAACAGAGGGGAGACAAGAGCAGAAGCCTTCTGAACCACTGCAAGGTTATGTATCAACTGAAATTCAGCTAAGCAAATTGGAAATTATAACGATAAAAACACTTGCGGATGCAATTTTTAATGTTTTCGTGTCGCCAGAATGAAAATGGACAACCCTAGAGAGAGCCTGGTTTGATTTCTAGTTCTGCCATGTACTGGGCTGTGTGACCTGGGACACATTCCTTAACCTCTCTGATCCTCGGTTCCTTGTCTAGGGCTGTTGTGAGGATTAAATAAGAGATGGCATGTAAGCTGCTTATTACAATGCGAGCATGCATCAGTAAAGGTGAGTGCTGGCTCATCCTCGGGCTGAGAGACTTCAGGTAATATACTGGGGGAGCCTCAGGATCCTTATTCCCTGTGTACTTTCCAGAGACCCTTGGCCAGTGATGGGTATTGGAGGGGTGTCCACCTCCACTTAGCATTTTGCCATTTTGCGTAAAGTCATCATCTGTTGGCTGTTCAGGCTAAGGATGGGGTCCAGGGACAGGCTCCGGCCGCATCTCAGGGACGCCTCCTTCTTCTGAGCTGCTCCTAGGGGGCTGAGGGATGGCCAGCTGGGCACTCACCGAATTAGGAAGGAGCTCCACTTCTCGTGGACAAAGATGGTGTCCACGCCCATGAACACGGAGCCTTCCTCATTCTCCACCTTCAGGTTGTTCTTCCCCAGGGCCACGCGGTAAGTCAGGGTATTGCTGGACAGAGCAAGGGGACCGGGTCAGGGTGGCCTCCTGTCCCCACTGGCCGGTGGGGTAGAGGGGGACGTTGGGTCTTTAGTGACCCAGCTTTGGGGCCACCGTGGGACTTGTTCGGGGGAAGGGAGTGTTCATCCCATTGACCCTTCCCAGGGCACGGGATAAGGACCCTGGTCTTGGAGTCAAGTCCACTTTGACTGCTAGGTGGGTAGGCTCGGCTTCAGTTCTCTCACCTGGAAGGTGGAGATAATCTTGGAACTCACCTGCCAGGGCTGCTGTGAAGATGAGCTAGTCCACATGCTGCTGGCCTGCATTCTCTCTCCTGCATTCCTCTCTAACCGCCTCTTCCTCTCCTCTCACACAAAATGCCCCGCCACACCGGCTTCCGCTTTATTTCTCAAACCTACCAAGTGGGCTCCCTCCTCCGGGCCTTTGCATCAGCTGTTCCCTCCACCTGGAACACCTTACCCCCAGACCAATGACGTCTTCCCTTATTTCCTTCAGGTCTTTGCTCAAACAACTCCTTTCAAGAGAGATCTTCCCCCGGCCATGTCATTTAAAATAGAACTCCTCATACTTTTTATTCTCTTTCTGCTTTATTTTTCTTCATTGCCACTTGCTTTGTTATATATTGTTGAATGGTCTGTCACTCTGTCTTCCACTAGAATATAAGCTCCCTGAGAGCACAGACTGTGTCCTCACTGCCGTGTTCCCTGGCGTATAGTAGGCGCACAGTAAATACTTGTGGACTGAATAAATTAACAACTGAGTTACTGGATGGGAGTAGCTTATTCAGCCCAGTGTCTGGAGTGTGTGCTCAAGAAAAGCAGCTTATCAGGCTCCTGTCCCCGGGCGAGGGTGGGGTGTCTGGGCAGCATCCCGTTCACCTGATGCAGTGGGCAGCTGTGAGGACGTGACTGGGGGTGATCAAGGTGCCACCGCAGGTGTGCCTCCACACGCCATTCTTGAGGTACTGGAGGGAGATCTGGGGGAGGATGGGGAAGGACCACGTGTCAGCACCCAGGGACCTGCTCCCCACCCACCTCCACCTCGCCTTCCCCACCTGCTTCAGTGCGCTTACCTGCCAGGGCCAGCTGTGGGGAACGGCGTTGTCTCCGCCCACCACCCGGGCTGATAGGTTGGGCCGGAAGATGGGGACCCCGCAGCTGGAGGCTGGGGATACAGGAGAGGAAGAGCACAGGTGAGCCAGGCTGGCATCGCTTTGGGGAAGGGGCAGGTGGAAAGAGCGCACATTTGGGGGCTGGGCAGACATGGGTTTGACTTTTCCTGCATGGCTTTGGGGAAGCCATCGAGTTTGCTGGGCCTCAACTTCCCTTTCTGTGAAACGGGAAGACTAGCGCTAACCTGGTAAGTTCGTCCTGAGAATTTAAAAAACATGACATAAATAAATGACAACTAAGAAAAATTAGATGACGCAGGTAAAGAATTGAGCAAAAGACCTGGTATAGAGTGAATGTCGAATCATTGAAGGAAACCCAAAGTGGCTGGCTTGTGTGTGAGTGCCCAGGTACACCTGTGTCCTTCAACCTTACCCTGCGGTCCCTTTTCAGGCACAGCACAGTGTGGGTGTGCGAGCACTGAATCTACAGAATTCCAGACTGTCAGAGCTGGGGAGCTGTGTGGCACAGTGAAGAGCGAGTGCTGTGCAGTGAGCAAGACCCAGACTCAAATTCTGGCTCTACCACTAACCAGCCATGTGATCTTAGATACCAAGATATTGAGCATCACTGAGCCTCGGGGTCCTCATCTGTAAAATGGGCATATTAACAGACCCCGCCTCTCAAGGTTGTTGTAGGATCAAATTGGCTCCTGAACATCAGGGGCTTAGCACAGTGCTCGACACAGAGCAAACATGGGGTACACAGGAGCAGCTATTGTTATCATCACCGTTGTTATTAGCTGGAGGACTCTTAATCAAGTGCTCTCACTTGCCAGAAGAGCCAGTGAGCTTTAGAGAGGGGAAATGGCTTGTCCAGGTCCCGCCAAGAGAGAGGGACATTCGAGCCGAGTTCCTGGATTCCCAATCTGGGAGGTCACCAGCATGGCGGGGGGAGCAAAGAATCCCCAAATGAGAGATGCCGATGCTGGGAAAGGTAGGCCCTGAGGCCCCCCGGGGTCACCCGGGATGAGGCACCTTCTGCGGCCCTGGTGCTTTCCATACCTCATGGCTCATCCTCACCCTGGGGTGAGGAACATGAATCCTATTTTGCAGCTATGGAAGCAGAGTCGCCAAGCAGGCAAGTGGCTCATCTGACACACAGCTGGTCAGTAGTAGCTGAACCCACGTGGGACCCCAAAGCTCCTTTCCTGAAGCCCTGGAGAGCAGAGGGTCCCTGACCCCAGCCTTGTCCCCGGGAGGCCAGCCCAAGCTCACAGCCCGCTGGCTGCCGCTGGTCCCCAAGCCACAGCTTACCGTAGGCCAGGAGCACTGTGAAGACGCTGACGCCCAGCATGTCGTGAGTGCCCGGGATCGAATGGCCATCGCGGTGACCAGTTCCCCACTTATAGGCAGGAGGAGGGTGGGCCCACCTCATCAAGGCTGAGCCACCCCTTGGGAGGAACCTGTTCTGTCAAGGCCCTTTCCCTGACCTTGGCTGGTTACTGTTTAATTTGCGCAGGAGATGGAGCTGGCGTGGAGGCAGGAGTTTCCCAAATATCCTGAGACAGAGCAAATCTGACGTTTACAGGTTTGGGGGGCCCTGCCACGCTGCTTGGCCTGACTCATTTTTCTTAGTTGTCATTTATTGTGCCGGGTGTCGTGCCCAATACCTCTTGCAGTCACTTAATTCTCCCAACACCACGCGGTAGACACTCTTGTTCGCTCATTAAACTTCACGAAGCTGAGACTCAGAGGGTCGGGGGCAATCCGGGGTCACACAGCTGGGCAACAACAGACCCAAGATTTGAAGTCAGCGCTTCTAACGTCAGTCTGGGGCCGCAAACTCCCGTGACGCACCGCTTCCTTCTCTGTCTTTATAGCTCTTTGGTTGCTTCCTGTCCTTTTCTTTCTCCCTTATTCAACTAATACTGTCTGGTCTTGGGGTACCCCCTGCTCTCCAGCACCTCCTCCCCAGGCTTTGGATGGAGGCTGAGGCGTGGGCTAAGTTCCTACCTGGAGCCAGCTCAGGTGTCTCCCAGCAAGGTCTTCAGTCTCCCCGTCTCTAAAATGGGCAGGTAGGACCAGATGGACTCTCAGGCTCCTTTCAGTCCTAAAATTCCATGACTTGGATGTCAAGGTCGTGTGCAGATCTGGATTTGTGATGTGTGCCCAGAAGTTCCAGCCAGAGCCCCAGCAGTTTGGGCTCAGCCTGGCTCTCGGACCATCTGGTTTAACCCACTTGTCCTGAGGCCCGACTTCTCCCCTTTGTCCTCTTTTGACTCATTCTCGTGCTCCTAGGAAGTTGTTTTCTGAGCTTGGCCCACTGGTCCCATTAGGAATTATTTCCTAATAAAGAAATGCAGAACGCTACACACCCTGCCGGTCATGGTGGTGAGCTGGGGGTAGAGGAGGACTCTTAACTCACACGTTTTTACAGCTTAAATCCTTTTTAAAAACAAGTGTGTGTTACTTCGGTCATATTAAAAATCAATAAAGTTTTGACTGAAAAAGCAACAGCAGAGAGGGAGTGTGAGGGAGTGTGTGTAGGGGTGATGGCCTCAGGCCTCAGAACTGGGGTGTCTGGGGGATCTCAGACTCGCTGCGAGAACATTCTGTTGCCTTCTAGAGGCTGGTCAGTGACTACTGCCCACCACACCTCAGACCCAGAGCTGTTGGTCACCAAACTCTGCAAAGGGTCACCCTGGGCTGGGGACTGACATCGTAAAGAGAGACAGGCTGAGCTAGGGAGATATTGGGCGTTGCCAGGGTTCTGGGGGCAGGAGACAAGACTCCTGGTTTCTGTCGCAGTCAGTGACTTGCTGGACCCTGGACCTTGGGCAACTTCTGCGGCCTCAGTTTCTCTTGAACAACTTGGGAAAATGATTAGCTGGGCTCCTGTGGATGGGAGTTTGCTGATTTACACACACAGAGAGACAGCAAGGTCTAGGCGCCCATCTCAGTCACGTGTACAAGCCCATGGATATACAAGCATACAGGGACAGGCAGACAGACACACACACACCAGTGTCCTACATAGAAAGCAGTCTGTTATAAACACAGTCATTCTCAGAGCCCCGAGCCACACGTTCAAAATGTACTCTGATATAGAAATAGCCACAAGTGCACAGGCACATAGGTAGTAAGGTACCAGATAAAAAGTCGTTCATTTTTTTTCTTTTGGAATGTTCACAGAGAAACTGACCTTTTTGGAGAGGGAGGTTGCTGGCTGCTCTGGAAGGTGCAGACAGCATCAGCTTTAGGGGAACTTCATTGTTTTGAGACGTTTACCAGTTGAGGTCCTTTATGTAAGACAGCATCAGCAATTGTGCTTGGAGAAAACTGACGTCACCTTAGTCTGTTTCAGAGGCTGAAGATGGGATGTTGAGTGCTTTGCCTAGTGTTGGACCATATTCCCAAAGGACGGAAAACCTAGAGCCAGTACTTCCTAGCTGTGTGACCTTGCGTTAGTGACTCAACCTCTCTGTGCTTCCACATCCTCATCTATAGAATGGAGATTAAAAAGTGGTACCAGCCTCATAGGGTTATTGTGAGGAGTGCCTGGCATAGGGCAAGCACTATGTAAATGTTGGCTGTTATTATTATTGTTGTTGGTCGTCTGGTTCTCATGAGAGAGCTTGAATCTGGACTGTCACCGGGCCCTTTTGCCTTTGTGGGCCCCTTCCTCCACCAAAAAATATTAAGAATTTTATGTTTTATGACTGCGTGGGTATAAAGACTAGTATAATCCAGTTTGGATTCTATTCATTTTTTTCCTGCCAATTTTAAGAGAAACTAAAACATTTCTGTGGGCCTTAAAGTTATTGTGGGCTCCAGGCACTGCGCCCACCGTACTGATGGACGATTTGGCCCTGGCTGTGGCCCCTCCGCATGTCAGGTTCTGCACAACTGAATGGCTGAGAGAGACATTGGGGAATGTTCTTTGGATCACGATGAGTGCCTGTTCTGGACCCTGGAGATGCCTTTAGGGCAGCCAGGGAGAAAACTGTGCTGTCACTGGGAGCAACTGGGGCAGAGGTGGGAGCTGCCTCTGGGCGTGCGCACGGCTAGTGCCAGCCCCTCCTGACCTGGCCCTGGTGCAGGGAGCCATCGGCCAGAGGACGCCATCCCTCCAGGGGCTCCAAATGCCTAAAGTTATGGGGGTGACACTCGGCTGGCTGACCTGATTTTCTGGCCACCAAGATTGAAGAAGCAGCCCCAGGGGGACTTGGGAATAACTGCAGAAGGGCGCCCTGGGGGAGTGGATTGCTGTAATTGGAGGGCAGGGGGCTTGGTGTTGGGTTAACTTAAAGCTGTGACTCTTACCTGCCCAGACTGTGAGGCACTGACTTACCAGGTACACAGAAGCCCTTCATTCCTTCATTCTTCCCAGACTCGCTGAGCAGCTCCGGTGCGTAGGCGCTGTGCTAGGGCTGGGGCCACAGAGAGGATAAGACCCTGTTCAGCACTGCTGGACCTCCCTGCCTCGCTGGGTGATAAGTGTTCCTTGGAGTGTTCTGGGCCAAGAGCTGGGAGCCCCAAACGAGAAGACGTGAGTTCTGGGTGGGAGCTTAATAGGGGGCAGGTGGGAAAGGGTGGCTTCTCTGCAGATTCCATGTCCAAAACGAACATGAGGACTTGAGACTGTGACGATGCCAGACACCCCCATCCTTATCCCGCTGAAGCTCGTGTATTCCAGGGCCTGGAGCAGGGCCTCCCAGGATCTGGGCACTTAATGTCCCCCAGCCATTCAGGGCCAGACTGTGCTGGAAAAATAACCATGGGTGACTTGGCAGAGGCTGGGCTCAGGGGAAGGGAATGCCAGGAGAAGCAATGCCAAGGTTGGGAGTCAAGCGGGGAGGCTGTTGGTGAGAGCCTGAGAAACAGGGCAGGTGCCACTGACCGGGGCCCATAATTTTTAGTTGCTGGGACAGGACTTTCGGGGGGCAAGTGTTACATCTTGGGTGGGACCCACTAAGGAGGCAGGCCTGGGGGCTGGCAGTGTTTCTCCTCAAAGTCAGATGAAAGTACTGGGTGTTGAGAGAGGGTTTGGGGGCTGAGTGAGGGGTTTGGGGTTTGGTGATGGGGACCGGGACTTGGCGGGGGGCTTACTGAGAGCGCGGGACATGGGCAGGGTTTGAGGAGCTGGCTCCCCTTCCCATTCCTGGTCCCTGAATCACTCCAGGCCTCCTTATTCCTCCCGTGCCCTCTGCCTGGGCTGGGAGTGGGAGGTCTTGTGCGGGCCGAGGCTGGGGCCCCTCTCAGCTGGATCTGATGGTGGAGGGCCTGGCGTGGGACCGCTGGCCTGTGTCCCTCACATTCTGAGGGCTGGAGGCCCACATCCACCACCGGGCCAGCTGGGCGGGGGCTCTGGGGCTTGAATTTTAGCCCTTCCCTGTCAGTATCCTCTGTCCCTCAGTTCTGAGACCCTTTTGCTAGCATGTCAGGGGTTCTGATGCTCTGCCCTTGGGAAGGCAATTGAAGGGCGACGCTTAACCCAAAATGTGGTGTTAATGATAGTGGCATCTCAGGCCACAGGTGGCATGTGGGAGTGGCCTTTCTCAGGAAATACACTTCAAGGACGCAGCCTTCTCCAAGCAGGGACTGTAAGGAAGCCAGAGGTGGAGGGCATCCTGGCTGCTGTCATACCACCCATGTCCACCCGGGGGCAGCGATGCCCAGCCTAATCTCAAACTCCTGCACCCCCAACTCAGGTTGCACTTGACAGACGGGGGACACGCTACCAGGAAACCGAAGGGTTGGGAAGACTTTGAGACCCTCTCATTGAACATGTGGGGTGACTAAGACCCAGCGGGAGCCTGATCTGTCCAAAGCTACACAGGGACCACCTGGCTCTTTGCCTTTCATCCAACCACCCGTCTGCGGGGGAGGCTTGGGGTGCATCTCTGAGTGTGGCAGAGTCTTGGGGGGCTCTAGGGTGCCTCAATCCAGAATCCCCGTGGCCTCGGTGCCACCCCTGGTGCACGTCCTCCTCTGAATGAACTTGCCAGGCAGGGCGGCTGGATGGGTAGGGGCACGAGCTGCGGACCGAGCAGCCTGGAGCTGCCCCGCTTGCCTGTGTGCCTCTGGGAGACTTTCTGAGTGTCTCTGTTCTTATCTGGGAATAACACAGCACCCCCAGCCCCCTCCTGGGCTGGCTGTGCAGATGAAATGAGCTGTTACGTATAAAGAGCTTAGACTAGCCCCTGGTGACAGCAGGTGAGCATCAAACTCAACCTCCCATTAGGAAGAGTCCCTCTTCTCCCTGCTTCTGAAATGACATGGGAGCCACCTGAGCCAGTGCTGCCCCAGCACCCAGGTGACCTCATCCTGTCCGCTCCTTTCCCAGCCCCTCCCCTCTCCCACCCCAACAAGAACCACACACACATAAGAATATAGAATTTTATCTTATTTTAGTTAAAAAAAATAATCGTACCATCGAATGAAGAAGTAGCCTTTTTTTTTTTTTTCCTTTTTCTTTTTTGGTGAGAAGGGAAGAGAGAGAAAAAAAAAGCAATAGGCCAAAAGAAAAAGACCTTTTTATATTCATCTGTATAAACATATCCGCTAAGGCAAACGCAATCCAGGGCCAAGGCTGCTGCACTGGGGTCAGTACCTCCTAATTCCTGCAGATTCTAAGGCCAAAAAAATAAAACCTCTGCAAGTCCAACTCTGCAAGTCCAACAGGAGTTTTGTGGACTCTTGGGGCATTTTACTAAAATAAAGAGTTACCGAGTTTAAAAAGCAGTGACGCTGTCACAACACACACTGGAAGTTGCATAACTGTGGCCTCGGTGGCCATGCGTTTGTTTGGACTGGAGGACGGGCACAGCTTCACGACATAGCAATGGACACAGACGCACGTACACACAGACACGCACACACGTGAGCGAGCACATCAGGAGCCG
The DNA here is from genome assembly GCF_003676395.1 of Aethalodelphis obliquidens. Classification (NCBI taxonomy): domain Eukaryota; kingdom Metazoa; phylum Chordata; class Mammalia; order Artiodactyla; family Delphinidae; genus Aethalodelphis; species Aethalodelphis obliquidens. Next base: position 41,084,965 of record NW_020837953.1, read on the forward strand.
CGTAGGGCCGGGCCGGTGGCACAGGCTTGGCCACGGCCCATCTGGGGATGGGCACGGGGAGGGCTGGGGTCCCCATGCTCCCTCAGGGAGTGGGTGTGACAGGACATGTCCCGTTGCTGGTGACAAGGCGGTGAACGTCACTTGGGGAAGGATGGCATGAAAGAGCCGAGCCAGGCCCCCTGCTCCCCACAACCTGGTCCATGCAAACCACTTAAAGCACTTCTTGGACGCCTCCTGGAGAATGGAGACGTGCTGGTTTCCTTCCCTATGAAGGGGCCAATCCCTCCTCCCCACCCTCTTCTCTCCAGAGACCCTCAGGCTGTTCAGGGCCAGGGAAAGCGGGGGGGTGGAGGGGACCAGGGACTGGTGTTTCTGCCCTCAGAGCCTTCCCTGCCCACAATCCGTGGCATGGCCGGCAGAGTGTGGGCCCTTGAGGTAGATTGGCACAGCTGCCCCCTCACCCTGCCTGGCTGGGCCCCAGAGAGCTGGGGTCTCCTTGCCAGCATGGGGTGCCAGGGGCCTGGGTCCCTTCGCCAAGATAGAAGCCCCCCCCTTGATTCCAGCAGAGAGAGGAGGCAGGGCCAGAGGAACAGGTACTGGTGATGGGGAGCCCGGGTGCCACCCATCAGCTCTATGGGGCCGGCCACGATTCTTGCCACCTGTCGCTCCCCCAGTCAGGGGGGGGCGCTCGAGGGCCCCAGGGGCAGTGCAGCCTGTGGGTTAAGGGCAGGTGGTCTCTGCGGGGGTAGAGGAGGAGGTGGAAAGGGAGAGGCACAGGGAGGAGTGTGTGTGCAGGCAGCCTACCGGCAGGGAGCGCCCTAGAGCCAGAAGCAGGAGCGGCTGCAGCAGGCAGTGGGCGGCCAGGAGGCGAGAGGTGCAGGACTGGCCAGGGAGGGCTGGGCCAGGCCGGGAGGCGGCTGGTGTCAGGGCCTCAGGGACAGCGGCAGGGAGCGGGGAGGGGCCGGGCCGCTCTGGGAGACCCCTCAGCCGGCTTGTTCACAGACACGTGTAGCTTTTTAGCATGGTCCCTTCAGACAGAGCCAAGGATCAGGCTTGGCCTGCGGTCTGCCGGCCCTCGCCACCCTCGCCCGCGGGACTGGGCGCCGGGGCCGGGGCCAGGCGGTGCGGCGCAGCCTCGCTACTTGAAGGTGGACTGCAGCTCCTTGAAGGCGGCCTTCCGCTGCTTCATCTCCTCCGCCTGCTTCTTCCTCTCCTCCTGCTCTGCCTTGATCTCCTCCTCGAAGCGGCTGGACACGTTCATGGCCTGGACCTGGGGTGGGGTCGGGGGGGAAATGGCTCAGGGCCGGAGGGGCTCTCTCCGGGGTCTCTTCTGGTTCCGCTGTCCCCCTCCCCTATGCACACACAGCTCTGCCTCCCACTAGCCTGGTCCTGGGCCAGGTACTTCAGTCACCTCTCTGAGCCTCACTGCTTCCACTTACAGCCTGGCGCTCAGTAACTCCGACCTCATGGATACGTTGGGAGGATTGAAAGAGAGAAGACATATTCAGTAGCTGCTGCAGAGCACGGGTCCTAGAAATGTGAGCTTCCGAAGCTGCTATTCTTATCCTGTCCCCTGTCCTGGGAAGCCCAGATGCACACCTGGTCCCACTGATGAACCCGGAAACATCCCACCAACCCTAGAAGCCCAGAGGGAGGTGGGAGGAGGCCTTCAGAAGGAATGTTCTTAGCTAACATGGGGAGGGGGAGAAGCAAGAACAGGCAGGGGCCCCGGGGCCCGGGGAGGGCAGGATCCAGGAACCATACTTGTCCCCTGCATCTGAGCGTGTGCTGAAAGGGGAGGGTACTGTGCACCGCGGTGGCCTCTGGGGCCCATCATACTCCCTCCCGGCTGGGGCTGGCGGGGCTAGTGTCTCCCAGAGGCCCCGGGAGCCAGTGCTGTGTTTCTGGGCCTGCTTCCTGTCTCCCGGGCCCACTCTTTAAGGCCCAGTCCTTTGCGGGTAGTGGCTCCGGGTACAAGGCTGGGGCAGCTCAAAGGGGCCCCTGTCACCTCTTCAAGAGTACACACTCCTCCCTCACCCACCTCTGGGGCAGGGAGAGAAAGAGAAGCTGGAAAGGATCACAGGCTGGACGGGAGGGGACAGAAGCCAGGAGCGCCGTGGGCCCTGACCAACCCAGGAGGGGTGTCAGCTCCCCACCTCCTGTCTGCGGTCTCAGCAGGGACAGGAAGGGGACGTGCTGACCCTTGAGCTAACTCAGGGCCCTGGAGTACCCCGGCCACACCTGTCCTCACGTGGGGGTCAGGGCAACCCCAGCCTGGGTTCCACACCTCCTCCCATATTCCTTACCTTAGCCTCAAAGAAGCTCTTGGCCCCCTTGACGCCCTCGGTGGACACATCGATCTCGGAGAGGCGGGCCAGCACGTGCAGCCCGCTGTCTTCCTGCAGCTCCCCAGCCGCTGCCTTGCGGAAAATCAGGAGGAACTGCAGCAGGGAGAACAGAACACTGATGCTGTCAGGGAGATAGGGAAAGGGGCCAGAGCCTGTCCACACCCGGGGCCAGTTGCAGGCCTCCCCGGAAAGGAGGTACTCACAGGCCTGGGAGCTGGAGGTCCGGGCTCTCCATCCTCCATGCTCTGTGTCCTGCACAGGCTGTCGCGTCCCTCCCTCTCTGGGCCTTGGTTTGCCCATCTGTACGATGGGAGGCTAGGTGACCTGTCTCCTGCCCCCCCCACCCCCAGGACTGGGGCTACTGCAGGCTGCTCTGCCCATGCTCAGCTCCCGTTAAAAGCCTCAACCTACCTCTTACCTTTGTTTCCCCTGTTCCCCAAACCAATCCGCTCTAACTTCCATTTACTGAGTCCTAAAGGTACATGGCTCTGCCCATTTTACAGAGCAAGGAAGGCTCAGGGGCAAGAAAAAACCTGCCCCAATCTCAGCACCAGAAAGCGATGGAGGCAGGATTTGAACCCGGGTCCGGACTCCAACCCATCATCGTGTGCTGCTCGCACCTTCCTCCCTGGACTCGGCTCCCCCAGGCGCCCCCCTCCCCCTTCTCTCGCCCTGCCTCTTCCGTGCTTCCTGCCAGTTCCGAGGCCCGGCCTGAGCCTTGACTCTCCAGAGGCCACCTCTGGCCTTTAACCCTATGCTGCCTGGGGACCAGTGCCCTTGCTCTCTGGCCTTGAGCCTCTGCTTCCTCCTCCAGCAAACACGCTCGTTCGTGGCTCCTGTCTCAGAGTGAGGCCTAAGTGAGATTCGGAGTGTGAGGTCACCCAGCTCAGCGCCCGGCTCCTCTCGGACCCGCAGTGCATGTCCCTCCCCCATCTGTCCCCTCTTCTCCTGAAGCACAGCATCCTGTTATTTCCTCTCTGAGCATCTCCCCCTCTACACGCCAGGACCCCCGGAGCACAGGGCCTTTCTCTGTACTGCCACAGCCCACACGGGGTCAGGTATACAGAAGTCACTCCAGCAGTGCTCACTGCGTGAAGGAACGCACGTGCCTCTGTCTCACTTAGGCATCTCAGAATCTCCCCAGGTACCTGCTCTAGGATCCGCTGACACCTCACTCAGCCAACCATCAGCCACTCAACAGTGGCCGTTCACGGACAAAGTCGCTCAATGACAAAGAGGGGTTAGTTTCTCCCCACCCGCCGGTGTTGCCCCCCACGGGGAGTGGGGCTCACCTCTCGGAAGCTGAGCTTGCTGTCAAAGTCCTCATCCACCTCCTTGATCATGTTTTTCAGGCCCAGGTGGGTCTGGGGGGCTCCAAGTTTCTCCATCATAAGCTTTAGCTCCATCAGGTCAATGAAGCCATCCCGGCCGGCATCGTACCTGTGAGCACAAAGAGAGAGGCCTAAGGACATCCTGCCACCTCATACCTGACCAGAGTGGTCATAAGCCAGAGTACAAGGAGCCTGGGGGCTCAAAAGGTGCCTCCCACCAACACGTCATCTTATCACAGCTGGAGAGGACCTCGGCCCAGGTGGACTCCCGATTCGAGGCCCAGCTACTGCTTGGTTACCTCTGATGATGGGGAGCTCACCACGTGACCTGGCAGCCTCCTACATGTTGAACAGTGCTAACTTTTGGCCAAATTTACCTGCTACACAAGGCAGTGGAAACCACAGCCCCTCTCTACTGAATGAGATGTGAACAAGCAGGGAGGGAGAATTTACAATACCATGGGGGTGAGGATTGTGACGGGAGGCCCTGAAGTTAGAACTCACTGAGCATCTCCAGGTACCTCCACAGGCACTCGAGGGACATCTTGGCTCCATCTCTCCCCCTCTCCCTGTTCCCACGCAGGAGGAAGCAGAAGGTACCACATGTCTCAGGGTAGGGCCAGAGGTCACAGGAGGGAGGGGCCACTGCTAGTTTTCTGGAAGGTGGCCTGGGGTGTGTTCTGGGAACAAGTTGTGCAGGGTGCCTGCAGTGAGCGGCAGGGATCCAGCTGGGTGGCTGGAAAGGCCTGGAACAGTGATTACGTGATGACCGTGCCTCTGTCCTGCACATTTCAGGTCTCTTTTTTCTACCACAACAGCCTGGCAGAGAGAGGGACAGGGTGAGGGGCAGAGTCTAAACGTCTCGCTCGACTGGCTTCCTTGTGGTAAGAGCTTGGGTCAGAGCTGGGCTCCAGGCCCGTGCCCTGGCTGGGGAGGTGCTGCCTGTGCCGGGAGCACACAGCATGGCAGATGTGGGTGCTGCTCCCGCCGCCCAGCCAGGCCTCTTATCAGAAGGCAAACCAAGCAACCGCCCTGCCTGTCTCCTGGTGGGCTGGGGAGAGTCATCTCAGCGCTGGTCACATGGGCCTTCTGAGCCTAAAGAAGCTTGTGCGGTCCCTGAGGCCTCAAGATGGCTGGGTGGCAGCGCTGGTGACAGCAATATGACATACAGGGGCTGAGTTCCAGAAACTTCCTGGAGACTTGGAGTTCCTACACAAACACACATCTCATTCCTGTGGCCTCTACAGGGCTTCCCAATTCCCTTCACCCATCTCTAATTACACATAAGCTTCACATGACTGTGGACATCTGACAGCAACCACTTTTTGAAATCTATCTTTGTGCTGGGAAATTTCCATACTTTATTTTACTTAATCTTCATAATAACCTTCTTTTATAATGGAAGCTCAGAGAGGTTAAGTGGCCTGCCCAAGGTCACACAGCAGTGAAGGAAGGGGCTGGGCTTCTACCCCACGTCAGTAGGGCTCATAAACCTGCACATTTGCTGGGCCCCACCCCCCCACCCCCTACCACTCATGTCCTGGGGTTGCCAGCAGGACAGAGACATCTGCCTGGAGCGCTGAGCAGAGCATTTGTGCAAGGGGTAAAAATAGTTCACGAGCAAGTGAGTCAGTGGTTGGAAGTGATGCAGCACCAGAAGATAGGTCTCTGGGAACCCTGCAGGGAACACGGGGTCCTGAGGCCTTTTTCCCCACCACGGGGTGAAAGGGTCCGGGGTGAGAGCAGTGGCCACAGCCGAGGCGGAAGCAGATGCGAGAGGATGTGGTGGAGGGTTGTGGGACTCGGGAGGGTCAGGGAGGCCAACGATCCCGTGGTCCAGGCTCCGCTTAGAGCTGGAGGGGCCCTGTGGGGGACACGGTGGAGCCCCGCCCCCCTTCCATCTTTGGAGCCTGTTTGCCAGTGGTAAGGGGCTGGGTGGCTGCTGCATGAGCCTTAGTGACCGGTACTGGAGCAGCCCTGGAGCGTGGCCAGGTGAGGGAGTCAGTCTTTCCCGGGGCAAGTCACGTGGATGCCCCTCCTCAGCGTCCCTGTGGAAGACAAAGCCCCCGCCTCTTTCTGAACTCGGGCTCCAGTGATGACATGTCAGGGCTGGAGCAGACTGCTTGGGCTCCAGGAGACAAGGCAGAGAACCCCCGGTATGATGGTGACTCTTCCGTAAGGTCACTGCGAGGACTGGGTACGTTCACACGTGACAAGCACTTCACACAGCGCTGGCTCCAGAAACTGCAGCTACCAGCGCTATCACGAGACTTTGTTACTTTTATGAAGCTCCTACTATGTGCCAGGCATTTTTCTCTGCGCTCAGCAATCCTGGGGGGTCAGAGTTATGTCCCCATGTGACTGATTAGGGGACAGGGGCTGGAGAGGTTTGGGCACTGGCCAAGGGTTCAGACGCCCCTCCCTGTGATGCCCACACTCTACTCTCTCTACCGCCCCACCTGTCTCCCTTGAACCTCAGCTTTATTTACTGCTCAAGGGTTACTCCTGCAGCCCGCGGTGGCTCAGTTTCAGAGGAAGTGCAGATAAAGTGTCCAAACTTGGACAGAAACTTGGGCTCTGGATCTCGGTCTCTGGCAGCTCCCAGGCCTGGCTGGGCTGCAGCTCAAACCGCGGCGTGAACCGCTGCCTGTGTCAATCAAGCATCAATCAATGACTGCTTCCGGGCTCCTGCCCCCAGGGGGACAATGCAGGGGCTGGCCACACTGGAGGGGGTTGTTCCCACAAGGCCCCCGGGGGAGTGGACATCTACCATGTGCCCTGGGCTGTGACGTGGGTGGGCTCTGGGTCATTGGATCAGCCAGGTTCCTGGGTAAACCCTGGAGGTTTGTGCTCACAGCAGCTCTGCTGAGACTAACCCCAGCTCTGCCACCTGCTGGCTAGGTGACGCTGCTCAAGTCACATGACCCTATGAACCATTGACATCATGGAGATCAGACCCATCCCAGGCTTGCGGCAAGAGTTAAGAGATGATCCACCCAGGTTCTTAGCACAGAGGCTGGCCCACAATAAGTACTTAATCATTACACGCTAACTACAGTACTACTACTGCTAAATTATTATTATCGGTAACATCTACCTCTAGGATTTGAGATAAAGGAGATTGTGGATGTAAAATGCCTAGTACCTAGTATGTGCTTAAACCCTGCAATTTCTTTAGAATAGGGGCTGTTGAGAACTTTTTATGTGCCAGATACTAGTTAAGTACTTTGCACATATAATATAAAAATGGTGTTGATAGTGAGAATAATAATGGTAAAAAATACAATTTCTCCCTCAGGCACCAGTCCTGATGGTGCATGGCGGGGAGGAAATGCTTGTTGTAGACTGGCCTGGAGGCAGCGGGTGGACACGATGACCCAGAGGTCCCTCCAGCATCTTCTCTGAAGGTCCCACTACTTCCCTCCCCCACCCCCATTAGGCCTGATTCAAGGACCCCGCCACTTGGGGAGGTGAAGAGACAGCCGGACAGAATCTTTTGCTCTCTCGCTGGGCAGAGAGAGAGAGAAGCCTCGGTCCTGGATTACTCTCTTGTTCTTCCTCTGACAGGGAGGGAAGTGACAAAGGGGGAGACTGCCTCTGTGCCACCAGCAGGAGGACGACTGGCAACCCAGGAGAGAATGGTGTTCTAAGATGCTTGGAAACAGGCATCTATCCCTGACTGGGGAGAACCTCTCTTCCCTCAGCCCGCTCCCTGAGCCGCAGCTGAGGCTGCAGGTGGCTCAGAGGATCCAGGAAAAGAGCCCGTACCCAAGATCCGCCGGGATGCCTGGTCTACCCCCTTCATGTCATGTAGGGAACTTGGGGCCCAGAGTGGGTAGCAAGCAGCCCAGGGTCACACAGCTGGAGAAAAGCAAGATTCCCAAAGTTGTAAGCTTTCCTCCCTGCCTGCCTGCTTTCTTCTTGGGAAGGCGGTCCCATGGAGGGCCCCAGATTCTCAAGCCTGCAGGGCTGGGGGAGACTGGGCTGAGAGGAGAGGCTTGGGCCCTGCCTGGGAGGGCCAGTTCCATCTGGCAGGACTGACAACAAAGCTCCTGGGCTGGGAGCTGAGCACTTTTCTCCAGCACTGGAGGGAGGCGGCTGCACCTGGTGCTGTGCCCACATGCCTAACCACCACCCCTCTGAGCCTCCCCCTGAATAGCTCTCGACGGGGAGGGCTCAGCAGCTGCCGCCCCGGATGCTGGTGACGAAATCCCCTCCCATCCGCCCTTGCACGTGGAGCAGCGGCCACCACCCAGGCAGACTTTGCCCCTTTGGGCTGCAGGTCCCATCCGGCTGATGGCTCCTCCTCCCCCGGTTCTGATAACCCGGAGATACGGGGGTGAGAGCAGTGGCCGGCTCCTACAGCGTGCAGGGCTTGCCCTCATTTCATAACAATATTATCATTAGTGGCTGCTCTTGGCTGGGCACTTACTATGTGCCAGGCACTGTGCCAAGTGTTTCGTATCAGATCCTCACAGGAACCCCATGAAGCCGGCATAAATATCCCCATACTACAGACGAGGAGACTGAGGCTCAGGGAGAAAGTGACTGGGCCAAGACCATAGCTGACGAGGGCACACCTGGGATCAGAACCCTGACCTGATGAAAAACATGTGCTTTTAACTACTATGCTGCGTCTTGATGCCTACAGACCCTGCACCAAAGAAACTCAGGCTGGGAAGGATACTGGAGGCCACCTCATTTAGCCATTCATGAGGGTCAGATACACAGTGCAGTTTTCCTGCTTGGCATCTTGAATGCCTCTAAGGACGGGAAGCTCACTGCTTACCTAAAGCAGCACACTGTGGCTCTGGAACTATTAGAAACTTTCTCCTCACGCACGACCCTCCCCACCCACCAGCTGTGCTGTACAGTCTGAGAGCAGAGTGAGGAGTCATCACAGCTGCTGCACAAGGGGAGGGTGGGAACAGCTGATCTGGGAGCATAGGGGACCCCAATTCTCTCCCTTCTAGTTCCCATCCCAGGCCTTTGCTCATGGCCCCTCTGCCCATGGGGGTCCCAAGGAGGACAGACAGCTGGAGAGAGTGGTGTTTATGGACCGCTGAGCCCCCAGGCCCACCTGGCTTTGTTCTCAGCATTCACAGACCCGGTCTTCCTCCATCCTATCTGGGGAGGCCCCAGAGGCTCCTAGGCCTCTACTCTTTGACCTGCAAAATGGGAAGGCAGGTTGCTTGGGGCAGGAAAGTTCTGGACAACAGGGACATTTTGGCCTTGCTAGCTGTTACAGGCAGGTTGGCTTGGCCCGCCTCCCCGTGCAGGTGGACGCCCACAGGCTCGGTGATGACGGCCGGCAGTGCCCATCCGTTCCTGCACTCTCCCACCCCCAGACTGCCTGACTCATGGGGGGAAAGCCCAGCCTCTCACCACTTCCTCCAGTCCTATCTGCGGACTCTGACACTTGATCTGTTGCCCTGTGTCAGCCAAGGAGAGGGTGTGTGAGTGCATACGGGTGAGTGTGTGGCTGGGGGGTGCTCACGCCTCCTCCACGGCTTTCCGATAAGTCCAAGGATCAAGTGGGGGCCCCCAAGGCTGATGGCAATTGCTGGGCGCTGTCAGGACTTGGGGGCGTCCTAACCTCAAGTTCGAGCACCTAATGCTGAGCCCACCCTGGGAGGGCAGCTCACTCCACATGTAGTTTCAGCAGTGGGTCTCCCCCACCCCCGGCTCTCCCCTGTGCCGCCTCCTTCCTTGCCTGCCCCTAATAATAATAATTATTATAAAAGTGATTGCAAAGAACATTTACTGAATGTCTAATATAACCCAGTGTTTACTATTTAACTTAATCTTTCCTCTTGTTTTCCCCTCACTGCCCAGACTAAGTAACGTGGCAGGGAGACAGCTATGGTGGCCCAGTGCTTCTTAAACCTTAATGCGCACACCCGGTGAGGCTTGTTAAAATGCAGATTCTGGGCTTCCCTGGTGGCGCAGTGGTTGAGAGCCCACCTGCTGATGCAGGGGACACGGGTTCTTGCCCCGGTCCGGGAGGATCCCACATGCTGCGGAGTGGCTGGGCCCGTGAGCCATGGCCGCTGAGCCTGCGCGTCCGGAACCTGTGCTCCGCAACAGGAGAGGCCACAACAGTGAGAGGCCCGCGTACCGGGGCCGGGGGCGGGGGGGAGCAGATTCTGACCCAGTAGGTCTGGGGTGGAGCCTGAGCCTCTGAGCTTTCTAACAAGCTCCCGGCGGACACTGACGCTGCTCTCTTCAGGTCCCATGGGAGAAAGGGACGTGGGAGTCAGAAGGACCCTCGTTCAAATCCTGTCTCCACTCCTCAAGTCATGGAATCCTCTCTGAGACCCGGTCTTCTTATCTATGAAAGGGGTGACGATCATCTTCCAGGATGCCGAGACAGGATTAAACAAGAGGCAAAGTGCCTGCAATGGAGACGCCACAGCGGCCCTCTGTCTGCACACAGCTCAGGCGTCCCTGGGCCCGGATCCGTCAGGCTGCACCTTTCTGGCCCGGAACCCTCGCTTCTCTAGAGACCTTGAAAAGCAGAAGTCTGCCGAGGAGCAGGCTGCTGGGCAGTCAGAGGGAACTCGGCTGATGGAGGATGTGGGGACTGTCCCTGCTGAGGCCACAGGGCGACTCTGCTCCTGGCTGGGCTGGCCCTGCAGAAAGGGCCCCAGGCAGCAGGGCTGGGTCTCCTGTAGCCGAAGCCAGGCCCTGAACCCAGAGGCACAGAGGAGAGAAGGCAGGAAGGTGCAAACCAAAAGGGAACCGAAAGTCCCTGGGGGGACGGAAAGGAGAGGTGACTCAGAATCAGAAGGGAAGTAGGAGAGCAGAGGACAGGCCTGAGGCCAGGAAATCCTCCCTCCCCAGGGGTGTGGGGCTTCTCCCCAGAAAGGCAAGCTCCTGGCTGCTGCAGGGGGAAGGACCCAACCTCTGAACCCCCAGAGGACTCCCCCCCTTACCCCCTCACCCCCTCACCCCCCGCCTAGGCTCTGGGACTCCTCCTTTCCCATAAACGCAGCCCTCACTTGGCCTCGGGAGCTCCCAGTAGGCAGACCTGGTTCTAATCCTGGCCCTGCCACTTATTATAACCTTGAGCCTTGCTTTCCTCATCTGGCAAATGGGGATAATGACAGCACCCACCTCCCTGGGCTGGTGTGAGGATGAAGTTCAGTTCCTGAAATAACACACCAGGCTCAACTGGGCCTGGCGGTCCTCTTTAACAAGGAGAGGGTGTGGCGGCAGGGGGCTGGCTGTGGAGGGCCGGCGGCACGGCATCCCTCAGGAGAACTTCAGTCCTCGTCATAGAAATAAAGAAATGGAACCTGCCGTTTCCAGCCCGGTGGGCCCATCCTCTCTATCCCCCCAAAGACCCACCCCTCTATGCCACTGCTCTCCGTGAGACTTTAAGCTTCTTGAGGGCAGGAACTCTATTTTTCCCTTAATTCTCTGGACCTTGCACACAGAAACTTAATAAAATATGATCAAAGGAATGGACTTTAAGCTTTTCAAAATCATCGTCTATGTTTTTAATAGCCCACAGACCAGACACAATGGTGGGCTCTTCACAAAGGCTCAGGACTTTTTTTTTTTTGGCCGCACAGTCAGGCTTGTCGGTTCCCCAACCGGGGATTGAACGTGGGCCCTTGGCAGTGAAAGGGCGGTGTCCTAACCACTGGACCTCCAGGGAATTCCCCAGGACTTTTTAAAACTTAATCCTCAGGACTTTACCAGGCAGGTTCTTTAGCCCCAGGGGAAACAGGCGCTGAGAAGCAGAGCACCCTGTCCGGGCGGTGGCAGACGGGCGCTGGAGTCCTAGTTTTGTGTCATCCCAGGGCTGCTGTCTGCGCTGCCCTTTTTTCTGCCACCTGCCTTCCACGTAGTTAAGTGATCATGAATTCGGTTTCCCATTTTTGATATTTATCAAAGCCATATGTAGCCGTCAATGAAAATGTCGGTTCAGCAGGAGGGAAAGAAGGTTCTCATGCTGGGTCCCCGTCACTCCAGCCCAAAGCAAGAGGGTTCTTGCCAGTCTGGCAGGCCGGGCAGCTCCATGGGGGTAGGTAGAGTCAGCCAGTGGCTTCTGTGGAGGAATCTCCGTGCTAGGCGCCACCACCAGGGCTGGGGATGGTGGCGACAGGAACCTGGAAAGTACTTATTTTGTGCCGGGCACTTCGTCACAACCTTGCGAGGTGGGTTCTGTTATTCTCCCTGTTCCAGGGTGAGGAACCGGGGCTCAGAAGGGTTTACATGCCTTGCCCCAGGGCCCAAGGCTGGGATTCCAACCCAGGGCGGCTGACTCTAAAGGCCCTGCCCTTAACCACTGCACCAGACAGCCCTCCAGGAAGGACGAGGCGGTGGTGCTGCTGTGAGCTGCAGGAGCCTAGGGCGACACCAGGGAGGCGTAGCGGGTGGAGAGGAGGGGAGGGCAAGGTGGGAAGGAGAGAGGGAAGCCCCCCTCTTCTCTGACGCAAGGGGTCATGAGATGAAGTGGCTGGGGACGAGGCTGGGCAGGGCAGGGATCTAGGACATCTTCCTCGGATTCCACGGCGGGTTCAGAATTACATGGCTGCCTTCCTCTCTGGCAGGTCTCGGCTTACATCACCCCGCAGAGCCCCACGCAGGCTGTTGCCAGGCCAGAGGTGGCTGCCCTGAGGCCCTCTGGGTCCACACCACTGCCCCTTGCCTGGAGGGTTCCAGAGCAGCCCTGGATGGATGGGCAGACAGAGGAGGGCAGAGGGTCGGATTAGAGGTGAGGGGTGCAGCCTGAAGCTGCAAGAGGAGGAAGGACTGAGAGTCCAGGTGCCTCCAGGTGCCTGGCACCTTGCCAGAGCTCTGCGTGCATCACCTCCCCCCGTCCCACCTCAAGAAGCAGGGACCACGTTTCCCACTGTATAGATAAGGATGCTCTGGTTCAGCCACGGAAAATCTCCCCAGGAATGTCACTACACCTTCCTGGGCCTCAGTTTCCTCTTCTGTAAAATGGGGGAGAAGCATTGGTGACAACCCCGAAGGTCTCTCCCAGATGGAAACTACCAGCAGCGTGAGGTCAGCGATGACGGAAAGCCCATCTACCTTCCCTCTGCCCCCTCTCATCTCCCTCCATCTCCATCCTTAGGAAGTATCTGCTGATGATCACTGAATGGATGAACTGGAAGACCCTGGAAGGCAGTTCTGCCATCCGGGAGGGTTCCGGACGACTCAGAACTAAGGAAGTCATTGGTGAATCACCTTTGGGAATCATCAGATACATCATGCTCCTTTCACAGATGGGAAGACTGAGGCCCAGGGGGGGCAGGCAGACTAGGTAACTGAGTGGCAGAGCCAGGACAAAGCCCCACTTCCTAGCTCCTGGCCTCCAAGACAAGTACAGCTCCCAGCTCCCTCTGCCCTCTCCCATCTCCTGCACTCTGCTCTGGGGGATGGCTTCCCAGGGGGGCCAGGCTCCCCTTCCCTCTGCCATGGGAGCTGCAGATGAGGGTGGAAGTGTCCCAGCAGAGCCCTGGCTGTGATCCTTGGGCCCTGCTTGGACCCAGGAGGCTGCAGCACCTCTTGGACAGCAGAAGCAGAACGCGAGTTTTGTCTTCCATGAGAGCCCGTCTGTTGGCTGTTCACAGGCGGGACTCGGCTGGGCTGGGCTCGGCTGGCACAGTGAAGCCTTGTTTCCTTGAATACAAAATGTGCAGCCTTCCATCCACGCCAGGGCCCCCGGCGGGTGGTACTTCCTTCCCTAGAATCTCCCTGACCCTCTCCTGCCCCCCTCACCCCTGCCAGTACCTCATCAGGCAGTAGTGGTGCCAAGAGGGGGCTTCCAGGGGTTCAGCTCCCCTCAATTTTCAACAAAGTACCCCTCGCCAAACTAACAGCCAACAGCCTCTGTAAAAAGTGAGCTCGCGCTGCAAATGCAGCTTCACGACCATTCCCCTAGTCACGCGCCCCTTCCACCCAAGCTGCAGCCTCCCAGGTCCCTGCTCATTCAGCGTGTCTGGGTTCTCCAAACAGCTCCTTCTTGTTTTTGGCGGGCGTAGAGGGGATGAAGCCTAAGAGAATGACTCTGGTGGTGGGTCCACGTGGGAGAAACTCAGCCATGCACACGGAAGCGGGTGTTGGCGGGGTGTGTTTCCCCGCGTGGAGGCAGACGTCTGTGACGGGAAACCCAGGAGGGAAGAACATGGGTTTTGGAGTCACAGACCTGGGTTTAGATTATGACTCCATCATTTTTTGAGCTGTGTATTCTTGGCAAGTTACCTAACCGCTCTGTGCCCAGACTGTCCAACTGCGGCATGGTGGTGACGACAGTTCTATGTCATGGGGCTGCTGGGAGGAACGGAGAAGCTCCTTAGTCCTGCGGCACTGATGGTGGCCGCATTTGAATAATCTCCCTCCTACTTCA
>NW_020837953.1:41099409-41179728 GCF_003676395.1 Aethalodelphis obliquidens
GGCAGGGGGCGGGGCAGAGTCTATAAGGAAGTTCTGACTGCCTTCTATTGAGGCTGCGATCCTGGAACTCCTGCTCTCCTGATAGGGCCAGTCTTTTATCAGGAAGAAACTTGAGAAGAACTCCCAGACAAGACCCTGGAGCCAAAGAAGCAGGCTCCTCAAGGCCCAGGGGTCTCTATGCAGAGGCCTGGAGTGGGGTTAAGGACTCAGTTCCACCCCAGGCTGACCCTCGGAAAAACATGGGGCTCCCAGCCATCCAGGTCTGAGAACCAAAAACCTCTTCTGCACTGGGGCCAAATGCAGAAGCAGGGCCACAGCAAGCAGTGAGGAGTGGGAAAGAGCCTTTCTCAAGCTGGGGGGTTGCAAAACCCTCCCCCCACCACCCCGGGCTTCCTGCTTGCGGTCCGAGCACACCGCCCCAGCCCAGGTGGGGTCAGCGCCCCTTCCTCTCGACCTTGGGCTGCCAGACCTCCTGACTCCCTCACCTGAGACTTGGCCTCAGGACGGTTCTACCTTTTGGATCCACTTCCAGATCTACTCCAGATCACACCCCTGGGCTGTTTTCCCCTCCAGCCAGGGGCAGGGGGGATGGTCAACAGGAGGTGGGCAGGGAAGAATACCAAAGGGAGGGGGGCTGAGTACCTTCACCCCCGCCCCAGGCCCCCCTCACTGCTCGGGGTGGGGCAGCGTGGCTGACCATCTCAATCCCAACTGGGTGAATGCAGTGATGGACCGGAAGGGGACCTGGAAGCCTTTCTCTCTAGTCATTTCACAGAGATTTAAAGTTTTTTTTGTTGGGGGAGGGGGAAGCCCAGAGGCCTGGAAGGACCTGCCCAACCTGCTGAGGGCATGGGGTATGGAATTTAAGGATGGAGTAAAGGTAGAGGTGAGAGCTACCAGCCAAGTCAGATGGGAAGGTGTGGGGTGTCAGGGACCCTGTGTGGGGAGGGAAGGGGGCACGCGGTGGAGGAAGGGAGGCAAGGAGAGATGGGGCCTTTCTGACAGAAAACAGGGGGCAGTGACTGCAAAGCTGCTGGGTGTCGCGGGGTGACGAGGGTAAGAGGAGGGAGGGACGGTCTGCGGAGGGAGGCGGGGACTCGGCCCTGCAGGGACGTGGCTGCGGGTGTGTGTGTGTGTGTACATACCTGCCGAGTCAGGGGCAGGGAGGAAGCGGTCCCTCCCTGGGGAGATCACCTGAGGGTCAAGGGCTGGGGTCCTGGCTAACGGAGTGGATGAGGGCAGAGGTGGGAGGGGCCGAAGGGTCTTTGACACAGTTTGCTGGCAGATGCTGAATAAGTGGAGGGGACGCGGGGGAGGGGTCTCGGCCCAGAACCCACGTTGAGAGGGATCTGAGATAAGCAGAGTAAATGAAAGGACCCCAGTAAAAGGAATGGTCACCTTTGTTGAGGCGCTGGAGGGTGGGGTGTGTGTTTTAGACCCGCGTTTGGTGGGGGGGGCGGTTGGGAATTCAAGTAGCTGAGGAGGGGGAGAGGGGGCCACGGGGTCCTCAATCTCGGTGTGCGCGCGTGTGGAGAAGCATCACTAACAAGGCCAGAGAACCGGACCCTCCAGACCCCTGTGCTTATCTAGAAGGAGCCGCGGGGTCCCCCACTCCGCGTGCGCGCGTGCGGTGTGTCGGGGGCAGCGTCACGGTGAGGAGGGGTCGCGTGCCAGGGGCCGCGGGTCCCCAGACCCATATGCGTGGTAGGGAGGAGGTCCCGAAGCCTCGTGATTATCTGGAAGAGGCCAGGGGTCCCCGCCCCTGGTGTGTCAGGGATCGGGGAGCTCGGCTGGCCGCATGGGTCCCGGGACGGCGCGGGGTCCAGGGTTCGGGGGCTCGGGAGCCGAGGCCGGCTCTCGGGGTGGGTGGGGAACCGTATCGGGCGGGCACTCACTGCTTGAACATCTTCTCCATGTCCTTGATCTGCTTCCTGGAGAACTCCTTGAACTCGGTGTAGGGGTTGAAGATGCGGCGGCTGGGCGACTGGGGCTCGCCGATGCCCTGGTTGAGGTCGGCGCGCCGCAGCAGCTTGGCGCTCAGCTCTTCGTCCGCGCTGCCCAGCGCCTCGGCCGCCTCGTCGGGTGCCCCCGCCGCCGCCGCCGCCCCGTTCAGCCCGGGCTGCTCCGGGGCCTCGACGCCGCCCTCGCCCTCCATCTGCAGCCGCCGGCTCAGCTTGTTGGCCAGCTCGTCCGTGGCCATGGTGGCCCGCGCGGCGCTCGCCCCCGGACCCTGCTAGTCGCGCGCCCGCGCCGCCTCTGGCCGCGCTCTTCCTCTTCCTGACACTCCCCAGCGCCAGGCACCGCCCCCGAAGGTGGGACTTACGCCCCTCGCTGGGCCCGCCCGCTCCCGCCCCGGCTCCCGGCCTTGCGCAGCCGGCCCCGCGCGGGCTCGGGCTCCGGCTTGAGCTCCGCGACTAGAGTGTACCGGGGGCGCCGGGCCCGCCACCATCCTCCCCCGTAAGGTTGGGGGGGCTCCCGTAGAACCCATCCCCCCTCTCCTCCTCACTGTGCCGGCTGAACGGGAGAGGTCGGGCTGGGGGCCGGGGACCGAGGCGGGAAGGACGAGGGGGTCCTTCCCTGCAGTTTGGGTGTGGGTCTGGGGCGCAGGGGGGCGCCGCCCCCAACCCCTTCTCTGGAATCCCCACGCCGTGGAGTCGTAATCCCATGGCGGTGTGACACCCTGTCGGTTGCCATGGAGACGACTCAATGTTACACACTGTCGCTTTCGATGAGGGTTGCAGAGGTAATGAAGAAGGTGTACCCGGTGAGCAGGAACCCCCGTTTAGACGTAACCGCAGGTGGAGCTGCTGCATCTTTTGGAGAGGGATGGATCAGCAGCTGCGAGGGATATGGCCCTGGGCCTCAGCCCTGAGAGGTCCTCGCAGATAGCGGGAGAGCGAGAGGGAGAAGAGCCTTGCCCTCTCCCTGTGGGCCAGCACATCACATGAATGACTTGGCAGAATAGCTGCTGGGCCACGCGGTCGTCTGAGACTTAATTTTAGGGGAACTGACAGGGAGATCTTGATATTGCCATTTCAGTGGGGACCCCAGAGAAGAGATGTCCTCTTCAAAGGCTCGAGGGATGGGGTGTCAGGAAGGGACCAGAGAGAATTTCTCTCTGTGGTCTGGTCTGTCACCTTAAAACTGCAAAGCTGTGGACCTCCAGCAGCGGAACCACTGCGGGGGAGGAGTGGGGCTGGTTAATAATTCAGGTTCCCAGGCACCAATCCAGACCGACAAAACTGATCTCTGGAATGGGGCCCAGAAATCTGCATTTTTAGCAGACACCCAGGGGAGTTTGAGAATCACTACTGTGCTTTGTGCTTATTCTCTAAAACAGGGGTCCCCAGCCCCCGGGGATCTAATGCCTGATGATCTGAGGTGGAGCTGATGTAATAACGATAGAAATAAAGTGCACGATAAATGTAATGCGCTTGAATCATCCCGAAACCTTCCCCCCTACCCCGCCCCCGTCCTTGGAAAAATTGTCTTCCATGAAAACGGACCCTGGTGCCAAAAAGGTTGGGGACCGCTGCTCTAGAATGTTAGGGTGATGCTCAAGACCCCTTTGCAGAAGCAGCTCCTACCCATCAATGTGCAGAGAAGAGATGGGCTTAGGGCTTAAAAAAACAGTGCTCTGGAGGCAGAGAGCCCTTGAGAATGTATAACCAGCAAGCTGTTACAGACTGATTTGCACAGAACAAACCCTCAACTGATATTTTTTGATTTTCCACGGTTTAAGAATATTGCTGAATTAATTTAAAAGGCATTTTAAAAATAATAAAATTGACAAAAAAACCTTCAGGGTTCAAGAAAATATGAAATTTACATTAACTTATTTTTGAGATTGTTTCTGTATCCAATAAAGACGTTCAGCTTAAATGACACGATTTTGTTTTTTTAAAGCTTGTAATTAAGTTTCTGTTGGTCTTGGGCAACTTGGTACAGCTACTTTTAAAAGGTAAGTTTCTATATCTTCCATATGTGTCCTTCAAGGACCCAACAGAAGCAAAATAGTTGTTTTTTTACTGAATGCAAAAGACTAGGGACAGGGTGTAGATCAAAACTTTAAAAATTATGCCTGCAAATGCTTGGGTTTGCAAATTCTGAGCTTTCTTTTTAAAGCAGCTAATTACTTAAAAAAATCTGATGAACCTCAACTTGCCCCAACCTATGGTTTATAGCGGGTCTGCATGAAATAGGGCTACCTTTTTTTTTTTTTTTTGGAAACGCTGTGAGGCATGCAGGATCTTAGTTCCTCCACCAGGGATTGAACCCGTGCCCCCTGCAGTGGAAGCACGGATCCCTAACACTGGACTGCCAGGGAATTCCCAGGGCTACCTTTATTATGAAATGTTTTGCATCTGGGAGCAAACTTTTTGACAGTGAAGAGATTAGGTGAGAGTTTGCCTTCTTGAAAAACAATTTACATGTATGTGAAAAACCTGGGGTTTTGGTTTAAATTAACCACACAGGCTGCATGTATTAAATGCTCTGGTTAATTACCCATTTGGCTCATGTGGACACAACCCTCTGCAGGGAGGGCAGGCTCCCTGGTGCACAGTTGGGGGAATTCCAGTTCATTACCTATTGCATCTTGTAAAAGGGGAGCAGAACGTCCAGACCTTGCTGCAGTTATGTTGAGGCCTAGCTCAGGAAATGCTGCCAGATGGGTGAGCCCTTTTAACACCTCTTGGGCTGATTTTCTCACAGGTGCTCAGGGGTTGAGAGGTCTGAGACACTGTGACCATGGAGTGGGAGCTCACGCTGCCCAGAGCTCTGCCTCATTTCAGAGGCCTTATTGATCCGCTCCAAAGACAGAGATGAGTGCTAGGGGCTGCATTTTATTTGAACTCTTTCCTTCTAAGGTCATTGGACTTCAGGAAAAGCACTTATTCAGAAACCAGAGAAGTAGTGGGGGAAGAACAGCCCGGGATAACTGATGATCCCTGATTTGCTGGTGAAACTTCCAGGAACCATCAGTTGCCTGTTCATTAGGGGAAATCACTTCTGAGTGACCCTGAGCGCTGTGTCCCAAGCATGGATTTAGGCAGAAAGAAACGATCTGGACTGGTTATGCATTACGGCATTTGGTCATGCGGAAAGAATGATCTTCAGGAAAAATCACACACTTGGCAAAGGATTTTTACAGAGGCAGGGGTGAGAGAGGGCCAATTCTGACGATACTCCAGCGACAAGGGAGCTAGGCAGACTTAGTCACCGTTGACATATTTCTTTGCTTCCTCCCACATCTACTTGTGTAACTGTCTTTTGAGGAGGGGTAAGGTAATATTAAGAAAAACAACAGCACTTTGAAAAAGAGGGGGAGACACAGGAAGGGTTGGGAAGAGCTCTTGGGTGATGGGGGCAGTTGGAGAGAACTCTGAGGGGCATTCCAGAGCTGGACGGAACTGGGTGGTCCCTCCAGCTTGAGATGCTGGGAAAACAAGAAGGGATTAGGGAGGCCAGCAGAGATAAAGTCAGCTCATAAACTACATCATTCACTTGGCACTTTATAAATACCAATTTACTAATTAATCATCACAAACCCTCTGTGTTCACCAGCAAACCTGTGATGGATAGAGAAAGGTGCACAGAGGTCAAAGTTCAGGGACAACCCAGATACTCATTTGGAGCAATTGGAGGAGTGAGAGCAGGGAATGGGGTCACAGCCTGGTTGACCTCAGAGGCTTTCTCACCTCCTGCAAAGTCTGGAAGCTGTGCATAGGGGATCGGGGTGGGGAGCCGTGTCAGGCAGGCGCTCATGGGACTGCTGAGCAGGGCAGGCGCAAAAGGGCACGATGGGGCCAAGACCTGCAGGTGGTTGCAGGTCATTAGAAGCCAACCTATCTCTCTAGTGAGCTCTCTTTTGGGGGTTATCTTGGATGCGTTGAATCTGCTTGAAAACCAAAATTGTCTTTCAAATTATTTGCATATGCCCGACTGGACAGGCTGGAGGAAAAAAATCTGAGCGTGATTTCTGCTTCTGTTAAATCCCAGGTGGTTCTGTGTCCAACGTTAACACTGATTGGCCTGAGTCTTAGCCCTGTTTTAAACTCTCAAAGACTCTGTGTGTGTGTGTGTGTGTGTGTGTGTGTGTGTGTGTATACCATGTGGCTTAAAACTCAGCAATGTTGCATCTGCAGTGCCTTCCTGGACCCTTTCCAAAGCTGGCAATAATACGGGCAGCTGATTTCGATTTTTATACTCTTCTGTGAAAGCAGTGTGCGTCTACGTCCAGGCAATCAAGACCTATTTATTAAGTGTGTTTGGCACCAGGCTCTGGTCCTGGAATTCTTCTGGTCGTGGGCAAGAGTGGGGGTGGGGGTGGGGAGTGCAGGACTAGCCAGTTTGAAGAGTGAGATCTGTCGGACCCCGCGCTGGGGGACTGACAGAGGCCACGACTGTTCCAGCTAAGCCCGCCTCTGGCTGGGACTCAGCACTTATTACAACCCACAATGAAGCTCTTAATAAAATACCTGACACCTCCTACCCCGCCCCGCCCCAGCACAACTTCCTGGGGGAAGCGACCTGTCTGGCTGGCTCAGTTTTGTCTCCTCAGTGCCCTGCATGGAGCCTGGCCCAAGGTCCTTGGTGGAGAAATCGAGGTTGACTAGATGCACGATGGCCCGCTCTGCCTGAGGGCTCAGGATGGACTGCGTGTTTTCTCAGTGTCCCCTCCAGAGCATCTGGTGGCCCGATTTCAGGTCTCAAGGTCACTGCCAAGAAAGAGAAGCTGCTAAGGTGACACCTCTGTGCACCCACATGACTCAACACAAACGTTAACAGGATCTCTTGAACAACAAGCCTCTCAAGTGTCTGTCCCCTGCTCCTCTGAGGACAGCGTCAGCCGCATCAGATAGGGATTGGGGCCGGGTGACCTGCTGGTCCTTGGGTATCGATGTGGCCCAGAGGTCATTTAGAGCTCTCTGCTCAGCAGACAGGGTGGAAGGAATAAAAGGAAGTTACGGGTAAACACTGCTTGTGGCCGCTGCAGGGGCACATGAGGATTTGGGAAACTGAAAGGAAGGTTGTAAAATTAACACAAGGCGGAGACAGGCAAAGTCGGTTGAAAGAGAGAGCATGGTGCCTAGGCTGGGAACACCTGAACTTATGTAGTAACTAAAGAAAGCAGGGAACTCTAAGAAGGGCTAGTAAACCAGGATGCCGAGAGGAAGGGGTGTGTCATGAAGTCTTGGTTCTTTCAGGCTTGGTCCAGTGGAAGGCAGGTGTCCAGACTCACCAGCAAAGTTTCCTGTTGTCCAGATGCAGCACTGTGATGGTGAGAGGCAGTGTGGTGTCATGGTTAGGAGTTGGGATTGAAAATCCCTTTGGGGTGACCTTGGGCAGCCTGTTTTACCTTTCGAGAGGCCTTTCGAATGGCTCTCTCCTCCTGGAGTACTTGAGAGGATTAAATGAGAAAATTTATGTAAAGTGGTTCGTTTAGCGTGTGGTACATGGCACGTAGGAAAAGCTCACAATACTCTCAGTGACGGAGATGATGACCAGCTGGCTTCCTGGCAGTCATGCGGCAGACAATAGCCACGCAGATATTAACAATCTAGTCTGGGTGAGAGTTTAACACGGGTTGGCGTATCTGGCCCTCTGCCTATCTTTACAAATAAAGTTTTATTGGGACACAGCCAAGCTCATTTGTTTAGGCATAATGCTGCAATGGCAGAGTTGAGTAACGATGACAGTGACCCCATGGTTCACAAAGGGAAGTGGCCCTTTATAGACAACGTTTGCTGACCTGATCCTCATCAACCAGTAGATAACAAGCTGGTTCCTGGACTTCACCGAGGAAAACGATGTATTGGAGCAGTAGAGTACGAAGTCTGGGCTCTGATGCTTCTGTTCTCGGGCAAGTAACTTACTTCTCATCATTTTCACACGTGAAACTGGAGTGGCACAGACAGTGAGGACTGAGAGGGATAACGTCTGGACCGTGCTTAGTGCAGGGTCTGATGGCTGGCAAGGATGCTATAAAAAGTTGGCTATTATTAGCTATTAAACTTCAACTGTTGAAAGGCACAAAGAAACTCCCAGAAGAGGGTCACTGCTGCATGCAGCTTTCTCTAGAGAAGGCCCAGTAGTAATCTCACAGAAAGCCGAAAGAGGATGGGAATGTCACAGGTGAGCTCTCCCAGGCAACGCACCCGCTAAATTAAATATTCCAACTCCTTTGCAGGAGGGCAGCAGATTAGACCGTGAAAAGAAAGGGGAGCAAAGGTTAAGGCCCCAAGGTCGAGCACAGTATCATTAGTACCTGGCGCATAGTAGGTACCTGGTGTTTGTTGGAATGAATGAAGCCTGGTTGTTTAACCATAAAAGAGGTTTATCAGTCAAAGGGCACCTCTAATCTGTGACGATAAGACCACGTCGAGCCAGAGGTAAGATTTCTGCCTCCGATATCTTAGGGTCTTAGGAATGAAAGCAATGTGATGAGAGGAAACTCAAAACAAGGCGCCTGCTAATGTTTCCCACTGCAGGACGGAGGCATTGCGATGGATTCCTGGGGAACAGATGGACAAAGAAAAATGTTTAAAAACAAAAGCAGGCACATAAGATCATGAATGGGCCCAGAATAACTCGGGACACGGAGCAGACGGATGCAAGCGGCGCATCTTGATGGAAATGAGGCCAAGCTGATGAGCCGAAAGAGTTTACCCTCACCTGGCTCCCTAACTCCTGCTTTAGGAAACTCAGTATGAAAAAGAGGAGCACATGGGCTTCCCTGGTGGCTAAGAGTCCGCCTGCCGATGCAGGGGACACGGGTTCGAGCCCTGGTCCAGGAAGATCCCACATGCCGCGGAGCAACTAAGCCCGTGAGCCATGGCCGCTGAGCCTGCGCTCTAGAGCCCGTGAGCCACAACTACTGAGCCCGCGTGCCACAACTACTGAAGCCTCCACGCCTAGAGCCCGTGCTCCGCAACAAGAGAAGCCCGCGCACCGCAACAAAGAGTAGCCCCCACTTGCCACAACTAGAGCAAGCCCAGGCGCAGCAACGAAGACCCAACGCAGCCAAAAATAAATAAATAAACTTATGAAAAACAAAAAGAGGAGCACATTAGCATTAGCAGGTTTTGGGTTTCCTCTCATCGTTAGTGTATTGCTTTCCTTCCTAAGAACCTAAAAAATTGGAAACCACTCCACTTACCAGGAACACACTTTGGAACGCGGATCCGGGGGAAGCTGTTTTTTTCCGCAGACGCTTTCATGACTCCAGTTTCCACAACAGCAGGCACTGACGGCTCTGCCAAGTTGCTGGAGAAGGGCACCTTATCTGCAAAGTCACGCATCCAAATGGGCCCCCATCGGCAAGGGTGGAAGGAAGTTGTCTGGCTTAGCTTCTTGAGGGATCAGAAGACTGGGAGTTCTGGTGGGGGGACTGCAGGTACCTTGCTGTCCCTTGGCACAACGTCAGGGGAAAGAAAGGTCTCTGGTAGCTTCCCAGAGCTACCAGTTGGGGCTGTGCAGAGCATCTTAGTAAATGCCATTTTGGTTGCAAATAACAGAAACTCAAACCGGCTGAAGCAAAAAGGGGACGTCTATGGGGAAGAAAAGACGGCTCCTGCCTGTCCAGACTCCTCAGCTTTGCTTGCCCTTTGATGCTCTAACCTTCCTCATTTCCTTTCAGTAAACTCTTTTTCTGTTTAAGGTCTTAGGAAACTAAGACCCTTTTTCTGTTTAAGCCCACAGGAGATTTCTGTTGTTTGCAACCAGAGAATCTTGAGTGATACAAAGAGTCCTAGTGGAACCCAAGGGCAGGCCTTGGAATGGGCCTTTCCAAGGAAAGAAACCAGGAACCAGAAAGTCATCAGGAGTCAGGGCAACTTTCTGCATCAGTTGGAATGCCTTCAGCTTTAAACAACAGAAACCTGCATGTGGGTAGATTGTAAAAATTTGGAGCCCCTCCCAAATGAACTCTAGCCACGTGGCTTGCTTTGTCTGATGCGATGTTGGCAAACACAAGGCAGGTGGAGACTTGAAAAGTGTGCTTTGGGGCTTGCTCTCTCCTGTTGCTCTTGGAAACCTGTACCCACCACACATGGCCTGGTCTGGCCTGCTGGGTGATGAGGGACCACACCAGGCAGAATCAGATGTCCCAGCTGAGGCCTTTCTAGACCAGGGTTTCTCCTTCTCAGTACTATTGACATTTTGGATCAAATAAGCCTTGGTTGTGGGGAGCTGTTCTGTACACTGTAGGATGTTTAGCAGCATCCCTGGCCTCCACCCCAGGTGATGGTATCACCCCCACCCCAGTTTAACAACCAAAGTGTGTCCAGACATTGCCAAATGCTCCCTGGGTGGCAAAATCGCCCCCAGTTGAGAACCACTGCCCTAACCCAGCCAATGACCAGGCAGGCATGTACACGAAGCCACCCTAAACTAGCCCCAGACAAACCAACCGGACCAGTACCAGTGGCCAGCTTGACACGTGGAATCATGAGGAATAATCGTTGCTGTTTTAAGTCACTAAGTTTTGAGTGGTTTGCTCCACAGCACAGACAGGTACATCTGACTACAGTGGCTTAAACTGATAGGGATTTATTTATTTATACAACAGGATGTACAGAGGTAGGCAGTTCAGGTACAGTGCAGAGCACAGTGGTGCCACTAGGCTCCCACCCAGACTTTTCATGTCTTTCTACTCCATTGTCCTTTGAGGTGGGCTTTGGTCTTCTGCTTGTCACCTGGTGATCCCCAACCACGGCTGCTCCAGCTCCAAGTCTGAGCTCCAGGAGAGAAAAAGGAGACAAGGCAAAGGGACAAAGAGAAAAACTTTCTCCTAGCAAAGCCTTGCCTTTAATTCCAGAAGGGAAGCCCTGCCCAGGGCCTTCACCTGCATGTCATTGGCCAGAACTGAACAACACAGCCAGGTCTAGCTGCAAGGGAGGCTGGGAAATGAGGGCATTTAGCGTGCTGCTTATACAGTAGAGGGAGGCAATGACTAAGGGGCTTGTAGTGTCTGCTGCACTGTCTCTCTGGGGGTCGTCTTGGTTTCTTCTTCTTTTTTTTTTTGCCATGCTGTGTGGCTTATGGGATCCTAGTTCCCTGACCAGGGATTGAGTCCGGGCTCTTGGCAGTGAAAGCGCAGAATGGACCGCCAGGGAATTCCCTGGGTCTTGGTTTCTTGCCTCTACTTGTTGCTTATCTATCCTGGCCATCTCTTTCTAAGACTGGCTTTGTTTCTCCAAACACAGTGGGAGAAATGGCCACCCCAGCTGGGAACTGCATCAAGACCTTCAGCTCCGGACCATTAATGACCCTGTGTGGTAACTCCGTGTCCCACTTCCAAATATCAAGGGCACAGGTGCTGATTGGCCCAGCTTGGGTTAGAAGAGAAACCTGATTGGTCTGGCTTGGGTAGACTATCTACTGATCAGCCAATCAGGTGTGGCCAAGAGAGCAGCAGTAGGTAGGGTAAACCTGGTTGGGGAATGTGCATTCTCAGAGAAAGGGGTGTTGGCTGAGGAGACACCTAAAGAACCATCTAGTTCAAGGAGTGGAGAAAGGAAATTGCCATTGTGGGTTGCAACGTTGATATGATACAAATTAACATGTCCTTTGGAAGACCTCAAATACAGTGGAGTCACATAGGCATTACATTTAACTTATGCAAATTCAAATATTTGTATTCAACCAGAGTACTTTTTTCCCCACACAATTTGGCTTCCAAACGTGAGCCAGCTGCCTAACTACTAGCCTGACCAAGTGATCTTTCCTGGTGCTGGAGATGGCTGTTTTGGATTTGGGGATATGGTACAGTATAAGTAATATGTTCTTTATGGAAAACTGCTGGGATTTTCAAGATTATTTTTAAGGTCAGGTGATGCTCACCCTTCTCACTGTGTAAGAAGTACCTTTAGTGGAAGATCTTGCAAATAATTTTTCCCATTTCCTTCTAGTTTTAATCAGTATAAAGAATGCATTTGGTTTTAAAATATCAAAATATTTTTATTGTGGCTTTTTTTTTTTTTTTTTTTTTTTTGCGGGCCTCTCACTGTTGTGGCCTCTCCTGTTGCAGAGCACAGGCTCCGGACGCGCAGCCTCAGTGGCCATGGCTCACGGGCCCAGCCGCTCCGCGGCATGTGGGATCTTCCCGGACCGGGGCATGAACCCGTGTCCCCTGCATGGGCAGGCAGATTCCCAACCACTGCGCCACCAGGGAAGCCCTATTGTGGCTTTTTAAAAATAAAAAATAAATGATATTCATGACTTCTGGCCCTTCCTCCTGTTTTGTTTGGTGGTCTTTGGCCGTACAAGAAAGGCAGGGAGAGACCAGACGGCTGGAGAGAAGGCAAAAATGAGGGTCTCTTCGAACACCATGGGAAAGGGGTGTGTCCACCTGGGCAGTGTGTGCTCTTTGATGACTGGGTACTTGGTCTGTCCTGATGGCCTGGGGCTTGACCTACTGGGCTGTCTTGGTGCGGCAGAATGGGCAGCGTGAGATGGAGTTAGAAACCTGGGTTCCAGACCCAATTCTTGAATTTACTAGCTGTGTGACTTTAGGTGGGCCATTTAACCTCTCTGGGCCTCAGCTTCCTCATTTGTAAAATGGGGAACATAACGCTATTTACCTCCCAGGGCTTGGGAGAGGATTAGATGAGAAGTGTTTTGAAAACCGCAGAGCACCATATAAACATGACTCACTGTTAGGGAAGTGATAAAACAGGTTGGTGTTCAAATTTATTATAATAAATTCAGATACAAATGCACTGTACCATGGCCCCAACAGCCCTGAGGTTACCATTCTGTCCTGTGGCCCCAGTACACGCCCTGGGTTTTCTCAACTGCGGATTTCTTGGAGCTCCTTGGAGGTGTGACATTTGGGTTTGTCACTACCCAAACACATAATTGTATCTACCGGGCCTAGGAGTCTGAATTTCAAACTTATTCTTCATATGCCTGAGTATGTTTACATTCATAATATCTGTGAAAAGAACCCCTCTCCTCACACACTCCAAAATACGGTATTGTGCAAAATACCAGTCTAGGAAGCAACACACTAGGGTAGCAACCTATAAAGTCCTAAAAAAGCATCTTAGTAGTTTGATGCAGAAGAGTTACACTGACTCACGGAGGATCACGCGAGGCCCAGCGGGACGACGTTTCTAGTTCCTTCCACCAGGTTTAGAAAACAGAAGGTTCTGGCTGGATTTGCTGGACGCTTCTCTCTTCAGCATCTCCCTTTCTTGGTCCATCTTTGGGGTGTCTTTTCTGGCTCCAACCTTCAATAAGCAAGAGCAACAAATGCCCAAAGTCTATAATTGTAGGGACATCCCCAAATATTTCTCAAATGGCATTTTTTTTTTACTCAAAATAAAATCTTTGTTGTAAAAAATATTTATATACACACATAGACGTGAGCAAAACGAAGGTAAAATGATCCACCATTATCACACTACCCACAGGTAACCTTCTTCACATTTTGGTGTACACTCTTCCAGATACACAGATAACATTTTCTTCTTACATTTGCATCTTTTTTCGAACCAGGAGTTTCTGATTATAGGCACATTCATTGGGATGGACTTTCGCTCGAAAAGCTGTTACTGAACAGAATGCCTTATGTCTCTGATGTCTTAGGAGGGGAAAATGCAGGATACTCTAGGGGGTCGTCTAACCCTTTTCTGAGCACTGCTCCTGGCTCCAGGCAGCCATGTGTGTGACTCTGTCCCTGGTCATAGCTGATCGGGCACTTGGCACGGGCTGGGCTTTTAAAATGGTCACTCCCAGGATTTGGGGTTATGGGCTCTAAGATGCTACTTGCTCCCTGGGCTGGTCCTTTGAACTGGGGGACCGTGAGGTCATTCCTTCCTGTCACATGACTGGAGAGAGCAGAGATCAGGGGAGCCATGCAGAGACACAGAGAGGAGATGTGGCCTGTGTGTGTGCGTGCACATGCTTGTGTGTGTGTAAAGGAGATGATGCCTGAGATCTGATGGCTTACCAGTTCTACTTTGAGGCCAGGCTCTCTTTCAGCTCTCACTTTTTATGAGGCACTCACCCCTATATCCTTAAAAAAGCCCCCTCCCTCTTTTTTTCTTTTTTTCTTTTTTGCAGTACGCGGGCCTCTCACTGTTGCAGCCTCTCCCGTTGCAGAGCACAGGCTCTGGACGCGCAGGCTCAGCGGCCATGGCTCACGGGCCCAGCCGCTCTGCGGCATGTGGGATCTTCCCGGACCGGGGCATGAACCCGTGTCTGCTGCATCGGCAGGCGGACTCTCAACCACTGCGCCACCAGGGAAGCCCCCCCTCCCTCTTTCTGAATAGGTTTCTATTAATTGCAACCCAAGAATCTCACTCACACAGTTCTGTATGTACTGTAGATGCTACTGTACCTTGCAAGTTTCTTCCCAGCAGGTTTCACACTGCCTTCTTGCAAGCTTTTGACTCCAACACATGCCCCTGGGGGAAGAGGGCTGGTGGGTAGTCAGCTGGTTTCAGCTGGTTTCAGTCAGGTGGTTTCAGCTCTGCCACTGACTGCATGACCCTTGGTTTCCTCATCTGTCAAATAGGGACCAGAATGTCCTGTCTTTCTCAGGGGTTGAGAGGAGGCTCTGGGTGGATTTCAATGGAAGGGGCTGTTAGGACCATCTCTGTAGCTCTTTTCTCTTTAAGACAGGTTTAAAAACCACCTCCTGTGCCAGACCTGTGCCAGTGGCTGACTTGAACGTGTTGTGAGACCGCATTCAAAATCATTTCAAGGAAAAAAAAATCATTTCAGGGTAAGAAAGGCTAACATCTCTACACTAGCCCACAAAGTAAATCTTGGCAGGAATGCCCAGATAAAAGGAAAACAGACAGGAAATGTTGAAAATCTTTCACCTCTAAACCACTTTTCATTTGTATCCTTTCTTATTTGATTTTCAATAAAATTGCTGGCTCTGGGTGTTTCCCAGATGCCAGTGCCCTGACCCGGTGTGGGGCTGGCTGTCGGAGTTGGAGTCTGGGTGTTTGTTTAAAAATAAAGATTCCTCGGTCCCAGGGTCCCCCGAGCCCCAGGTCTGCCACGAGCTTGGGGTGGGAGGCACCACAGAGCAAGCTTTGGTCCCCTTCTTTGAGTGGGGGGACGGGGGCAGCAGAAGGCAGACGGGATGGCTGAACTGGGAAAAGGAAGAGATGGGGAATAGGAAACGTGAAAATGCAAGTGTGGGCCCGAGGGTTGGGGGAACCTGGCAAGGTCCGTCTTGAACCAGTGACCACAGGCAGCGACATGCGTTCACCCTGAGTGTTTGGAACCACATGCCCCGTCCTTAGAAGGACAAGGCAGGGGTAGAAGCCCCTCATTTAAAGAACAACATCTAGATTGGAAATTTGGAAATTAACTGGAAATTAACTCAGGGCATACTGGAGTGGCTGCTTTGGGCATCTGCAAGCATCGGTTCTAGAAAGATCCCAGTTCATTCCCACACCACCTCAGGTCTTGGTTTTAAACATCCCCCTTTCAGGGAGGCGTCTCTTGGCCCTTGACCTGGGAGTGGGGGGGAGGGAGGTCCCTGTGAAATATGCTCCTGAGCTCAGTGCACTGGCCTTTGTCCTCAAAAAGCAGTTATTTAATCATTATATTCATTTATTTATCCCAGAATAAAACCCAGAAAGACAGGGAGTTTTGTGTGTTTCTTCACTGATCTAACCCAGTGTTTCCCACCCTTTTTTTCAGTATCGTTCTTCCCCTAAGTAGCCTTCTTAGGCATTTTTTCCTAATTGCTCTCACGTCCATAAAATTTGAATATTACAGAGAGCGCTGTGCGTACGTCTGCGCTTTATACACTAAAAAAGTAGAGTTTTGGCCTCGCAGGGGTGATACGGCTCCCACTGAGAACGGGATTGAACCTTAACACCTGGACAGTACCCGCCATATATCATAGGCTCTCAACAAATATATGTTGAATGAATGAGGCTGGAATCATATCATCTTGTTTATTCTTCTGTCCCCAGTTTCTACCACAATATGTGGCCTAGACTAGGTATTCAACAAATATTTGTCAACTAGAAGATTTCCCCCTTTAGCATATGACTGACAAACAATTATAGAAGACTGTTAGCTGCAATGGAAAAAATATATAAAATCGATGAATGGCATTTGGAGGACAGAAAACAAAAAACCAGAGGGTCTTAAAAAGGTAGGAGGTGTTAGTTCTGAAGCTTGTTAGAGACGGAGACTCTCTTACGAGTGGGCGAGACGGAGCAGATTTCACACGTACCATCCTTTTCAAGGTGGTCCTGGTGACTCCATCCCCCGAAGGACTCCAGGCCCACTCTTGAGGAAGGAGTTGCCCAAGTTACACTTGGCAAGGAACCTGGAGGAACCCTTTCTGTACTGAGGAGATCCTAGACACCAAACTTCTAAGCTCAGGCTGGAGGGCAGGGAGAATGGGAAGCTGGCTCTTTGCTCTTAGCCGGAGCACCATGTGCCCCGCTTCTGTTAAAGCCAGAGGCAGCGTGAAGTTCCAGGGGGTCTCACATCTCAGAGAAGCACAATGTTCCCACAGCATCCGGGACCCATCCCAATACCCCCTCTGCCATTTTATATCCCCAGGTAGTCCTCAGACAAAACCTAGATGTAGGGCAGTTTCTGCCTCCTCCCAGCTCAATCATATATGTGAATGAATAAGTAACAAACTTCCAGTCATTTCCACTTTGCAGGGTGGCAAACGTCTCAGATCAAGTGGGGCCGTCAGGATGCTCTCTATCCTCTTAACATGCTGCTCTAGGTAGTAACCACCTTCTGGTCTTAGCACAAGGATGCTGGTTGAGAAGCTTCTATTTTCCAAATATATCCCTCACCTAGAATATCTTCATTTCTTCCCATGATAATGTGGTTGCCTCAGCATGACTGTGGCCTTTTATCAAACTTGAATGTCTCCTCTCTCATATTCAACCAAAATGTGTTTGGCTTTCAAGCTTCCTGAGAGCTCGCCTCTACTGTCTGCAAAGTGGGAACGTGGATTGGCTTAATTCCAGTTGCAGGGCTGATTTGTCAATGGCAATGTTTCAACATGTTCAAGATTTCATAGTCTTAATTCTCAACTTTTAAGAGAATTCTAGAGGATGCTTCCTTGAAATTTAAGAGAAATGCCACTGGAAATGTATCAAGTTTATTACCTGGAGGTTTATAACCTAAAGGAGGAAAAGCTAGCCCTCACCTGGGTGTCAGATCTGCACTAATTCCCAGCTCTCCTAAAGTCTCTGAGCCTCAGACATCTCATCTGTAAATTGGGTATAATAACAACACCCACCCCATAGGGTTGTTGTGAAGCTTAAATGAGATACTGCATGTCGAGTGTTTGGCTCTGTGCCTGGCACATGCCGAATGCCCAATACATAATAGATGTGGGATAACTGTCAACTGGGCTTCCTGCTGACGTTCTATGGTTTTCTCTCTTCTCTTTTCTGGCTCACCTGGAAATGTGAGTTCTGCATGTTTTGAGTTCTTCACCATCTCTACAAACATTCATCTCTTTAACACAGAAAGAACACTGACAAAATTTAGCTTATGTTCTTCTTTGCCTTTTGCATCAGAGAAAAATGGATTTTTCTCAACTTTCAGATGCTACCCATTTGGATGGAATGTTGAGCCTTCCTAGGTGAGGAGGTGAGGATGGAGGTCTGCAGAAGGGGGTGTGGCTTTGGGGCAATGCTACACTGTCCTGCTGAACCTTTTAGGGAATCTCTGTTCCAGATTGCAGCAGAGAAGGAGGTGGTCAACCAAGAAGGCTAGGAAGGATACTGCATTCTTCTTGGAGGACAGATCTGCTTTAGCTGGAAGCAGAGCCTCCTAGATCAGTGCAAGAGGCTGTAGATGTCCAGTGGCTTTCCACCCAGTGGAAATGTTGAAAGCCCCAGTGGCTAACCTCCCTGGCAGGGACTATAGGGGACTGTTGGGAAGCCAGCATCACTGAAAATCTGGAGCCGGCCACTCCCCTGGGGTTGGATTACCGTTGCTGACCCTGATCTGCTCAAGGCCCCGCACCTCAGGGGCAGCTCCTCAAAGAAAGAGCATCCTCTAGGCGCTGGAGACACAAAAGTGAGAGGGAACTGGGGTCTCCCTTGCAGACTGACACTCCGCAGGTGAATGTGCAGTGGTGTCAGGAAGGAGACTTTCTCCGAGAGCCCTGAGTATCCACCGGGGTCGCCAATCTGACTCCTACAGGGGCCAGGAAAGTAAAAGAAGTGGGGGAAGTGAGCTGGGGTGGTGGTGGACAGCGGCAAACACACGAGCCCAGTGCCTTTCTAAGGGGCCTGGAAGATGGAGGCTTGTGATGGTGGCTTGTGGGTCTGTGGGCCTAGGGTCGCCAGATCTTCCGAGTTTCCCAGGGAAGCTGGAAATCCAGAGTATTCCAGGAAACTGCCCTATTTTGAAACGTAACTTAGAAAAAAATCCCATGAGCCAAATGGAATATATCTGTGGGCTGCCATCTTGCGACACCTGCTTCAGAACCTCCCTGCTCGGTGTCTAGTTGGTGCTCAGGACACGTTGGAGGGGTTGCCAGATAAAATACAGGATGCCCGGTTAAATCTGAATTTCAGAATGAACCCAACAAATGTGTTAGTGTGAATATGCCCCGTGTAATATTTAGGACATTTATACTGAATAGCTTTTGCTGTTTATCTGAAATTAAAGTTTAACTGGGCATCGTGTTTTTTGTGTTTTCCCCTAAATCTGGCAACCCTACTGGGTAGTCACAAAACTCATGGAGGAAATAAGGCTGTCTTTTGGGACCGGGCATAGGTGCTTACAAGACTCTTCCATTCTCCCAGAGGGATGCTAACTCTACCCTCAGAGGACTGTCCGTGAAGGCTGATGGGCCCGTACTGAACTGACAGTTGCCATCCAGGTGTTTTCCGTGGAGAAGGCCTCGAGCCTGCAGCCACTCAGTATTTATCACAAACTCAGTTGACACAGTCACTATCCAAGTTCCCAGATATTATAAAGCAGGGGTTAGTTTTAAACCAACAGCCTTCTTCTCTCCCACCCCATCCTGCCCCCCCCCCCCCACTTTTTTTTTGCAGAACCGTTTATCCAAGCAAAATCCCATGAGGAACTTGGGGTATAAGATAATGGAGAGCTTCTCTGGTGGGAGAAAGGTGTGTGTGCTTTGAGAGTCACACCCTTCCATGGCACCCAAAGGCGCCAGGGAACCCCAGTTTGAACATTGCTGCAAAACTCCTTCCTGGATTAACTTCAATCAGTGGGCAGCTGGGCACTGAAGGGCCCAGGCTGGCCCCTGTGCACCTGCTTTTCCTGAACTTTACTGAACTCACTGGGATGTGACGACATCAGTCCGTCTCAAGAGCTGTGCACAGATGTGGCCCAGCCAACACCGCGTTGCCGTTCTCAGGGTGCTGTCCATTACATCACACAATGTCCTCTCTGGAGGAAAATCCAGTATTGTCTTTGTTCTGTGAACACTTCTGAGCAACACATCCCTCATATCTCATGGACGCTGTGAACACTGGACCACACTGGGTTTTCCATTTCCCATGGGCTGCCAGAAAGCCCACCATCAAATGGGGCTCCCCTTTGGCAGGTGAAGGGATCGTTATAATAGGCACTTTCATCCTTATTTCTGGCTCCATTCTGTACCACTTTCCCCCCTTCTTTCACCCACATACTTCCTTCTTAGGGCAGGGGCTCCTGGGATTCCCCACTCCCCCCTTCTCCTTTTCTTACGATTTTGTCTCTATGTCCCCAAATCATTTAGCACCTAGGATGGTGGTACTGCCCTTCTGCCTTCTCTCACCTCCAGATACTGGGTCCCTTAGGTCGTTCGTTCAGGAGAAGGGACAGGGGCTGGGGTGGGGGAGGGGAAGGCACTGGAGGTGTGTGGATGTTTCTTGGGCCACCCACGCTGGCATTTACACTCCATAAGCTCTTACCCTTTGAAAATAAGGTACCTACTTTGTGTCTGGCTGCAAGATCACAAAACCTCTCCGTACCTGCCTCTCTTTCTCTTTGAAGGAACAGTTGCGAGGTGCTGATTCTTTGGCATTTCTCTGTACGAGATCCTCTAAACGTTCCCGTTCCCGAGTGAAAATATCAGGTGAGCACAACAGCGTTTAATGCATCCCCACCTGTTCCATTCGGGGACACACCTCTGAGGTTTCTAGGAGACGCTGGGATTCACTGGGATTGGTGGGCAGAAGAAGGGGGTGGGTGAGGGTCTTTTTCTTTAGCCTTCTTCTATCCGTACGCTGCATAGGCCTGGCCACACGGTTCTACTTTATCATTGTGGGTGGAAGAGCACCACCCAAGCCCCTCCCATCCCACGCTCCTCCTACACAACATCTACCAATTGCGGGACTTCCTTGGTGGCGCAGTGGTTGAGAGTCCGCCTGCCAATGCAGGCCACGTGGGTTCGTGCCCCGGTCCGGGAAGATCCCACATGCCGCGGAGCGGCTGGGCCCGTGAGCCATGGCCGCTGAGCCTGCGCGTCCGGAGCCTGTACTCCGCAACGGGAGAGGCCACAACAGTGAGAGGTCCGCGTAACGCAAAAAACAAACAAACAAAAAAACCACAAGTGGCACGGAGGAAGCCAGAATCTTGAGAATACCTGGGCCCAAGGAAATCTTGGAAGAGAGTGAGTTAAATAGAATAATGGGGATAATGACGATGGTAGGAGAGCATGTATGCTTTGTGGTCCTGTGTGCTAAGGGTTTTGTATACAAGCTCCCGTTGAATGGAAGGCTACGAGTTAGGCGCCATTTTTATTCTCATCTTAAAGAAGAGGAATACGAGCTAATTAAGCAGAGAGAAGGTTAGGGGGTTTTCCTGGCTGAGACCACAAGGCAAAGCGGTGGTCACGCCCCCTAGCCAGGACTTGATTGGCTGGAGATTTGATTGGCAGGAGAGCCGAGCGGCTTCTCCTGCCGGAAGCAGCCGGTGCCCTTCAGCCTTTCTTACGCTTCAAGCCCTAAGGAAGGGCTTGCGTGCTTCTCAAGTGGCAACTTCTGTGCATTTAAAAATTTCCTATTGAAAATCCCAGCCTTAGCCCATTCACAAAAGGTATCTGGGTCCTTTCTTGGCCGTGGCCCTAGTCGTATTCACCAAAGAGAAGAGCGTGTCCCATAAGAGCTGCCGGCTTTGGGAGGACCGGGGAAGGCGTCAGCTGGCAGGAAGCTCCCTGAAAGAAATAGAGGAATCCCCACCCATCCATGAGCTGCCTATTCTTCCCCCTTAGAAACCGGGCTTGCCGTGTGCCAGGCGCTGCAGGCATTTTGCCATTTAACCCTCCCGCTGCCCCACGGAGTAGGCCCCTTGTTAACAGTTTTGGTTGCTTTTGTTGAGGAACCTGCGATACAGAGGTCAAGCCACTTACTCAGGGTCATTCGGGGCAGCGGTGGGGCTTGACCTCTATTTGTTTGATTCCAGATCCGGCCTCTGAGAGACACTGCCGGCTTCTCGAGTGATGTACATTAGAGTGAGCACGGCCTGGGCCACGGTTCCCGTCCCTCTGCCACATGGACAGAGCCACAAACCCCGTTCTCTGTGAATGCCCAGCATTTTCTACCAAGTCTCATTTTCACAGCCAAAGGTATTAGTGTGGAAATACGACTTTTGATTCTTGAAAGTTCTGCTTGGTGAAGGGATGGTCAAACATTAAAACTACAAACTACATTTTTTTGGGGGGGGGCAATTCTGAAGCTTAAGATGTGTAATTTCATCTCAGTGCTTCAACCCTGCCACCTCTATGAACGGGTGAAGAGTTTCAAAGTTTTATACAGGAGACTACAAAAACTAAGGCTCCTTGTGAAAATACTTAGAAAAGAGGAATTCTATTTTCTGTTAATTTCTGCTTAAAAACAACGAAGATATACTCCCTGGAAAGAACTGATGCCAAGACAGATGTATACAAGTGCCCTTTAGAATCCAGCAAAACTTTAAAATTTATTGTTTTCTTCCTGACAAACAGGGATTTCTGACGACATATTAATAACAAGCCTGAAATGCACACCTGAGTCCTGGAGTGAAAACCCCAGGAGCAACGGTGAGAGGTATACAAGGGGGCCACCCTGGTAAGGGAGACCCAGAAGGAAGGGGTGTGGAAAAGTGAACATGGGCTGGGGAGGGCAGCAGGTGGGGAGGGAATCCTGTTTCTGCCGCTTAGTAGCCAGGGAACGGTACCCTCTGTCAACTCAGCTTCCCCCTCTCTCTAAGGGGCCGACACTTGCCAGCATCCCTTGTGGGTTGACGGGAGAGATGAAGCATGTGCGGTGTGGAGCAGGTGCCTGCCCCTTGGTGAGTGCTCAGTACACGATACCATCGGCGATGCCACGATCATGGCTGTAGTTCATATACATCTTTCCCCCAACTGTGAATTCCACGAATTTGAAAGCTACTAGCTGTAGCTCTTCTGGGGACCCTGACACAGGTTCAACTTGGCCATTTCAGACCCTTCTCGGCTGAAGGATGTCTAGCGCCAAACAGGCTGGCACGTCCCTTGCATTGTGTTATGAATGAGGCAGCCCATGAATAATGCATGTGAAGCCTGATTATGTAAATCCTCAGGTTTTCAGTACATGACAATGGCTTTTTTTGGGCCCTTTGCTGTCCCATTCTGTGGTCTGGTGTCTCTGCTTTGGGGCCTAGCCTGCCAAGCCCTGGGGGCGGGGGGGGGGTCACTTCAGGGAGGGGTGAGCTCTCCAGAGGGCACATCAAAGGGAAAGTCACAGCTCTGCCACTGGCCCAGCTCTCCCTGGCATTGCTTGGTGTGAAAGGAAACTGTCCTCTGCCTGAGGCAGCCCCATGACACACGCAGACTAAGGCCTGTGATGTTTAATTCAGAGCAGTGAGTACTGGAAACACCGCATCCAGGCTCCCTC
This sequence comes from Aethalodelphis obliquidens, assembly GCF_003676395.1. Classification (NCBI taxonomy): domain Eukaryota; kingdom Metazoa; phylum Chordata; class Mammalia; order Artiodactyla; family Delphinidae; genus Aethalodelphis; species Aethalodelphis obliquidens. The sequence goes on from NW_020837953.1 coordinate 41,122,242, forward strand.
AGAGCAGGACAGCCACTTTTCATTTCTGGGGCTATAAGCCAGAGAGCCTGCTGTCTGGAAACCTACTGCCTGGAAGGTTTGCAGGATGGAGGGCAGGCTTCTGCAAGGAGCTATCTGACCATCACCTCCTGGTTGAGGAGAAGGGCACCCTTCTATGACCTTGGCCTCCTTAGAGCTCATGCAGGCAACACACACACACATACAAATACACACACGTGCAAACACACAGCACATACTCACATGTACACACATACACGCAAGCATGCGTGTACAAATACACAGCCCCAAGTCAGAAGGATTTGAGTACTATTCTGGGTACTCAGAATGGCAAACCAAAATCTTTATTCTCAGAGAGCTTATTCATCGGCGTATCCCTAGCACCTGGCAGAACAATGAAAGTAAGAATAGCCGCCTTTAAAAAAATTCGGGATGTTCACTAAACTTATTGTGGTAATCATCTCATGAGGTAGGTAAGTCAAATCATTATGCTGTACACCCTTAAGCTCGATACAGTGCTGTATGTCAATTATGCCTCAATAAAACTGGTAGAAAAAATAGTTATCTGAATAGAAAGAACAAGATAAGATACACGAATTATCAAAAGTTAAAAAAATACAGACGAGCTAGACTATGAGTCTCAGAAAGCACTGTTCACAACAGCCAGGACATGGAAGCAGCCCAAATGTCGTCGATGGAGGAGTGGATAAAGAAGATGTGGTACATATATACAATGGAATACTACTCAGCCGTCAAAAAGAATGAAGTAATGCCATTTGCAGCAACATGGACAGACCTAGAGATTGTCATACTGAGTGAAGTAAGTCAGACAAAGACAAATATCATATGATATTACTTATATGTGGAATCTAAAAAAATGATACAAATGAGCTTATTTACAAAACAGAAACAGACTCACAGACTTTGAAAACAAACTTATGGTTACCAAAGTGGAAATGTGGTGGGGAGGGATAAATTAGGAGTTTGGGATTAACAGATACACACTACTATATATAAAATATATAATCAACAAGGACCTACTGTATAGCACAGGGAACTCTACTCAATATTCTGTAATAACCTATATGGGAAAAGAATCTGAAAAAGAATAGATATATGTATATGTATAACTGAATCACTTTGCTGTACACCTGAAACTAACACAACACTGTAAGTCAACTATACTCCAATATAAAATAAAAATTAAATTAAAAACAAGTTTAAAAAAATAGAGACAAGCTAGACTATGAGTCTCAGAGAGGTTAAGCTAACACATATATATGGAATCTAAAAAAAAAAAAAAAAAGGTTCTGATGAACCTAGGGGAAGGCCAGGAATAAAGACACAGATGTAGAGAATGGACTTGAGGACATGGGGAGGGGGAAGGGTAAGCTGGGACGAAGTGAGAGAGTAGCATGGACATATATACACTACCAAATGTGAAATAGATAGCTAGTGGGAAGCAGCTGCGTGGCACAGGGAGATCAGCTCGGTGCTTTGCGACCGCCTAGAGGAGTGGGATAAGGAGGGTGGGAGGGAGACGCAAGAGGGAGGGGATATGGGGTTATATGTATGCATATAGCTGATTCACTTTGTTATACAGCAGAAACTAACACAACACTGTAAAGCAATTATACTCCAATAAAGATGTTAAAAAATAAAAAAAGAAAGAAAGCTGCCTGAAGTCACACAGTAAATGGTAGAACAAGAGTGTAAACCTAGGTCTGCCTAATGCTAAAGCTATTCTGCCACCTTCCTTTGCATCGGCGAATGCATTCTGTGCTGCCTGGATCCCACTGGGACCTCAGTTGGCTGTTTCTAAACGGAGCTGAGGGGCAGCCTCAGAGGCTCTGCTCCGAGCAGGGACCTCTCACCTTCTGCTGCCTGATCGCCCTGTTGACCCTCTTCTCCCGGTGCAGCCGCTGTTCCACGCGCTCCAGGGCCTCCTTCAGCAGTGCCTTTTCTTCGGCCTCTTTGTAGATGTCGTCTTCCAGCTTTGCCACCTGTGACTGGTACATCTGAACCGACACTTTGCTCTGCCTGAGCACAAAGGAGAGACAAAGTCTCTTTTCCCCTCATCTTTCTCAACTCACCACCAATGCTCCCGACCTGGGAGATTCTCAAAACACTTCTATATATGCCTAACTTAGCGGTTTCATTACAAGTGGGGGAGAAGGATGAAGATTTGGGGAATAGAGGGCAGAATAAATAGCCCATGGGCTGTGGAAGTGTAGCATGAAGGTGGCAAAGGTTATGCTACCAGCCCCTCCCAATTTCCCAGAGAGGGTGGGGGAGCTGATACCACTGAAAATATGATGGAATTATGAAAAGCACACACATGGTGAAACATCAGACACATTCATAAAAGGTGCACCTTATTCCTTAAGAGAGAGTAGGGTACTTTAACTGCTGCTTTCTTGCCCAGAGACTTGGGTCCATCAGGCCCTGAGTCACCATCCCGCCTCCCCGCTCCACACCCAGGCCTCTGTCCTCTTGTCCTGGTCCCTACGGGTCTGCAGCTGCCCCGAGGTTTAGCCTGGAGAATGGAGGCCTGGGCCTTTTGCCGGGGACACGGGCTGTACCTGAGCTGTTCAATGTCTTTCTCGTATCGTCTCAAAAGCTCTTCTTTTCTCTCCAGCTGGTTCTTGAGTAGGGTGATCTTATCAAACACCAGGTCGAGGTCTCTTTGTCGAAGCTGGTTGACCTTCTCCCTCTCTTTTGGGGAGAGGTGTTTCATGGACACGTGACCTGACATATCTTTGATATTCATCAGACTCCCGAGGGTTTTGCTCATATCCATGTACTACGAGAAAGCGTTTCGCAGGTAAGAGGCCTGGCCCAAGACCGCTGGTGGCCACTTTGAGGAGGCAAACGTCTAATTCTGTTTCATTCATTTTCTGCAATTGCAGAGAAGAAACACATGCTTTGCAAATGAGTGCATTTGGGGCTTTTAGTACGACTTTCATTTTCCCCGCATCCATTTACACTATGCCTTTTGAGAATTGGGGGGCGGGCGGGAGGGGGAATGACAACAGACATAAACATTCACTCTTACTACCCAGTCTTCCAAGGAATTTGGCTGTGCAATTTCCAGCCCATGCTGGGATAGTAGATGGGTCTCGTGGAGCTACTGTAACAAATAAATATGTATGTGGGGTTGATGTTTAAACCATTTGCAGGGCACGCGGGTTTGGACAGGAGGGGACTGATGCTGGGTGTACCTACCAGCTTTTCACTAAGATCTAAAGCCGCAGCCACATCCGTTTTCCCTAACTTCTCAGTGGCCATGATGGACCCTGGGCTGGAAAGGCCATTTTGAGGCTGAAATAAAAAAAAAAAAAAAAAAAATTCTCTTGGCATTCCATTATGATTTTCTACATCCAGAAGAATAACCCAAAGAATAATGGAAGAACTGGAAAGTTACTAAAGAATAATTCGAGAGGGTTGATTTTTTTTTAACATCTTTATTGGAGTATAACTGCTTTACAATGGTGTGTTAGTTTCTGCTGTATCACGAAGTGAATCAGCTATACATATACATATGTTCCCATATCCCCTGCCTCTCGTGTCTCCCTCCCACCCTCCCTATCCCACCCCTCTAGGTAGACACACAGCACTGGGCTGCTCTCCCTGTGCGATGCAGCTGCTTCCCACTAGCTATCCATTCTACCTTTGGTAGCGTGTGTGTGTATATATGTCCATGCCAAGAGAGTTGGTTTTAAATCCAGTCTGACTCTGCAAACTGCTTTCTTTATGACTGTGTTCCTACCCCTTCGGAGCACGACTGCCTTTGAAATGATGCATCGCTTGTGCCGTTCTTTGGCCACTGTCTCGTCTGTCTTCCCTTTAGGCCAGTGGTTCTCAACCAGGGGTGACTCTGTCCACCCTACCCCCCTCCAGGACATTTAGCAATGCCTGGACACATTTGTGTTTGTCATAATTGCTGCTGGCGTCTAGTGGGTAGAGGACAAGGATGCTGCTAAACACCCCACGATACACAGGGCAGTCTCCCAAACAAACAGTTACCTGGCTCAAAACATCAGTACCGCCGAGGTTGAGAAGACAAGCTCCAGAGAAATGGGGACCATGTTGCCTTTGCTCACTATCCCCCTCCTTGCACCCAGCGTGGCACCTGGCACTGAGTGGTGCATAGTGGGCATGTTTGTTGAATGAACGAATGAAGGTTAAGTAGAAAATAGCCTCCCTCCTTTTTATGAAAGGAATCTCATTTCTAAGCAGCAGAAACCCTACCCTCACAAAATTTGGCCAAACCTTCTCCCAGCTCTGGAACCTGGTGAGTGGGCGTCACTTCAGACCCTTTCCAGAGCCAATGCAGGTAGTATTTGCAGCTGCATCTCCCTAAGACCCCAACCAGCCAGCTGGCTGCTGGAAGCCCAACTGACTGCACAGAAAGGCCACCAGACTGAATAGGGGACCTGATCTGAATGACTACAAACAACCATAATAAGCCTCCTTGAAAAATAACTTGGCTTTTAATGCTTGCCATGAGCGTCTCTTAGCCCTAGCGTTTGTTGGCACTACCCTGAAAACCTCTGAGATTAAAAAAAAAACAACTACAAAAATCTAAAGGCCCCCAAAGTGACTGTGATAGATAAGAGTGGCCATATTTGTCTATGTATCTGTGGAGACGAGAATAAAAGAGGGTATCCGAAGATGACAATAAACCGGGCAGATCTGCTGCAAAAAGAACCTGAGATGCTGCTCAGTGGCTTCAGCTACCCTGAGCTGCATCCTCTGTACCTCTCCAGATTCCCCCCCTTTTCCTGAGGGGAGGGTCACTAAGGAAGAGCCTGGGCTATAGGATCCAATCACACAGTCCCCACCCGGTCTCTGCAGGCTAGGAGACAGACCACCAGGGACACACCCATGGCTTCTTCAATCATTATTCTGTGACCTTGGGTGAGGTACGTGACCTCCTGAAGCCTTAATTTTTCTTATCTGTTAAATGGGGACAATAATAGTAACTATGACACAAGGCTGCTACGATGGCTAAGTGAGATAAGGCATGTAGCCGGCTGAGCTCAACGCCTGGCACACAGTAAGCAGTTAACAGATGTCAGCTATTCTTCCTCCTGCTCTTTCGTTTAATTACTGCCAACCTTGGAGGATTGAGAGTTGGGAGGTTTCCTGCTCTGTGGTGTCAGTGGTGGGATGAGGGCTTGTTGCCGAGGAGAAGGTAAATCTTGGAAGCAGGATCATCAGGATGTGAGATCCAGCTGAGCTCCCCACCTGGAGATGGTCCCTCTACTCCCAACCTCAGAGGAGGAAGGTTCAATTTTTTCAGGAAAACCAACACGTTTCTGAAGACTCACATCTCTAGACGTGTGAGCAAATGTCTAGAAAAATTATAGGAGAAAATGCGGGTACAGATAGGATGGCTTTATTATTTTTTCCAAAAGCTGGTTTAGACCAGCTGCCGCAGCAAGCCACACCCAGCAGGTCCTGTGATTAATGCTGACCTGAGCTGTCCATTGTCATGTGTCAATCAAACACCCGATCAAGCATCCATTTAGGATACGGGCACCTTCAACCTGACCATCAAATTACTTCTGAAAATCCTGGCAGATACAAACTATGCTCCCTAAGAAGGGAAGCTTTTCTTGGATAATACTGTTTAAATACTGTTTAATAATAACTATGGGCTAGGCACTGGGATAAGCACTTTACATAATTATCTCCTTTAATTTTTCCATCATCATTTTACAGCTGGGAAATGAAGTCCCAGAAAGGTTAGGCGCCTGCCCAAGGTCACAGAGCTTGCAGAGCTGGGATTAGGACACAGACCTCTGATTCTAGAACTTGTGTCTTCTTAGTCATCATGGCTCCCTTCTGCTGCCCTTTATGTGTTCATGTTTTTCAGTTTATAGCAAAAAGCAAATGTTAGGCAAGCTCGTGACATAATGTTGTACATTAGCTTGTTGAATATTTTCTGCAGAATATAACATGGGATGTGAAAAGGAGGGCCCAGAGATTGAGCTGGCCAACATCAGTACAATGCTACATCATGCTGTACGTGATGGGAAGCCGCCTTTCTATTCAAACATTGGACCGCTGGTACGGCCAGGCACTGACCAGTCCATACAGGTGCTGGCCCATCAGGGAGGACCTGGTCTCGAACCAATGATATATACAGTGGTGCCAGGGCACACGGCTAGTGTCTGTCCTCATGCCCACCCTCTCCACGTGTCAGTCAGTGCAGAGACAAATTTTCTTTGGTTACCGCTCGGATCTCTACTCTTGAAAAAGTTGGCAAGTCAGGTTTTACATCCAATATTTTCTGAACATTTTTTTCCATCCCGAGGGTCTTTAAGTCTAGAAATGATCCATCCATGTGGTCCTTATGATCTATAAAAGAAATAATTTACACTCAAAAGAAAGGCTCAGGAAGAAGTTACTGCATGTAAAAATCACAGCTGCTATTTACTGGACACTTACCACAGGCCATCCTCCCTTGGCAGGTGAGGAATCAAGGCCCAGAGAGGTGAAATGACTTGTCCAAGGCCACACAGCTAATATGAGGCTGCAGCCTCACGGGGCTGAGGCACTGAGGGTGAACCTTCGGCCACAGGTATGAGGATGGACTTGAACCCAGGCTTCTGTGTCCAAGCCCAGTGCTCTACCCAGCAGCAGGCTTGGCTTCTTGAAAGCCCTATTCCCTCTAAACAGGGTATTTATCCTGGGAAGTTCCCCAGGGTTGGTCCTTGCACAGCATCAGTCTATGAAAAAGTTTCCACTGGGCCACAGTGAAATCAGAAAAAGAAGGACAAGGTTGTGAGTTTTTCATGAAATTCTGTTTATTTAATATCAAGGCCTGCTCTTGACTCTGAGATCATGTCTCCCCAATTTTTCTTTTCTGCCCATCTTTTTTTTTTATAACTATGCCCTTTTAGTTATGAAATGATGGGGATAGAAGATGGTGGTCCTGGCAAATTGGTCAGTCCCCAAAGTGAACCCTCAAGTCTGGGGCCCACGGCTCTCAGCACAGAGCGGGTGACTAGAAGGAGGAAACTTACTTGACGAGCTGGCCTTCTCAAGTTCTTTAATTCGCGCACGAAGCTCAGATAAGGCCTTTTTCTGACGCTGAATGACTTCCTCATGTCGGGACCCTTTGCACTTGGCCCCTACATCACTGAAGGACTGCTCCTGTGGCCAGAATGGTGAGGACAGCAGCTTTATCAGGGATCAGAATCTCCCTCTCTTGTGTTTGAAGAAACATGAACAAATCATGGATTAGCAGAAACCCTGTCACTTACTTAGTACCTTGGAAAATATCATTAAGGGGTTTCAGCAGAGAAGGAATTTAAAAATTTCATTTCAAATACAAAGTCACATCTAGGAAGATTTCCAACTTTCCTACCTACTTAGCATCACTATAAATAAGAGATCCCCTCTATGTTCCATCCCCATGTTTTATTTCTCTTTTTATTCTAATATTCATCTAAGCTTGGGTTTCCACTTGTTGTCATTCTGGTGTCATCTCTGAACAATCACATCAAATTCGCTCCTGGAGGGGCATTTTTTTTTTTTTTGCCTGCACCGTGCGGCATGCGGGATCTTAGTTCCCTGACCAGGGATCGAAACTGCGCCCCCTGCAGCAGAAGTGCAGAGTCTTAACCACTGGACCGCCAGGGAAGTCCCTGGAGGGGCATTTTTTAGGTAAGAACATGTGATATTTTCTTCTTAGCTAGTAATAAGGATGGTGGTTTAATATTTGCTCGAGGGAATTTGATGGGCGGACTCCTGGCTGGTCTGCAGAAAGGAAAACACTCCTCTGAGACTCCTGGACTCTCTGGAACAGCGTGGTCCAACAGAACTTTCTGCAACAATGGAAGTATTCTCTATCTGCATCATCCAATATGGTAGTCACTCGCCATGTCGCTAGAGTTGGGTTTACGAAGGGCACAGACAAGGAAAGGTCTTCTTCATCTCTTAAGGGTCATGTACACATTCTCCCCTTTGAGAAAAGGAAGAATGCGGGTTTCTTCCTCCAGAAAAATTCACGTACAAAAATTTGCAGACAACTCCTGGAGCTTCAGGGACCCCCTGAAGCCCTGTCGTAGACTCCAAATTAAACAGCGCTTCCCTAGGGTAAGTGATTCATTCATCCACTCATTCATTCATACCACAAAGGTTTACTGAGCACGTCTATGTGCCACGCCTTGTTCTAGGCTCTGGGGACTTAGCAGGGACTAAAACTGGCAAAATCCCTGTTATCATAGAGTCTGCATCCTAGTGTGAGCAGACAGACAATAAACAAGATAATCATGGAAAATATATGGTGGACAGTGATAGGTATTAAAGAAAGAAACTGGAAATGGGATGGGGTGTTGGGAATGGTTTTCAGATGTAAGTACTGTGGCTAGGGAAGGTCCCAGTCAAAATGGCGAGAAAGGGACGAAACTGACAACTTGTTTGTTTTATCACAATCTTATAACAATTTTGGTTCAGAGAGACAGTGCTCACCAGACACTGTTTTAGGCACTAGGGAGAGATCGGGGAACCAGGCAGAAAGCTCTGCTGCTGGGGGCTCATTTCTATGGGGCAGACACACCAAACAAGCAGAAAGACATGTTCAAATTCCAGAAAGTGATAAACGCTACCAGGTAAACAAAGCAGAGAAGAGGGAAAGGGACATTTATTTGCTCTTCCTCCCTTGATTCATCAAATGCTTATCGAAGGCCCATGTGACATGTGCCAGGCCCCACGCTGGCCACGATGGGCACAAGGCTCATGGCCTCGCTCGCGGAGCCCAGCAGGGCCGTCTGAGGTCCTCCTGGGGCCACTTCTCACCCCATGTCCCCACCACTCATTCCTTCATTTCATTCAGGCTCTGCTCCTGGTCTCCTCCTGGGAGGCCCCCTCCCACACGCTACTCTGCCCCGAATCCTGCTGTGTCTTTCCTCGGAGCGTTCACTCCCGCTGGACATTTTGTTCGACGTTGACTTGTTTATTGCCTGTGTCTCCCCTTTTCCAGAATGTGGGCTCTGTGAGAGCAGAGTTTGTCTCCATTGTAGACTGTGCTATTCCCAGGGCCCAGCCTTATTCCCCGGGCATAGTAGGGGCTCAAGAAATACGGAGCCGGAAGGGGTCTGCCCCAGTGTTCCTGCTGGGACCAGGGCTCAGTCCCTGAGAGAAGGGGGCACTCTACCCCCGGCTGCACTTAGTAGGACCTCAAGGGAGCCCGACCCTGGCTACAGCCAGCTTACTTCCCAGGCTCTTTCTACACTGGCCTCCCTCTCTTTGAGGGTGTATGTTTGCCTTGGGAGTAAACACGAGGAATGTGTGTGTGTGTGTGTGTGTGTGTGTGTGTGTGAGCACATGCTGGAGGCTGGAGAGGAGGAGGTGGGCAGGGGTGGCCGGCCTTGGGGGTGGGGCAGCCGCAGTAGCTGGGCTGGGTGACAGCCCTTCCTCTGCCTGCAGAGCTCGCCGGAGCCCGCTGTGACCCTTACTCGTGGCTTTTCTGGGAATTCGTTTATTTAGAGAAGATGGAGATTCTTTCTCATACAATACTTAAGCCCTCTGACCCACTCTGGTTTAGAAAGCAGGAAGTAGCCTGAGTGTGGAAAGCTGTTCTGAGACAGAAAAAATCCTTTTTACTTTTATCTTGCGGCCTCCCTCCCCCATCTTCCTCAACTAACCCCTCCTCGTCACAGAAACTAAAAATCACAGGCCTCTGGTCAACAGTCCTTTCCAGCAAACACGTGCAGAGTCGCAGGGGGTCTGGTGTGGGCAGGGACACTGAGCATCCTCCCCTGAGCCCAGCACAGGGCCTGGCATACAGCGGGTGCTCAATAGTTGTTGAACGTGTGAATGAATATGGGCCGGGTCCTGCACGAAGAGCTTGGATTCCGACAGGAGTGAGACCTGCTTCTGGCCCCATGGAGCTCACAGCTGCGGAGCCCGCTGCAGCCCCATCGCCAGGTGGCCCTAGTAACGAGGAGACACCTCTGCTAAAGTTCTCTGGATGGTGATTTTGCCAGGGCCGGAGGGCTGGGCCACTGAGCCCTTTCCTTCACGCTGCGGGCGGCCCTGGCTCACTGCTCTTTGGCAGGGGAAAGGCATCTTTGAGAAGGCAGGAAGGCAAGCTGCCACATTTGGCCCTGTCTCCAAGTGAAAGTCCAAAGCCCGTTACTGAAACGCTCTGCTCTCTAGTTTCACAAAGCAAAGGAGATTCTTGGACTCCAGGAAACCCGGGGCCTCGAGGAAGCGCCATCCCCACAGTCAGCCGCCCACGTACAATGGGGAGCATCACAGCCCCTGCCACGGGGACAGAGGCGAGCGCCACCATTGAGGACCGCGTGCTGAAGGCTGTTCTCGCTCTAAGACACGATCCCTGTGTGCTGCGCCGCTGGGACTTCCAGGCGTGCAAAGGCCTCTGGGCAGAGGTTGCCAAGAGTCAGCCATGGAGTGTAAGTGGCATGGCTCTTTGGGAAGGCAGTTTGGCCATGCCAAGCACAGTTTAGGCTGTCCTCTGGACATTCGGAATCACATCTAGGAATCTGTTCTACATACTTACAAGGATATTAACTACAGCAACGTGTGGAAGTAGAAACAAATGTCCATCAATACGGGACTGGTTGGATAAAAGGGACGTGATGGAATTCGTTGCTGCCGTTTAAAAGAATGAGGTAGATCTTTACATGCTTACTTGACAATATGCCCATTAAATAGTCTTATGTGAGAAAAAAATAGTTGCAGAATATATGCGGCTTGATACCATGTTTTGAAAAAAACCCTATTAAATAAATATATGTATATGTAAGTTTGCGCGTGTTTGTGTGTATAAATTCATTTCTCAACAACCCCATGGGGGGTTGGTGACTGGATTACTCCCACTTCCCAGATGAGGGAATTGGTACTCAGGTGCATCCTTGAGGTCACAGGGTTTCTGAGTGGAGGAGTCAAGATTGGAATCGAATCCAAGCCTGACCTTCAACCACTGCACAATCCTGACTGTATGAGCACGTGGTGGTTTCTGTGAGGAAAAGGTCTGATGGCACACGTGCCAAGCTGTTGATAACATACATTTCACATAGCAAGTAATATTTTTGGAACTTAAAATGACGATGTTTACAAAAGCAAAGAAAGGGGCTTCCCTGGTGGCTCAGTGGTTAAGAATCCGCCTGCCAATGCAGGGGACACAGGTTTGATCCCTGGTCTGGGAAGATCCCACACGCCGCGGAGCAACTAAGCCCATGCGCCACAACTACTGGGCCTGCAGTCTAGAGCCTGCGAGCCACAACTACTGAGCCTGCGTGCCGCAACTACTGAAACCTGTGTGCCTAGAGCCCGTGCTCCGTGACAAGAGAAGCTACAGCAATGAGAAGCCTGTGCACCACAACGAAGAGTAGCTCCCATTCGCCGCAGCTAGAGAAAGCCTGCGTGCAGCAGCGAAGACCCAACACAGCCACACACACACACACACACACAAAATAATAATAAAAGTAAAAGTTCTCCTAGATCCCAAACTGCCCTCCTTCCCACATATATTCCTCCTGAAACATATTTCTGCCTCAGGGCCTTTGTAGTGGCCATTACCCTGCCTGGACCGCCCTTCCCCAGCTGTGCCTTCTCATTCAAACTGGAACCTCACATCACCCTGTTAAAAAAAAAAAAAAAAAAAAAGCACAAAGAAAGCCACTGCTGGGCTCTTTCTTAGCTTGTCTTTCTAGCTGCCCAGGGACAGGGCAGGCACTCACCTCCTGGCTGCTCAAGAAAATATCGGTGTGGATTGGTTCTATCTGCACCGAGATGTCACACATCTGGGTTGCGTTCCTGGCCTTCTGTTCCCTCTCCTTGTGCAGCTGGAGCCTGTGTTTCTCTTGGGAGGCCCTAGGGCAGAGAAGATGAGACACTGGGCAGCAGAGTGGTTGGCAGCATGCATTCCGGGAACCATGAATGACTTTGTACCCACGAACAGAATTGGAAAAGGGACTCCCATTTTTACAGGGAACCAAAATCTTTGAGCCTTCAAGTCTACTGCCCGAAGATTTCTAGGAAAATGAGCTTCGGGGGACTTAAGGCTATAGTGACCAGACAGGCAGGCCCCTACCCATCCTTGCTTCCTGCATTGGGTCTGCGGGACACCTGCTGTGACATTCATGGGGGGTATTTACTGTGTGTCTGCTGTTTCTAACACTTATTATGTGTCAACCCTTCTATTTCTCATAGAAGTCCCATGAGGTGGGGACTCTGCTTGCCCCGTTTTACAGACAAGGAGAGAGACACATAGCAATTTGCCTGTGGTTGTGGAGATTGTAGGTGAAGGCGCCTGGCCTCGAATCCATGCAGCCTGGGTCTGGAGCCTATTCTCTTAACCACTATGTGAATCTGCCTTGGCCATGAACCACGGAGCACATGAAGCTACAGGGTATACATGAGATATCAATTCTACGCAAACTTTCTTGGGAAAAACATTAATCTTATGTCAAAATATGGATACACTATAGATGGAAATGCAAACTCACATGTATTTTTGAGACGAATCCGTGGGACAACAACAATCTATTTAGTTTAAGCGGACCTCTGACACCTCCAGTCTATCCTTTGTGCAGTCAATATTTACTACGTTCCTTTATATGCCAGGCACCGTGTGAATGCTGGGGAGTCAATAGAGTCTACACAGGGGTTCTCATGGGGAAGGCAGACAATCAGCAGGTGAGAGCAGCCTGGCTGTGTGAGAAGGGTTCGCTCAAGTGGCATGAAGGAGCTGATGGACCCCAGGCAGAGCAGGAGCCCTTGGCTATGTTTTGTGATGGCGAATGATGGAGGGCTTCCTGGAGGAAGTGGCATTTAAGCTGAGACTCATCTGGAATATTGGGCAGGAATGTCTAGATGCACAGAACTGAGCAAAGCTTTGTTTTAAATGATGAGGTTGTAAAGCAATGAAATGTATGTCATTCATTCATCTACTCATTCATTCAACTCTTCAACCAGCATTGACTGAGCACCGCCCCCCCCCCCCGCCCCCTGCTCTGCCTCTCTGTGCCAGGCTCCCTGGGCACTTGGGTGTGCCTGGGCTCCGCACACCCGCCGTGCAGACCTTCCTACCCACCTGAGTGTCTGCTTGAGGGCCTCTAGCTCCTTGTCCTTCTTCTCCAGCAGGCTGCTCATCTGTGCCATCTTTTCCTTGAGCACACTCAGCTCGCTGCTTTGTTGCTGGACCAGTGCCACATTCCGCTCCAGCTCCATCTTCTGCTTCTCGTTAAGCTCCCCTGGGAGTGACGTGGAAGCTGGTGAGAGGGTCTCCCGCCCCGGGTCTCCGCGAGGGCCACAGCAGCTCTGCCAGGCCTCTAAGAGCCACGAGGCGGTCCACCCTCCAGGGATGCTCTGGGGGCTTCAGTAACGGCCAGGAGGTCTGCGTGCGTCTTCCCCCCAAAAACAACAAAACGGCATTCCCTTTCAGTGAGTGCTGGCGCCATGAGGCAGCCCGCGAGGCGCCTGCCCGGCCCCAGCTGTCAGGACCTGTGAGCCTGTGGCATCCTAGGGCACCTTCGGCTGCCTGCTCTACATGTTTCCTACGGCGTTCTAAGGCCTCTGGAGACTGCTCTGCTCATGAGCCTGCCAGAGGCAACAGCCTCCAACCACGGACCGGTGGAGACAGGCTGGGGTACACAGCCCAGCTCCCTCCCACCCCAGGTGGCACCCCTGCAACCACACTGCAGTAGTAACCTCGGTCCCCCACTGTGCCCACTGACCGACCAGCACAGCCGTTATCTGCTTTCTTCCCCCTCCTGTCTTACTTCACCTCCACTGCTGTCTTCCCTGGGATCATCTCTCAAATAAAGCACCTGCAGTGGAATTCTGGTCTTGGGGGTCTGCTTGTGGGAAAACCCAAAGTAAGACACCTACACTGGGACTTCCCTGGCGGTCCAGCTGTTAAGACTCTGCGCTTCCAGCGCAGGGGGCGAGGGACTGATCCCTGGTCGGGGAACTAAGATCCCACATGCCGCAGGGCCAGAAAAAAGACACCAACACTGCCTTGAGTCTTCAAAGCAACACTACAAGGCAGTTCCTAGTAACACCCCCATGTCACAGGTGCAGAAACTGAGGTTCACAGAAGTCAGGGGACTTGCCTAAAGTCGCTCAACTAATAAACAGCAGATTCGGAACCGGGTCCAGCGCCTCCCCGTTCTAGAACTGGACACTGTAGCCTCTCTCCCACGTGTTCTCATAACTTGGTATGGAAAAATCACTCTTTGAGAAATCCTGCCATAAAAGCCTTGGGGGCATCAGCTGGTCCAGACACAGGAGCAAACACCACTGAAGGTCTGGGGTGCACAGGATTTGAGATGGGGATGAGAGGAGTGTTCCTCACCCTCCCTCCACCTCCCCAAACCTAGTTACACCCCCCAACTCCTGCCCTTTGGCTGGATGGAAGCTAGGGATGGGAAAAGAAGACAGCTCTAAGAAGCAAGAAGAAGAGAGGCAAAAATAAAAGTCTGGGAGAAGAAGGGTCAAGTAGGAATATTCAGTCAGACTTGTGTCCGTCCAGAAGAGAGCAGACCTCGCAGCTGTTTCACCCCTACTCTAGTGGTCTCTGACGTCCAAATCAACCCCGGGAGGCAGACGTGCTGCAGGTGTTTTTGCATCAGAGGAAGGAGAGGCCCGGGGGACACCTTACTTGAGGTCCCTAAGCTGTTGGGTGCTAGGACTTGTGCCGGCTGGCCTGCCCAGGGGCGCCCACGGTTGACCCCCAAGCCTTTGCCCCCAGAGACAAATCCTCTGTGGTCATCAGAGATTCTCTCCGAAAAAGAAAGTTGCATTTCTATACAGAGGTCCAGAGCCATCTGAGAATGTTCCCTGTAGCCCCATGTCAAAAGGAATCAGTTCAATACCCAGGATACAGCTCTTGCTGACCCTGAGCTAAAAGTACTGTGACGGCCCAGGAAATCAGGTTGAGTGGGATTTTGAATGCCCAGCTTTCCAGCCCTTCAGACACGTTTCTTTCCTTTCTTGAAGTGGGTCAGGAAATCAAGGGACATGGGCAAGTGTACACACCTCTCAAATCTGACATTCGGCTGTGGGCTTCAGTGAGGTTATTCCGTAACCTCATGATGATCTCCTGCTGAGACAGGATTTCCTTCTGAGCAGTCAATAAGTCCTCTCTGAAATTCACAGAAACAGACCAAGTCAGTTCAACTCAATCTCCCTGGTGTCTTGAGTGCCTGGAAGGGGCCAAGTACAAAGGCAAAGTGATCCCCAGTCAATGATGGTCCGTGTGATGCCAGTCCCAGCAAGGGCGATAAGCACACTCTTTAAAAATTCTCAAAACAAAAATCCATTTTGATCCACCTTCATTACAAAGAAATACATGGAGACAGAACAAAGGATCCCGGCCGGGTTCGCTCTGAGGTTGAGATACGACTAGTATGAAGTTGAAACCTCTTGCTGCTCAAGCGTCTGTCAGCGTGAGCCAATGCTCTTGTGGACTTTTGATCTTTGGTGCAAAGAGGAAGGAAGACTATTTTTTTGTGGGTTCAGGGATTCTTTGAGGACGAGGAAGAGGAGAGAGAAGAGGATGGTATGGCTTCCGTTCTCTCACCAGCTTCTTTTAATTCCTGATGGAGAGACGTGGTACCACGTGAGCGAGTGGTGCTCATGGGGCCCTTTGCAGAAGTGTGGGCCCTGGGGCCCAGAAAATCAAGGGGGACACAGGGAGGGTGGGATGAGGGCAGCTCTTTGGCCCCATGCCCCAGAGGGCAGGACGTCTTTGGCACCATGACGATCAGGGTGGCTGACAGGGGAGCAGTGTTCCGTGGGAAGGGGCCCAGCGTGACAGCGGGAGAGGTGCCTTAAAGGGGGTTATGAGCAAGGGTGAGACACCCCAGCCCTGAGAGACGCGTGCTGTGTGTGTGTGTCTGTCTATCTGTCTCTCTCTCTACTCCTTGGCTATAACTCTTCCAACTTGAGGATGAAACTCTGCCTCAAGGGTGTCCACAGCTAAGGAAGTGGACCAGAGAAGAGTAACGTGATGTTGATTCTTCTCCAGGTCGTGGCTACTGCTGTCTTCAGAGAGAGCTCTTTCTACCAGGAGGAGTCAGTTAGGAACTTTTCAGAACATGGAGGCTGAGTATCTGAGTATCTTTGCCCTCTTGAGGTAAAACCCCTGTTACGTTAGACTTTGGTAACTGGTACATGGCGCAGGGCTCAGGCTGGTGCCTTGTCTTTTTCGAGAAACTTTCTGAATCCTTTTTCTGCATCACATTCCTGCCTACTGTTTGTACACTGCTTGTCAGTGGCTTTCAGGATCTTTCCCATTCATGGATTTTGTTTCTCTGGAAACTGTCAGCTCTTTGTGGCTCCAGGTATGGACTTTTGGGTTGGGAGGAAGCTTCAAGGTCGTTTAGTCCAACCTCTTAACTTTGAACCATCTGCAGGACCCACTCCACCAAGTGGTGTTTGAAACCCGCTTATAATACCCAGGAATGCACTTGCCTCGAGCAGGTACTTGGAAAAAGTAGCCAATCATAGCATTAGCTGGAGTTCATGTACCTCATCTCACCAGCAGGGAAGCCGAGGCACAGGAGGTGACGTGACCTGCCCGGGGCCACACACCTGGAGAGTGTTGAGTTGGAATTTGAACATGATCGAGAAACTAAAGGGATCGAAAAATTCAAATACCAGCAAGAATAGCCCAGACTCAACTCCTTTTTGCAGACTCTGACAACGTGGCCAGAAGCAGGGGTCCGGTCGGGTACTCACATCAGGTGTCCACACATGGCGTCTTTGGCGGTGCTCTCCACCGGAGGTGCTGCCACAGTGTCTTGCTGTGTTTCCCCCTCCTGGGCTGAATCAGAGGGACAGGCCAGCGTCACCACAGTCCTTACACAACGGATGTCTTCCTTCCCCTTTGCTTATCAACACACCTATGTCTTTCTCAACTTACACAGCTTCCCTATGCCCCCAGCCCTCTCCACCTAATGGGAACCAACGTGTGTTCTGTGTCACAGGCTGCCGCCTCCCGCCGCACCACGTATGAGCTCATGAAATCTTCCCAGCTACTCTCTAAGGCAGGTATCACTGACTCCATTGACAGACGAGGAGATGGGCGCAGGAGGGGTGGAGCCTTAACCCCTGGGTCGCACCTCCTGCCCTATTTCCTGCTCTCCGCTCAGACGAGAGTCTCGTCCTGTCCTCACCTCCCACTTACTCCTCAGCCCACGCCTCCAGTTTCCGCCCTCACCCTCAGTTCACCCACTCATTTATTCGTTCGACAGATGCTTAGGGAGCACCTGCTTGATGGCAGGCATGGATCTAAGAGTGGGGTGACAAAGATGTAGTCGCTCTCGGGTCCCAGCTGAAACATCCTCCCTCCGACCTGGACTTGGGCTGGGAGACTGAGTCCCGTCCTGTGCCCGTGCCACGGTGCCCTGTCCATCCTGGGTCCCCTGTCAGGGCAGCGATTTGGCTAGCTGCCTGGCCTGTCCATTGCTGAACCCCCAGTGCCTAGAATGAGCTTGGGACATAATAGATGATCAGTTATGCACGTTGAGTGAATGAATCCACGAGGTGAGCCCTGACAGCTTGTCAACTGGCTTGAGGCTAGGACCACGGTTCTCAACCAGTGGGGAGTTTACCCTGAAGGGGACGTTTGGCCACGTCTGGAGACATTTTTGGTTGTCGCACTGGGGTGGGGGTGGGGGTGGGGGCTACTGGCATCCGGTGGGCAGAGGCCGGGGAGGCTGCTCAGCACCCGGAATGCACAGGACGGCCCCCAACCAAGAGCCCTCCAGCCCAAATGGCAATACTAGTGCCGAGGATGAGAAGCCCTGGCCCGAGGCCTCTACTTCCAGAACTCTCTTCCAAGAGCGCACTGTCTTTAGCTTTACGATCACCTTGGTCATTCAGGGCGAATAAGTGCTCACAACTCTTGAGTTCTTTCTTCAGCCTCTTTTTTTTTTTTTAAGAGATAAACCCCAGCTGGTTATAAAAGTGCATTAGACAAAGTTGCAAATTGCTGATGGCAGAGAGATGCCTTTGAAAGGCCCCTGCACGGGATGTTTCCACGTGGAAAAGATGATTCCCGTGGTGCTGCTCTGACACCCCTAACAGCCCCGGCAGCCTGTGCCCCTCGCTGGCTGACCGGCTCGGCACAAAGGCTGTCCCTGCTCATTGCTGTTACTTCTGTTGAACCTGGGCCTTGAGGGCGCCTAGCCTTGCTGTGTAACAAGAAGAAAAGGCCTCCAGACAATAGAGGAGCTTTTAAATGAGGCGCAGACTTTTCTTCTGCATCAGTCTAGGGGGACCCACAGGGTCATCAGAACCTGCCCTGAGCACTAAGATTTCCTCGGCGTCTCTCTGGACCAACCTGGGTCATTGTCCTTCAACGTTGCAATCTCTCCTATTTTTTTATGGTGTTCGGTCACTTTCTGGAGTCTTTCTTCAAGACTCACAATCGTCTGGGTGTGCTGTTTGATTTGGTCCTTGTATTCCATGATCTGTTTTTCAAATCCGTGCTTCTGGGATTCCTGTTCTTCTTGGAGGGCCCTTACTGTGAGCTGTTGCAGCTGCATCCGCTCCTCCATCATGATCTGGGAAAACAGACGTGGTTAACATGATCTTGGGAGCTGGATAAGAGGACGATAACAGCAATAACAACATGGGCCCCCTGCACCCACCAGCGCCAAGCTCTGCCCCGCCCCAGGACCTTTGCATGTGCTGTTCCCTCTGCACGGTACGATCTTCCCCCAGCTCCTCGCATGGCTGACGCCTCATGTGACAGGCCTCAGCTCCAATGTCACCTCCTCAGAGAGGCCCTCCCTGACTGCCTATCTGAAGGAGGCATGATGCTGTTTTATTTCCCCTGAGGCACTTATCACCATCTGAATGATCTCATGTCTTTATTTCTTGCTCCCACTGGAATGTAAGCTCCATGAGAGCAGAAACTTACCCTTTCTTATTTACCAATATGCCCACAGCATCAGTGTCTAGATCCCTGCCACAGCATCTAGACACAGATGCTCAGTAAGTGTGGGTTGAATTAGTCAGTGAACAATTTTATAAGAGAAAAGTGAATGAATTTGTAGTTCTTAAAAACAAAAATGGGGCTTCCCTGGTGGCGCAGTGGTTGAGAGTCCGCTTGCTGATGCAGGGGACACGGGTTCGTGCCCCGGTCTGGGAAGATCCCACATGCCATGGAGCGGCTGGGCCCGTGAGCCATGGCCGCTAAGCCTGTGTGTCCGGAGCCTGTGCTCCGCAACGGGAGAGGCCACAACAGTGAGAGACCCGCATACCGCAAAAACAAACAAACAAAAAAACCCAAAAATGATCAGTGGTCCCCTGATGGTGAGTCAGAACTTTTCCCTTGACCGCCCCCCACCTTCCTCCCCTCTCGGGATGACATCATTCTCCTGCTACCTGGATGACGTCATCCTCCTCCTCCTGATTCCCTTAACACGTTGAGCCTCTGATCTTCTCCAGATGCGTAAATTCTCTGCCTGAGACGCTCACACGTGCCTGCTGTCTCAACAATCACTCCCCCAAGGCTATCTTCCAAATTTTGTTCCCATGTCTTGCTTCCTGCCCCAAATCTATTTTTTCGCCCTGCCAAAAGTTTGGGCAACTTTTGAACTTGGTACCCCACCCTCGTCTCAGTCTGAATTCTTCACCTTCTCCAGAAGACAGCCCCTCTCCCACAAGAGACCCCCCCCAACACACAAACCCCGACCCCCATCTTCCCCGCATCTCCACCGTGTGTCAGCCCGTCCGGTGCCCTGGCTCCAAGCTCGCCCTCCTCCTTTGGTTCCTCCCTCTTCTCAGTGCTCCTGTCCTGTCAGTCAGTTGTCGAGTCCTGCCATTTTTTCTGCTCACTCTCTCCAGAGCGACTCCTTCCTTCCCCTCCTCTGCTGCCCCGAGTGTCCAGGTCCTATGACTCAGGACTACAGCAACAACGTGCCACGCCCCGAGCCGGTGCCTCCAAGTCCAGTCCCACTCAGGTTCACTCTGTGCACTTCTGCCAGGTCAATCCTCATCAACTCCTTGTCCACAGACCTGTCTGTTCAATGTATGAAGGACAGGTGGGTGCAATATTGAGCCCTGATGGTGGAGGGCCTTGAATGCTGAGATGAAATTGAAAAACATTATCTTAACGTCTGAGGAATAGTCGCTGATCCCTAAATTCTGGGGCTGCTCAGTGCTTCAGCCTGATCCTGTGAAGACCCTGAATTACAACATCATAGAGGTTTGTTTCGAGGAGTCCGTGCATGCATTGTGACCGGCCATGCACTCCATCCTCCCCACCCGACCGGGACTCTGACCTCACCTGCGGAGGTGGTCACAATGCATGCACGGACTCCTCGAAACAAACCTCTATGATGACGCCCCCGGACAGAGGGCGTCATCATAGCTTCTGTTTACTTTTTATACTAAACTAATGCTTCCAGCAGAGGGTGATTTTACCCTGCCAGAGACATTTGGCAAAGCTGGAAGACATTTTTGGTTGTCACAACTGGGGGAAGGGTGCCACTGGCATCTCGTGGGTACAGACCAGGGGTGCTGCTACACATCCTATAATGCACAGGACATGAGAAAGAGTTACCCCACCCAGAACATCAACAGTGCAGAGGCTGAGAACCCCTGGTCTAAACCACGCATCCTCATGGCATCGTGATCTCGCATTGAAGGGAGAATTCTCCCGTCCCCAGAAGGCACTGACTTACCATTTTCGTCTTAGCAGTTTCCAGTTCAGCTAATGTTTCACTTAATTTCATGGTGAGGCTCTCTGCTTTTAGACTTTCAGCCGTCTTTGTTTTCTGAGTCTTTTCTACCATGGCCAATGCATCATTTAATTTATCATTTAAAATGTCTTCTTTTTGCATTTTTAAATCTATTTCCTAGACAAACAGCAAACATCAAATTAACAGAAATTCAGGTATAAATATCTACCCTAGCCTCTCCCTCCCCTGTTTTCAGAGAGGAGGTGACCTCTGTTCTGGTATTGTTCTGTTGATCCTTTTAAAGTCCAAAGTCCATGTTTTCTCTGGAAGGTTCCAATGATTACAGAACTCTTTTTTTATATGCAGCTGAGATCTGTCTAGTTGAGATTTCTGGTCTCTGAGCTCAGTGCTGTCACCTGGAGCTCACTGAACAAGTTTTATTTCTCTTTTATGAGACAGCCCTTTAAATATTTGAGCAGGGCTGTCATGTCTCTCCCTAAATCTATTTTCCAGGATAAATGTGCCAAGTGCCTTCATCCCTTCGTCACAGGACCTGCCTCCAGGACACTCCTCCATCTTCCTCTGTGGCTTCGGCCCTGGGATGACCTCCCCTCGTCCCGTGGGGCCCCGGCGAGATTGGACTCTGGTCGCCATGTCCTCAACACATTCTCCCTCCTCCCGGGACCCATTCTTCCGATCTTTGTCGAAATTCTACTCTCCTCCTTGGGTCCATTCTCCAACACTGTGGAATGTGGGCTTCGTGACAGGCACTGTGCTGGGGCTGGACGCACTTTATTTATTTATTTGACTTCATTCTTTAGAGCAGTTTTAGGTTCACAGTAAAATTGAGCAGAAAGTACAGAGTTTCCATGAACTCCTGCCCCCATCACATGCACAGACTCCTCCACGGTCAACATCCCCACCGGACTGGTACATTTCTTACACTGATGAACCTGCCTCCACACATCATTGTCACCCAAAGTCCATAGTTTACGTTAGGGTTCACTCTTGGTATTGCACATTCTGTGGGTTTGGACAAATGTACAATGACATGTGTCTACCATTATAGTACCATACAGAATAGTTTTACTGCCCTAAAAACCCTACATATTCCTTCTGTTTATCACCACTCCCCTAACCAATCCCTGATCTTTTTTTTTTTTTTAATCCCTGATCTTTTAACTGTCGCCATAGTTTTGCCTTTTCCAGAACGTCATATAGTCGGAATCATACTGCATGTAGCCTTTTCATGAACATTATTTAATCCAGAACAGCCCCCCCAGGGGACTTCTCTGGCGGTCTGGTGGTTAAGACTCCACGCTTCCACTGCAAGGAGCATGGGTTTGATCCCTGGTTGGGGAACTAAGATCCCGCGTGCTGTGCAGCGCAGCCAAATAAAGAAAAAGAAAAAAGAAAGAAAAAGAAGAAAAAAATAACCCCCCAGTGATTCTATGTATGGTAATATTTGGGAACCTTTCTTTGAAGAAAACGATCTAAGATCGATGTGAATAGACTTGAAGATCTGTCTAGTCCCATCTGGTCTATTTATTTATTTATTTGGCTGCATCGGATCCTTGTTGCGGCATGCGGGATCTTTCGTTGCAGTGAGAGGGCTCTTCGTGACGGCGTGCGAGCTCCTCTCTAGTTGTGGCGCGCGGGCTGTAGCGCGTGCGGGACTAGTTGCCCTGCGGCATGTGGGATCTTAGTTCCCCGACCAGGGATCGAACCCGCGTTCCCTGCATTGGAAGGCAGATTCTTAACCATTGGACCACCGTGGAAGTCCCAGCCCCATCTGGTCTTGAAAATCCTTTGAAATTGTATTTACCTGTATTTAAATTTAACCCACTATTGTCAGGTTGTGTGTTTATCACGTGCCTTGACTTTTGAGGTATCAGCTTGCGTGTGTGTGTGTGTGTGTGTGTGTGTGTGTGTGTGTGTCTTGTACTGTTGGGACCCAGGAGGGGTGAATTCAGTCCTCCAGCTTGGAGGTGCCTAAGACAGGGTCCTGTGCAACAACTTCTGCTTCTCCTGCATCTCCTACTCTCAGTAATAATCGTAAACGTGGTTTGATTATGAAGATGTTGATAGCGATGATGACAGATTCTGGTGGAGAAATAGCACCAAGGAGATCAGACATTCAGGCATCTATATCCTGCCGCCCCCTCTGTGACCCCGGGCAGCTGAGCCTACACCAAGGTCAAGGATAGAGAGAGGAGGGGTGATGATGAGAAGTCCTAGAGTCAGGTAGTCCTGGGTTCAGATTCTGCCCCTCCACTTCCTGGCTGTGAGATAATAATAAGAACAACAACAATAAAACATGCAGCATTCACTGAGTGCCAGGCGCTTGTCTCTGTGTATGTTAGCAATCAAGCCTCACAACCCCATGAGGTTGATCTATCGGATCATCTGTATTTCATAAGTGGGGAAACCAAGGCACAGAGGTGGCAACTCCTGCCTAGTGTCCCACAGCCAGGGGGTGGCAGAGGTAGGATTTGAACCGCCTGCCCCCAGAGCCTGGTGCTCGGCCATGCTGGCTCCTCCATGCCTTTTCCGCTTTGAGACTCATACCTCCTTCTGCCTGGTTATGCGGTTCTCCAGATCTTGCACCTTTTTCTTTTCCTTCTCTATGGCCTCCTTCGCTTTGTGTTTCTCGTAGGCGATGCTGCTCTCTGAAATCTGGAAGTCAACAACAAGCGGTTTGAGGGTGTGTGCACGAGAAAGGAAGGGAAGTGACAACAGCAAGGGGAAGCCAGGATTAGTAATCGTTGACACCAGTGAGTCAGGGTTTGGGAGTGAGAGCTCAAGGAACTGGGTGCTCGCTGGAGAGAGAGGTGAGAAGGGTGGCGTGCCCAGCATGGTGAGAACCCGCAAGTCACGTCTTGGTTAGTTGTGTCCTTAAAAGAGAGAGTTATTCGTCTTTCAGGATTTCTGGGCTGGTGTTCAGGAAGTGACAGGCTGGTAAGTGTTCAGGTCAACACATTTGGCGCTGAGCCGCGAACTAAACTACTAAACGGACAGGTGACGGCACCAGTGTGGTCCCTTGTTGGGAAGTACCTGGCTTCTTGGGAGGTGGGGCAGGAGAGGCAAAGGGCAGGGGTGGGGGGCGGGAGGGGGTGGGGGGATACACCTCCTGTGCCAGCAGGCCTGACGCCTGTGGCTTCAAAGGACACTGGCGGTCTCTCTCCAGCCTACAAAGGCTTGGGTCCAGAAATTGAAGCCCAGGACAGTTTGGGACTGAGAACATATACCCCACAGATACGGTGATGGAGAGGGGATTGGAGCCCAGCTTCAACTACACAAGCCCCAGGAGGGAAATAGCCAGAGTAGGGTCGAGAAACCCTGTTTGCAGTTGTTGAAACTCTTGTAGTTATGCCTCCCGTACAAATATAAGAGTTTGCAAGAATAACATTTTAATGAAATAAGTAATTTATATATGCATAAACAAAAGACTGGAAAGCTATGTACCAAAATATAAATAATGGCTATTTGGGGTGAATTGAGATTATGGTAATTTATATTTTCTTCTTTTCACTGGTCTGTATCTTCTAAATTTTCTTTAGTGAACATGCATTATTGGGTAAAAAGAAAATCTACTGACATTGTTACACTTTGGGGGTGGGTGGCTCTGGAGAAAAGAGGATCTTCCCGACAGCCTTGCTGTTCTAGCATTACATCCTGGGCCTCCATCCCCCCTGCCCTGCTCTGCACACGGGCCTCCCCGCCCCACCTGGGCTCTGACTCTCCTCCCTGCATGGGCTTGGCATTTTCCCACTGCCAAGTCTGCCTAAGACTGTCCAGACCCCACCCTGCGAGTCTGTGTCCTGCCTGACGTAAGAGGCCACATGCCCCACGGGAGGGCACCCTCCCTTCTCTTATTCTGCGCCGCTTGGCAAATTACAAATGAAAATGATGATGATGATACTGCCCACGCTCTAAATTCTGCAACATGAGCCCCTGCACCGTGCACTGAACGCGAGCCCCCAGGTGGCGTCTGCCCCCCATTCTGCACGTGAGGACACAGAGGCTGTAAGTGAGGCAGGGAGAGGATGAGTAATGCATTAAGGTCACACCATCTGGAAGTGGTGGTGCCAGTTCAGATGCCAGTGCCCTGCCCTAGCCACCCTGCCACCTGGCTTCTGGACCTGGCCTGAGCTGTCCTCCTGATTCCAGCCCCACCCTACCTGGAGGCAGGAGACATGCTTGTGTATTCAAACGTAGACCGGCACAGAGTCTGCCACCCTGCTCAGCGGGAGCCCACACTCTAAAGCCCCACCCCTGGCCCATCTGTATAAGGGCTGATCTGGGGGCAGCTATGACCGCAGTTTGGGTTCTACCCCTTAACAAGGCTCGCTCTGTGTCGGAGCTCCCTCGCCCTGTGTGGACTCTGACCTCACTTCCCTGCAGGGGCTGGCACAGCCTCACTCCCAAGGTCTTTGCTTGCCTGTCCAGCCCCCATATCCCGCCATGCACTCCATCCTCCCCACCCGACCGGGACTCTGACCTCACCTGCGGAGGTGGTCACAATGCATGCACGGACTCCTCGAAACAAACCTCTGTCACTGCACCCGCATTAGAGATGGGGACACAGAGAGGGCAAGGGGCTTGCCCAGAGTCACACAGCATGTTGGGGCAGAGCTGGAATTGGGACCAGAATCGACACTTTTAGCCCGCCCAGCTCTGCTGCCATGCCTCGCTTCGCCTACTGTGTGTCTCCCTCCGGCTTTCTTCCTCTGACCCATTTGGCTTCCGTCTTGTTCCAGCTTGATTTCATTCTTCCCGTCCTGCCCCTGTCCCTCTGGCAAACTCCGGTCCCTCTCCTTTGCACTTGGAACCCCTGACCTAGTGGCATTCTCTTCCCGCAGATGTTCCCGTGGTGTTCCCTCTGCCCTCCAGTTCTTACGCAAGGTCACCTCCTTGGAGACGCCCTCCCCGCTGGCGGGCCACTCTCTAACCCACCCTGGTTTTGTCTACCCCACAGCCTGTGGCTCTGGAGTCACCTGTGTTTGTTTACATGGTTGTCTGTCCTCCGCCCTAGAGTGGGGGGCATGGCCGTGGTCCGTCTAGTGCTCTGCAGTATCCCTGACACCCAATAAGGTCTGGCACGTGGTAGGTACTCAGTAAATATTTGCAGATGGATGAATAAAACTGAATTAAACAGTTCATTGAGTCACCAGCTTTGTTTCTGGAAGTTCCATGAGGGCCGGCACATGTCTGTGTGTGCCCCCTCTGTCCCTACAGTCCGGCTCCTGGAGGTGCCATCACAGGTCACTGAGGGCACGGCCACCTGGCCTCCTGGGTCCGAGAGCCCTTCTTTGACTTTCACGGCATGACTCGGGCGTTCATCCCTCCTCTGAGCCTTGGGGCCTGCCTTTCGTGGCGGCTCCGGCTGGTAAGCCCAGTCCCCAGGCTGGTGGCAGTGGATGTCACTGGCTCGGCCTGGGCCTGGCACTTGGACACCCCTTCCCCCTCCCACATCACCCTGTCCTTGAGGGTGTGCTTCTCATCTCTTCCAGAAGGCACTGACCCCTGGTGCTTATTTGATGTGACCACCGTGTGAGCTGGTTGTGTACCGTCTACTCCATCTTACGCTGCAATGTTTGTGTCTCTATCTGTCCATCGGCCCAGGGAGGGTCTACTTTGGAGTCTATGAAACTAGGAGGCTGGCGCCAAGAGGGTGTTTTCCTACTGTGCTCACGCTGGGTGCATCATAAATACTTTTCGACGACGAGGAGGATGCTGGCTGAGGGACTGACCCAGACTCCTACCCAGCGGGTCTCCCCTGGAGTGCAACTCCCTTCCCTAGGTAGTTGGCCAGCAGTGCTTTTGAAGACGGCCCTCTGTGTGCGAGTGCAGTTCTAAGTACTTAATATACACTAACTCATTTAATCCCGCGAGGCAGGGACTGTACCCCTCCCCATGTTACAGATGAGGAAACTGACGCACAGGAGGTTAGGTGATCTGCCCTAGGGTCATACAGCTGGTGAGTCCTATGTTGTGATATCGGCCACTCTGAACGGAGGCACGGCTCCCCACCTGCCCGCTTTACCACCTGCTCTACCTCAGGGCACCGAAACACAGCCTCACATCTGGTTCTGGAGCTCCTTCCAAAGGGCTTTTGGTTGCCACCACCCAATTTCTCTCTCTCTGCTTTTCAGACCTCCTTCTGCTGGGTTAAGTGCTTCTCCAGATCTCGCACTTTTCTCTTTTCTGTCTCTAAGGCTTCCTTTGCTTTGCTTTTCTCATGGGCAATGCTGCTCTCCAAAATCTGAAAATCAATGACCAGTCTTTTTTGGTTGCCTGCACATTTAGGGGGAAAATTGCTAATAACGATGATACTAATAATGACAGTAGCTCAAACGTTGAGGGTTGGTCTTCCGTGCCAGGGCCCAAGGCCAGCGCTTCTCACTCCCGTCACTCTCACGGCAACCTCATCAGAGAAGTTAGCGTCACCATTTAACAGATGAGGAAACTAAAGAACGGAAAGTTGGTGAGGGTGCGGGGACCATGAAGTTTGTCAGTGGTGAGGCCAGGATTGAACTCCTCACGTTGCCTGCGGGTGGAGGCCCTGGCAGGGAGCAAGCCAGCAGAGGCGACCAAGCCTGTCTTATTTCAGAGTCTGAGCTCTTATCATTGTGCCAGGCAGCCTCTGTGATAAGAAGAAGAAGAATCTCATTAATAATGGAATTTCCCATTGTTGAAGTAAATCTCTGAGAGACAATCAGGTTTCTAGAGGAGGGCAGTGTATTGAATTAATGAGCCACACGTAACAATCTCTAGGGGGGCGGGGGCAAAGCTCACAAGGGAAGCTCTGGGAGGACGCGAGGGCTGTGATTGGTAATTAGTGCCCGCAGTCAGGGACTTTCATCTAGGAAGCAGCTTGCCGATAAGCCGTTCAGTTAAATGGTTTATGCAAATTGCAGAAGGCTAGAAGTTGCCGGTAAGGCCCCCGTTTCCAGTCACTGCGAGAAAGGGCACCTCAGATTCATCATCATTATGTTAAAAAAAAACAAACAAAAAGAAAGGGCACCTCAACTCTCAAACGGGTTGTGTTGTAAACACCAGCTTGGCAGAGGTCTGGAATTTGGAACACGGTTTCCATTATAGCTGGTGGTTAGGGTCCGAGATTGGTCTGCAAAAATATCTAATCCATAATATGGAGGAAATACTACACATTTTTATATATTTTGCAGTGAAAAGCAGTTTAAAAAACGCCAACACTCATCTGTTCCAACACCAGCCCCAACGAAGCAGAAGCGCATTAACATCGCGGGAGCCTGGCGTCTCCCATGAGACGTGAGGGAGCCGAAGGTCTGAGGAGGGTTTCGGGTTGAGGCATTTTCCTGCCCCACTGCGCCTGATCTCACGTCTACACGCGGGACTTTGCTCTCGGCAGCTCCTCGGCAGCCGAGACGGGCGCTACGCACTACAGGGAAGCCTGTCCTCGTGCGACTCACGCCTAGGTCCCTTCCCCCCCGGGCCACTTTGCTCCCACGCTCCTGGGCAGGTCGTGGGAATTAACCGTTAACGTTACCTCCAAACCCGCATTATGACCTAGTGATTCTGTCGTCCTTAAAGATGCATCTGACAGTGTGGAGGAAGGTCTAATAGAAAGAAAAATCAAAGCACTGTTTGAGGTTGATCTAAGTCTGTGTCTGGGATTTTAATCTCAGGCTCCCCTGACAAGAAGCCACGGAGAGGTCCTGCCGGGAGAAGTGGGCTGACGCTGTCCTAGGCCTGGGTGACCCGGCCACAGCTCCTCCCTGCCATGGGGCTGTCCACCACCAGGCTTTCCTTAAATCTCCCTCCCGAAGTGCCCCGTGACCTCGAGATCTCTAAAATCCAGGGGCTTCCCCATCTTTGTGCTGATGACCTCTCAGTGGCATTTGGCCGCCGGGAACCCTTGTGACACCCTCCTCCTCCTTGCCACCCCTGGAGAAATAACTCAGGACCAGGTACTGACACTGTTTACACAGGCCTGCAGAGCACAGCTGCGCCGGAAACCTGAGTGAGACCCAACACATAAACACTTTCCCTCTCTGGATCGGATCAAATGACATGGGCTCTGCCCACCAGGCTCATTATTTCTCCCTCACTGGTGGGTGGGCCAGGGTTTCCCTCTGAGGAGTAGGGATGCAGTGGGGGATTGGTAGGAGGCAAGTACCTAAACAGAAGTGGAAGTACAGTGATTGATAGTATTAATAGCTACCATTCTTTGAGAGATGATTCTGGGTCAAACACTTTAGTGTACATTATCTCTAATCTTCACAGCCATCCTTTAAAGAAGGTAGGTATTGAGCCAGTAAGTAGCCCAGCCAGGCTGCAAAGCCTGCACTCCTCACTCCTCTGCGCTGCCCCAGGACCGAAGCGCTAATGAAAACATTTTGTAAAAAAGACTCAGGGATCTGAGGGTGACCACGAGGTAAGTATGAGTGAACACTGTAATAGGGCTTTTCCAAAAGCCATTTTGGACACATCAATAGAAGTACAACATCTTCAACGAGGGAGAGAAGAGTCCTGCTCTAGGCCACTAAATGCTGGAGAACTGTGTCCAGTTTTGCCTACAAAAACTTTAGGAAGAAAACAGATGATGGGTTGCAAACTCAGATGCCTACAGGGGCTCGACAGTTACCCAAAGTGAAGTGGGTTGTGTGTGATGCAATAGGGAATGGCGAGGACTGTGGCAAACTTCTGCTACTTGGTTCCACTCCGGCCCGTTTTTGCCAAGTGGAAAGGAGGGCCAGATTTCTGAACTTTTCAAGAGAGGGTGGAAATCTGGATTTTTCAGTATAGTTTATGAATTCAAGAAAAAACACTCTAGGACCAAACGTAACATGTCTGCAGGCCCTTTTCAGCCAGTGAGCTGCCCATCTGTGGCTTCTGGAGCACAGAGCAGCTCAGAGGAGCGGAACAAGGCCGTGCTCCAGGACTGGGAATGGCACTTGGGTCTGGAGAGGAGCGGGTGCCTCTAGTTTCAAGCATCTATAAAAGGTTATTCTGTGGAAGAGAAAGTATTCAATAGACGGGTCTTGCAGGAGCCCGGGGGGCGGGTGGAGGATTGAAACCCTTCTGGGAGAAAGTCTGGGTCAATTCAACCTAAAGGAAGAATGTTCCACCAGCCCAAGGCATCAACACTGGGATAGACTGCCCTGGGCTGCAGAAAATTCCTTGGTGGTGGAGCTGAAGGCTGGATGATTTTAGGATGTTGTTGGAGGATACACGCAGCCCTGAAGTCCCACGATTCTGTAATTCCTCCATTTTTGGGATTTGGGATACAATCTCTGTACATGCTCATGTCACCAATCCCAACTTGTCGCCTATCTAAGGCTGTATTTTACGCTGTTTACAATTTTTCCAACTAATTGTGAAGGTTACAGCTCTAGGGTTCTCTCCTAGAGTCCCCCTTGCTTCTTCCCAGACTAGCTGAGCCCTCCCAAGGACAAATCACTCTAGGAAACTCTGCCACGCGCTTCTCCCCATCATCTGTGGTTCTAAACTTCTTCCATTTGGCCCTCAAGCCGGATTTGGGCTGGAGCCAACTATCTCCCCGAGCTGCGTACCTCCTTCTGGCGGGTTAAGCGATTCTCCAGCTCTTGGACTTTGCTCTGTTCTTCTTCTAATGCTTCCTTTGCTCTGCTTTTCTCCTGAGAAATGGTTTCCTCCAAAGCCTGAAAGTCATGATTGTTGTTTAATAGACATGGTTACCATAGTAGGGATCTGGACTCTGTGCCAGGCACTGCACGGAGTCACTCACTTCTCACAACAAGAAAACTCTTTCACTTCTCACTGCCACAGAAAACGGTGGGCAGTATACTTAGGGGCTAAGAGTCCGGGGTCTGGAGTCGGCAGGCCCACATTAGAGCCTCCGGTTGATCCTTCCTAGATGTATAGTCTTGGGCAAGTGAGAAGTTTTAGAAGCCTCAGTTTCCCTGTCTGTACAATGGGGACAGTAATAGTGCTTCCTGCATTGGGTTGATGTGAGGAGCAGATGAGATGACGAACATGAAATACTTGTCACATGATAACTATTCACTAGTAAAGATTAATCATTTCTTCTGTCATTTCAACTTTGCAAAGGAGGAAACAGGCTTAGAGAGATTAAGGAATCTGTTCAGTTTACTAGTAAATCACGTCAACAGGAGTTTGAACCCTGGTCCCTTTGACCCTAGAGACAGGAGTTGGCAAGCTATGGCATCTGGGCCAAATCTGGCCTGCTGCCTGCTTCTTTGTAAATAAAGTTTTATTGGCATCCCTCCATGCTCATCGTGGGTTGCCTACAACTGCCCCTGCACTGCAACAACAGAGCTGAGAAGCCACAACAGAGACCATACGACCCGCAAAACTGAAAATAGATACTATCTGGCTCTTCGTGGAAAAAGTTTGCTGCTCCCTGATTTAAACCATTAGTGTGTGCACAAATCAGAGGACTGCTGCTAACAGATCATAAGAAGAAGAAGAATAATAATAAAATAATAAATAATAAAAAAATAAATAAATAAAAAATAATAAAAAAAAGAATGTTGGCTCCATAAGGGAACCTAGAATTTCTTACCCTTGAAACAGAGTCCTCAGACAAGTTAGGACTCGTGAGGAGTTTAATTAATGAATTCGGACAAGCATATTTTTAGAAAGGGTGGGGGTGATGGTGTCATGTGGTATGCGGGAGGTTCACTTAAAATCGGGGCACCTGGCACTGGAGTCTGGAACAGTACTTTCAGATGAGTCCCTGGGGTCGAGCTGATCAATGTGCATGTCTGGGGAAGGATGACCCTCGACGGGACGACAGTGGACATGAGCAGCGGCGCTCTGTCTTGGTGGGTCCCTGGCATTGCGTCCCCCTCTGCATGGCCTGGTGTGCGTGCTAAGCTTTGTTGTGATTAAAGGGGGGTCGATGTCAGCCCTTGAAACCCTGTATCTGTTGGAATCGATGTTACAAATGGGCGTCTGGGAGGCCCAGGCCGGAGCCCAAGGTGATGTTGAACATGCTGGGGCTGCAATACTGTACATCCACAGTGGGAACAAGTCAAACCAAAGTTAAAACTAAAATAAGACATTTGGCAAAGGGAGAAGTTAACCAGAGAGGAGGGAGGGAACAGGTGGAGAGCCTGGTGGAGATTTTCAAGATTGCTAGGTTCTTTCTGGTTCTATTTCCCTCTCTGCGGAATGGCACTGGCTTTTTCTATATCTGATTGTCCTTCTGGAGGGAGCTGCCTTGATTTAAGGCTGTTGTGAATGGTACCTTATGTGGCTCACAGGTGACTTTGGTCAGGTGGTTCTTCCTTTTTAATCTTTTATTTCACAAAAGGCAGAAAGGCAGAGAAAGAGGCAGACAGGAGAAGAGGTAGCGGGGCGTGAACTAGAGGATGAAAGGGAGCAGGCAGAGGTCTTTGCCTCTTGGAGACATCTGGAGAGTGAGGGTGTGTGACAGAAGGATGGTCCAAGCAGGAAGTCACCAAGCTTCTCCCGGTGAAGGTGGAGGAAACGGCAGGTCCAGTCCTTCTCAGGGGAAGAAAGGAGGTGCTGGGGGGGAGTTGGGGTCCAGCGGATCTGGTGCTGCTATCTTGAGGGGGGTGGAGGAGGGGCAGCATGCTGTGGCCCTCCACCGTGGCTGCACATTGGAACCACCAGGGAGAGCTTATCAATTCCAGTGCCTGAGCCACACCCTCACCCCAGTTAGGTCAGAACCTGGGGGTGGGGTGGGGGGAGGGGTACAAGGCATTAGTATTTTTTAATCTCTTAGGTGACAAAAGTGCAGCCAAAGTCATGAGCCACTGATCTAGGATGATGGCGACCGAGGTAGTTAAATTCATGGTGGGTCCCTGAATATCAGAAAGGGCCAACGCAAGGACAAGGATGAGAATCAGCCCATTATGTGCAGTTTCCTGGCTTTCTCCTGAGATTCTGATTCAGTGGGTCTGGGGTGGGGCCCAAGAAGCTATATTTTTCACCAGCGTCCAGGTGGTTCTTATCGGCCAACTTGGGGAAAACCTTCTTCTAAGACTTTGTGGCTGAAAATGTAGTCTGCAGAGCTGTGCCATCAGTACCAGCTGGGAGCTGGTCAGAAATGCTCCCCCCAAGACTCCCAGCCTGGGGAGCCCCCCAGGCTCCCCCCCGCCCCCAAGACCTGCTGAATCAGAATCTGCATTTTAACAACATCCCCATGTGATCCGTGGACACCTTTGAGTTGAGAGGCGCTGCTGTAAAGTATCCTCTAATTGGCTGGTTTCTGGAAAAGTAAGTAGCAGTTTTGGCCATGTGTTTCTTTTCTTTTCTTTTTTTTTTTTGCGGTATGCGGGCCTCTCATTGCCGTGGCCTCTCCTGTTGCGGAGCACAGGCTCCGGATGCGCAGGCTCAGTGGCCATGGCTCACGGGCCCAGCTGCTCCGCGGCATGTGGGATCTTCCCGAACCGGGGCACGAACCCGTGTCCCCTGCATCGGCAGGCGGACTCTCAACCACTGCGCCACCAGGGAAGCCCCATGTGTTTCCCCTGATATGCATGAAGAGAAAGCAGAAGACTGAAATACTATTGGTTGGTCTTGCACACACTTAGACACAAACCGGGACCTGCAGTAACGACTGGGATTTGTATCAATAAAATCAGCTGCAGTATATAAACAAAGTACCATTTCTAGACATTTCAATAACCTTGCCTCTTCAAGTTGATCTTCAAGTTGATCTCTGAGTTTTAGGACTCAAGCTTCATGTTAATTCCTCCTACATCATTCACCCTCTTTAATTAATTTAGTTCCCAACAAGGAGTTGCTGAGATTTCTCCATCTAAGTACGCGCCCTCTGTTTCTCATAGGAAAGCCCATTTCATTAGTTTCCAGTAGTAAAGAGAAGGACGGGGGCCACCTTACCGATTTCTCTTCCGTTAGCCGCTTGACTCTGGCTTTCAGCTTCTCCTCTTGCTGTAGCCTTTCCTCGATCAGCTTCTCCTTCTCTTCCAGATGCTGCCGTAACTTTTCTTGCAGCAAATACTGCTGAGTTTCCTGAGAACTGTTGATCTTGATCTGAAATGAGGTGAAGGGAAACTGCAGCTGATGGGGGACAGGACTAACGCAGGAGTCATTTCCACTCCCTTTGGGGGCGGGACAAAGGTTCACGAAACTTTCTTCAAAACACAGAAAAATGATGCTTAGCTTAGTAACTAATAGGGAAGTAGTACAGCATCGTGGTTAAGAGCTCAGACTCTAGATCTAGATAGAATCTCAGCTCTAGTTCTTTCTAGACACTTCTTTGTATAGAGAACGAGGTTAATACTAGTATCTACCTCTTAGAGTTGTAAGAATGAGATAATGATGGAAAGCTTTTAGCAGTGTTTAGCACATAGTAGGTGCTCAGTAAATGGTAGTTAGACTTATTTGTTATTATTTGCTGAGTGTAAGAGAAAAAGCAGTGAGCTAGGGCCAGAAGGCCTGAGCTTTTGTCTTGATTCTTCCACCAACTATCTGTGTGACGTTGAAACAGTCACCTAGCCTCTGAATGTCACTGTCCATCTCTGTAAAATAAGGAGAATGGACTAGATCAGGGGGTGGCAAACTACTGTCTGCAGGCCACATATGGACCACTGCCCATTTTTATAAATAAAATTTTATTGGAGCAGAGCATGCCCGTCACGCCCATTCATTTACTTCTGTCTATGGCTGCCTTTGCTCTACAACGGCTGGTCAGATAAGTGTGGCAGAGGCTGTATGTCCTGCAAAGTCTAAAATATTTACCATCTGGCCCTTTACAGAAGAAGTTTGCTGACCCCTGGACCAGATGGTCTTTGGGGTTGATCGTAATGCTGGTCCCAATATTTCACCCTTCCTCTATTCATATCTTTGGCTCTGTAACTTGCAGTGCCCACCCATATGCTGCCCCCTGACACTGAACTCAGTCATGTGACTTGCTCTGGCCAATGGGATGTTGGCAGACATAACACAAGCAGAGGATTGAAAAGCACTCCGTGATTGGGCCTGCTTTCTCTTCCCGATGTCTGCTTCCTCTGCTAGCACCATGAGAACGTGCCCAGGCCAGCCTGCTGGAGGATCAGAGACACGTGGGACACGTGGAACAGAGTACAGCTGCTCCAGCGGAGGCCAGCCTATATCGACCAAGGCCCAGCCAACACCCAGACATGTAAGCAAGTCCATCCAAGACCAGCAGACCCACCTAGCGCTGGCCCCAGATGTGTGATCAGTAGACAATAACTGTGGAACACTGCTAAAAGTGTTATGGTTGTTTATTATACAGTATTAATACGGCAATAGCTACCAGAGAGATACAATCCCTAAGGATAATTTTGCCTCTACAATGTCGACATTATGTAACTTTTCGTAATTCTGCTGCCTATACTGTGGCTAGCTGTACTTCTTCCACAGCATTTAATAAACAATTGTAAAGATCTGATGGCATTTAAATTTTTCTGGTTTTTGACAGAGGAAGACAAGCCTCCTTGCCCTCCTGGGAGATCTCAGCCACCCTGTCTGAAGCATTTCGTGTGCAAATGGAGGTATCATTTCACCTTTTGGAGGATGTGTGCTGACTACCTAACAGAGGAGAAACAGTTAAAATGCTCAGGGCTGGGTAAATTCTAAGGAGGAGCTGAAATGAACTTCTGAAGTTCAAAGATTACCTGAAGTTCCTGGGTCCAGCTTGTAATTTTTTTATAATGTTCCAGAAGGTATTTCAGATACAAAGACAATCCTTAAAGAGAGAAGGAAGAAGAAGGTAAGTATCAATTCAATTCACTTCCTTTGCTTTCTGAATAATGTCTTCACAGAGCTTGCCGACAGGTGGGTGAGGGCAACGCTGCCCTCCCATCAAGGAAACGTGAATTGCCATCCACCTTGTGGTTTTTTTTTTTTTTTTTTTTTGCGGTACGCGGGCCTCTCACTGTTGTGGCCTCTCCCGTTGCGGAGCACAGGCTCCGGACGCGCAGGCTCAGCGACCATGGCTCATGGGCCCAGCCGCTCCGCGGCTTGTGGGATCTTCCCGGACCGGGGCACGAACCCATGTCCCCTGCATCGGCAGGCGGACTCTCAACCACTGCGCCACCAGGGAAGCCCCACCTTGTGTTTTTTAAATTGTTGATCAGCTTCGGTTGGGCTCAAGTCCAAGTTTCTTTTTGTGGGAGGACAATAAAAACCATCTGCAGAGCTCCTACCGACTAAGTGTCTACCGTGTGCAGCACTGTGAGCTGAGCAGGGGATGGTATGAAGCCATTCAGTGTGAGAGACAAGGTCTACGTGCCTGGGAGGAAACAGGCAGGGACTCCAGGTGGCGTGGAAGTGATGGCTGAAGGAGTGGGGAAGTGTGAGGGTCCCAGAGGAGGGGCCATCATTCACCTGGAGTGATCACTGGTGGCTGAGGACCCACTGGGCGTGGGCATTGGTGGGTATGCAGAGTTGGAGGGGATGGCGTTTCAGAATGGAAGATGTGGTTGGGTGAATGATGCCTCCCCCCCCAAAGATGTCTGGGTCCTAATCCTTAGAGCCTGTGAACATTACCTAACAGGGCGGAAGGACCTTTGCAGATGTGGTGAAGTTAAGGATCTTGAGATGGGGGCGCTTATCCTGGATCAGCTGGGTGGACCCGATATAGTCGCATGGGTTCTTACAAGAAGCAGACACAGGGAGTCTGACTACAGACAGACAGAGCCGGTGATGTGACAGAAGCAGAGAGTTGAAGATGCTCCTCTGCCATGAGCCAAGGAAAGCGGGGAATTTTTATTTCCTCGCCTTTTCCAGTCTAGAGACTGGAAAAGGTGAGGAAACGGATTCTTTCCTAGAGCCTCCAGAAGGAACCAGCCCCTTGCCTTTACGTTAGCAAAACTGATTTTGGACCTTTGGCCTCCAGAACTGTAAAAGAATAAATATGAGTTGTGTTAAGCCCCTAAGTTTGTGGTAATTTGTTAGAACAGCCATAGGAAACTAATACGGGGGGTGAAGGCAGGAGGCAGGATGAGAGGTGGGGAAATGCAGTGCATGTTCTGGAAGAGGGTGGAGCTTAACTGGGGTAGAGCAGATGATGGGGGAGGGGAGGCGTAGAGGGAAGAGCTGGGATGGAAAGCTGAGTTCCATTTGTGGCCAGCCTAGAACAGTAGCCTAAAGAGTATAAACTTGATTTAAACATCACTGAAACGTCATGAGTGTGACCTGTGTGCCCGGCCCTCTGCCAAGCCATCAGCGCATCACCCCACTGTATTGTCCCGCCGTCGCCTCCTTTTACACATGAGGCAGTCGGGCTCTGAGACATGTGGCTGCTGGACGCCACACAGCTGGCAAATGGCTGAGCCAGGGCTTGGGCTCACAGTGGTGTGACTCCAGGGTCTGAGTCACTGCTATTTCAGCTTCTGATGGAGCAGTGAGTTGGCTTAATGAAGGGTGTTTTTTTTTTTTTTCCAGAAAAATAACCGGGATGTAATAGAGACAAAGGAGCCAGCAGCATTTCTTAACTGCAGCATTCTCGACGTGTTGGGCTGGACAGTCCTCGTTGTGGGAGCCGTCCTGGGCACTGTAGGACGTTTAGTAGCATCCCTAGCCTCTGCCTACTGGCTGCCAGGAGCATCACCCACCCAAGCTGTAATTATCAAAGATGAGAGGGTTTCAAGAAAGCAAACCGAGAGGGTTGGGTAGGCCAGAGAGAACATGGTGGGCGGAGGAAGGTGGGGCTTCAGTGCAGGGGGGCCACGTCAGTTTTCAAAGAGGCAAAGTAGGAAGTTGGTGGTGAGCACACAGGGTGTAACGCACTTCAAGGTCTTAATGGGACAGGAGTACGAGCGGTAGAAAAGGAGCTGAAGAAGCAGTGGTCCCAGTGAAGATGCACCAGCTTGAAGCGCATGTTTGATGACAAAGGAGAAGATGGAGTGAGAGGCTGTGTACGCTGAAGGAGGAGGTCATGATTCAGGAGCTTGTGCACAAGGTGGTCTGGGAGGGAGAGAGAAGGGGAGACTCAGGGAGGGAAGAGCTGCATTTGGAAAGAGAACGTAGTGAGGGAAGATAGAGGGAAAGGAGAAAAGATGGGTGCGGAGAGAGACAGGAGGGGAGCTGAACAGGCTCGTGCCTGGGCCCCTGACCTCTGACAATGCCACTTGCTGAGAATTTCCAGCTTGGAAGAGTGAGAAGAAGAAGATTATAATAATAGCGATTCAGTATTAACCACTTGCTGTGTGCCAGGCACCATGCAAGGAGTTTAACACGTGATATTTTCTGATCATTGCAAACAGCCCAGCAAGGCAATGTGTTTGCATTTATAGGTGAGACACAGACTCTCAGCAAGGTTAAGCTATGGAGCTGGTAAGCAGTAGGATCAGAATTCAGACCTAGGTCTGTCATTCTCTTTTCAGAGAGACTAGAGGCTGGAGAGTGAAGGGCTGGGCTGGCTGATGTGAAGGGTGCGTGAGGAGAGGGGCACTCGGAGGACCCCGAGATGGCAGAGATGGGTGATGCTGACTTGGGCTGTTGGAAAGAGGGATTTTCTTCTTTGGGAGAAGAAGCAATTCTTGATTATAGTTCTGGTTACAAAAGTTACACATGCCTGTTAACACAAATCCAAACAGGGCAGAAACCCATAAAGTGGAAAGTGTCCCCCCGCTGTATCCTCAGTGGCCGGCACACAGTAGGCCTGCAATAAATAGTTGTTGAATGACTGAGTGAAAGTCAAGGCTCACGCAGTCTCATCATGCTGGGATAATACTCTCAACACTTATATGTCTTTTCCACCAGATTTCTCCTGTGGTCAGATAGTGGCATTTGAAAAAAAAAAAAGGGGGGGAGAACACTGTTCATATTGTATTACAACTTGCTTTTTTTCACATAAAAATACTGCATATCTTGGATATCTGAGAAAGAGCGATTTTCTATGCATGCAGGGAAGCCTTTTATTTGCAACAAAATCTTGCAGAAATAGACACAGTCAACTGAGCTTGCAAAGAAAAATGTAAGAAGTCCTTTCTTTCCCTTATCAAAAGAAGCTGAGAAACCAGGCAGGAGGAGAGGGGAGCTAACTTTTAAGGTCCTCCTTAGATGTTTCCTATCTTCCAGTGGGACCACACAGTAATCCTTCAGCAATCAGATTTTTTTTTTTTTTTAGGTCACAGCTTTTTAATTTTTTAATTGAGATATAGTCGATGTAAAATATTGTATGTTTCAGGTGTACAACATAGTGATTCACAATTTTTAAAGGTTATATTCCATTTATAGTTATTATAAAATATTGGCTATATTCCCTGTGCTATAAAATATATCGTTGTAGCTTACTTATTTTATACATAGTAGTTTGTACCTCTTTTTTAAAATTGGAGTATAGTTGCTTTACGATGTTGTGTTAGTTTCTACTGTACAGCAAAGTGAATCAGCTGTATGTATTCATATATCCCCTCTTTTTTGAATTTCCTCCCATTCAGGTCACAAAAATATGGAACGCTTCATGAATTTCCGTGTCATCGTTGCACAGGGGCCATGCTCTTCTTCTCTGTATGGTTCCAATTTTAGTGTATGTGCTACTGAAGTGAGCACAGTAGTTTGCTCCTCTTATTTCCC
This sequence comes from Aethalodelphis obliquidens, assembly GCF_003676395.1. Taxonomy (NCBI): domain Eukaryota; kingdom Metazoa; phylum Chordata; class Mammalia; order Artiodactyla; family Delphinidae; genus Aethalodelphis; species Aethalodelphis obliquidens. Next base: position 41,161,442 of record NW_020837953.1, read on the forward strand.
TACCTCTGACTTGTCCCTCCCCCTTTCCCGCTCCCCACTGGTAACCACTAGTTTGTTCTCTATATCTGTGAGTCTATTTCGTTTTTGTTATATTCACTAGTTGTATTTTTGAGATTCCACATAAAAGTGATATCATACAGTATTTGTCTTTCTCTGTCTGACTTTTCTCACTAAGCATAGTACCCTCCAAGTCCATCCATGTTGCTGCAAATGGCAACATTTCATTCTTTTTTATGGCTGAGTAGTATTCCACTGCATAGAGATATACATAGATATATCTATATCACATCTATATTTTGGGGGGGGGCATGCCATGCAGCTTGTGGGATCTTAGTTCCTCAACCAGGGACTGAACCTGGGCCATAGCAGTGAAAGCGTCGACTCCTATCCACTGGACCGCCAGGGAATTCCCTACTGCATCTTCTTTATCCACTCATCTGTTGATGGGCACTTAGGTTGCTTTCATATCTTGGCTATCATAAATAACGCTGCTATGAACATTGGGGTGCATGTATCTTTTTGAATTAGTGTTTTTCATTTTGGGGGAATAAATACCCAGGAGTGGAATTGCTGGATCATATGGTAGTTCAATTTTTAGTGTTTTGAGAAACCTTCAAACTGTTTTCCATAGTGGCCACACCAATTTACATTCCCACCAACAGTGCACAAGGGTTCCCTTTTCTCCATATCCTCGCCAACACTTGTTATTTGTGTTCTTTTCAGTGACGGCCATTCTGACAGGTGTTAGGTGATATCTTAACCAATCAGATCTTTAGTAGTGACCCCAATCTCCTGGGCTGCTCATGACATGATCCAGCAATACTTACGCAACCTGGATTTCCCTGAGGGATTTATTCCAGGATTTTACAGACCCAGCTCGTTACATGCGTTTTATCCCTTAGGACAGTATTTTAAAAGGCAGGTAGTATGGTGGTTCAGAGAAGGGGCTTTGTGGTCAGAGGGACCTGGACGGAGTCCCAGCTTTACCACTCGGCAGCTAGGAAATGCAGCCCGTTGTCAAGAGCCGAGGAAGAAGGCCTGGAAAGAGAACTGAGTGCTCACGGCTAAGAAAATCTGACTTGCTGTCAAATAGAGATGCGGCAGGGGTCACAGGTAAAGGCACCTCGGCGTGAGCCAATCAAGCTGCCCTGCCTGTGCGCATATCCATCTGCCTGCCGTCCACATTCAGTTCACATTAAATCAACAAGTATTCAAGGCTGATGCTCACGGCAGCTGCCGTTTACTAAGGCTTACGTGTGACCCCATGATTTGGGTACCACATCGTTTAATCCTCACAACTACCTGGTGAGACCTTAACCCCATTTTATAGCCAAGTAAGCAGAGGCACACAGAAGTCGACACTTGCTCACACGATGAGTAAGCGCACACTTGAGAGTCAAACCTTAGCAGCCGGTCTCCAAAGCCTGAACTCAGAATTATTCGCTATAATGCAGATGGGGTTTTGCTGGGGCAAGGCCCGTGGTGTGCCTCAGACGCCCTTCACTCCAGGGAGTGAAACTCTCAGGTGTGTCTCTGTTCAAGTTAATGACAGAACCTGTCCTCTAGGAATTGGGCGTGTACCTGGTACCCCTCTGGATCTTCGGAGCGCATGTGGGGTCACAGAAAAAACACAAGTGCTAGGATCACAACGACCTCAGTTTGAGTCCTGACCCTACCATGTACCAGCTGTGCGACTTTGAGCACGTTTCTTAATGTTATGGATACTCAGTTTCCTTACTTGCAAAATAAAGACAACAATAGTACCTGGCTCATTGGGCTCTTGGAAGATGAAAGTACACAGTACATGTAAAACAACTAGCACGGTGACAAGTGCCCAGGAGGAGTTAAACAAACCATGGTTCCTACCCTCCTCTTAGGAACTGTGAACACGGAAGGCTCTTAGGACTGTTTGTGTGTGGTGATGCGTGACTGGGGATCCCCTGCTGGACTCAGTAATGGGAAGTACCTTGAATCACTTATCATGGTGGACTAACACATAAAAAGGTTTTGAGCCAGTTTCTTCATTTCTAAAATGAGGATAATGTTACCTGCCTTATAGAGTTGTTGTGATGATGAACCGAGGTTATGTATGGAAAATACTTAGAACATTGTCTAGAATATAAGTGCTCAATAATGAATGATGGCCACCGTTGTCACCATCACCATCTAATCATTATTCTCACCACCATGACCATCGCCATCCTCATCACCACCATCCTCATCACCTTAATTATCCTCACCATCCTCACCATCATCCTCACCACCACCATCCTTGTGTAGATGCCTCTAGGAACTAGGTACAGCGGTACCTAATACAGAGAATACAGGGGATACTCTAGTTCATCCCATTCTTTTAGGCTTTTGGGGCTTTGCCATAATATTGCTAGTTCTGGAAGATAAAATGCCTTTTACCACCAACTTCCTCTCCTAATGAATGAATAAAGAATGGGCCGTCCTCACTAACTTCCCACGTGCTCCGCGGCATGTGGGATCTTCCCGGACCGGGGCACAAACCCGCGTCCCCTGCATCGGCAGGCGGACTCAACCACTGCGCCACCAGGGAAGCCCCTGATGGCTTAATTTTGCAACCCATGTTTCTTTATGGTAACGTATGACTAGATTTAGAGACAGAGGCTTCAGTGACTCCTGAAGTCTGGGGAGGGGACAGTGCACACATTGCTTGGCCCCGCTATTACTAGGATAGAGATCATGGTCTTTCCTTGTTTTAGTTCTGATTTTGAAGAACAGCTAGAACTGTGGGCCACGTCTCTCCTGGTTTCATGCACACTCAGACTCTGCCGTGATTACAACAACAGTAATACTGGGGTTGGGGAGGGGCTGGGTTGCTGGGAGAAATCCAGCCCCCCTCTTCTCTATGCTATCTGTGAGGGGCAGGCACTTACAGAAAAGTTAATCTTGATTTTTGCCTTTCTTTTTAAAGACGTTTAAAAGAAATTCACACCACCTTCTGGATTACCTTAGAGATATCCTGGCTGGGGCTGTTTAATCACCTGAGTTGAAAATCACTCCTCTATTCATTATTGTAAGAATGTCAAATTTGTGCAGCCTCTCTGGAGAGCGATTTGGCAAGAAGGATCAATAATAAATGTTGGAGTTTCCCAGGTGTGGCCCTGGGCTCTCCCTTCTCATTCAACACTTTCTTCCTAGTGATACCATTCACACGTATGGCTTTAGTCATCCTCCATCCATCCACCCGTCCATCCATCCCATCTGACTAAGCACCCGCTATGTGGCACATGTTCTTCTGGGTTCCGGGGCCATATCACTGATATGGTTGGACATCCAGGGTGACAGCTGCATCCTTGGCACCTCACTTTGGATGTCTACAGGCACCTCACACTCATCTTCCCCCTCCAACCTGGTCCTCCTGCGGCATTCCTTACTCTGGATTTTAGTGAAGGAACCACATCTGTACTTTTAACACAAGCCAGAAACCTGGAGATCTGTAACCCCCTTTCTCTCCATCACTTCCCTTCTAGCCACATCTAACTCCATCACTGAGGCCTGTTGATTCATCTCTTAAGTGCCCCTGGAATCTCTCTTGCTCCATCCCCTCCATTGCCACAGTGAGGGCCACCATCGTGTCTTGTGACAGCCTCCTAACTGCTCTCCCGGGGTTCTGTGCTGGCCACCTTCCTGTACATTTTCCACTCGTGGCCAAGATGACTGTCTCCAAATGCAAGCCTGTTCCATCAGTTCCTTACTTAAAACCTTTCATGGGCTTCTCTCTGCTCTCAGGTTAAAGCAGAGCTTCTTACCAGGGCTCTGCAAGCCCCCGGCCCCACCATGAGAATGCCCTCCCCTCCCCTCTTTGGCAAATAACTCCTATGCGTCCTGCAGGTGCCCTGCCGTCCCTGACCAGGTCAGAGCCCTGCACTTCTCCTTCAAAGCAACTGTCACGATTAAAGTTTTACATGTGAGTGATTTTTCACTTAATGCCCCACCCTATTCCTCCCTGAGACCATAAGATCTACAAGCTCAGGGATAGTGCCTGTTAGCTCCCCAATATTTTATTATGAAAGATTTCAAATGTACAGCGAAGAGGGAGGAATTTTACAGCCAACATCCATATACCCCATGACCTGGATTCTACCTGTTTCTGACCCCATTATATCTCCATCCTGCACTGTGCCTGGTATCTAGGAGGCCTGCGATAAATCTTTGTTGAATGGAAGTGGTTCATATCCTTCCACATCTAGGATGATAAAGATAAGATGAACAGGTATGTGTGAATAATATTTATGTCAGCCTCATCTATTAAGCGTGAAAAACTGGAAACATCTTAAATGCCCATGATAGAGGACTGGCTAAATAAATTATAGTACATCCTACAGAATGGGATTCCTTGCCATCAGTGACAGCGATGATGTAGGTCTGTGTGTATTGACATGGAAGGGTGTTCCTGATGTACTGTTAGGAACGAAACTAAAGGAAATTGGGTATAATATGACATTATTCTTTTGTAAAGTTAAAAAATCCATACATGTATATAGGTAGTGCCTATTTTATGCCAGGTACTATTCTAAGCACTTTACAGATATCAATGCATTTTAATCCTCACAACAATCCTAAGGGGTGAGTATTCCCTATTATCCCCATTTTACAGGTAAAGAAACAGGCAAAGAGAGGGGAAGTAACTTGCCTAGAATCACACAGCTCTTTCCATGGGAAAATGCCTGGAAGTTACACACAAAATATGATAGTAGTGACAATACCAAACGCTAACGTGGATGTGAAGCAACAGGAACTCTTATTCATTGTTGGTGGGAACGCAAAACAGCCACTTTGGAAAAGAGTTTTGTGGTTTTCTTAAAAACTAAACGTACTCTAGGGACTTCCCTGGTGGCGTAGTGGTTAAGAATCCAATGCAAGGGACACGGGTTCAAGCCCTGGTCTGGGAAGATCCCACATGCCGCGAAGCAACTAAGCCCGTGCGCCACAACTACTGAGCCTGTGCTCTAGAGCCCGCGAGCCACAACTACTGAGCCCATGTGCTACAACTACTGAAGCCTGCGCGCCTAGAGCCCATGCAACGCAACAAGAGAAGCCACTGCAACGAGAAGCCCGCGCACCGCAAGGAAGAGTAGCGCCTGCTCACGGCAACTAGAGAAAGCCTGCGTGCAGCAATGAAGACCCAACGCAACCAAAAATAAATAAAATTAAGTTAATGAATTAAAAAAAAAACCTAAATGTACTCTAAACACACGATTCAGCAATCGCGCCCTTGGTATTTACTCAAAGGAATTGAAAACATGTCCACACAAAACCCTGCACATGGACGTTTATGGCAGCTTTATTCATAACTGCCAAAACTTGGAAGCCACCAGGATATCCTTCAGTGGGTGAATGGATAATGGACTAATATTTGGCACTTAAAAAAAAAAAAGAGCTATCAAGCCATGAAAAGACTTGGAGGAAACGAAAATGCATATTACTAAATAAAAGAAACTAATCTGAAAAGTTGTATGATTCCAACTACATGATATCCTGGAAAAGGCAAAAACTATGGTGACGGTAAAAAGATCTGTGGTTGCCAGGGGCTGGGGGGCCGCGGGGAGGGAGCACAGAGGATTTCCAGGCAGTGAAACTATTCTTTTTTTTTTTTTTGGATAAGTTTCTTTTATTTGGAATAAAAATGTCCAGTTTTGAAAAGAAAAGTTTTCCAAAAAACATAAGTCCTCAAACCACAAGTTTCCCCATGACGAGGTGAATTCCTGAACACTGCAGAGGGATTCCTGGAGATGTTGATTACTTAAGACACTAATAGGAAGGCACTGAGGAACAGCAGGGCCAGGCTTCAGTCAGAGAGACGTGCGCTGCCGTGGAGGAATTGCATAGGCTGGCTTTGAAGCTGGCTTCTCCTTTGCTTCTTTTTATTTTGTTAAACTTGTAGCTGTACTTTCCTCAATTTCTAGAATATCAGATATTCTGGTTTACGGGTTATCATCATTTTGCTTTATTCCCATGTCCCTGATCTGTAACTTCACCCACCTCACTTCCCCTCTATGGACTCCACGGTGGCTTTTAATGAATTCTCTGTACTTTCTGTTACTAGGTAGTTACAGAGTGACCTGAGAAGTGAAACTCATAAATCGAGTTGACCTAATACCAGGGCTCTGTGCACAGAATCCACCCATCTGCTCAGAGATGGTCTGATCTGAACCACATCACCCACCGTGCTCCCTGGCTTCTGCTTATGGCAGTAGATTTGGGGTCAAAGGCACCTTCAGGACTGGACCGTCTTCCCGGTGGAGCATTGTGACTTACAGGGCCTCTGGGTCCTCTCTGGGGTTGGCCTCATTATTGGGGGACCTGCTGGTTGCAGGACTTAATGAAGCTCAGGTTGTTGATGTCTCATCGCAGAAAGAATTCAGTGAGAGCCAAAGTGATAGGTAAGAAGTGGATTTATTTAGAGAGAAACACACTCCACAGACAGAGCATGGACCATCTCAGAAGGCGAGAAAGGCCAGGGCAGTGAAACGATTCTGTATGACATTATAATGGTGGATACGTGTCATCACACATTTGTCCAAGCCCAAACCCATAGGATGGGCAACACCAAGAGTGAACCCTACACAGCACTGTAAATCAACTACACTCCAATAAAATTTAGATTAAAAAAAAAGAGTGAACCCTAATGTAAACCATGGACTTTGGGTGATTATGACGCGTCAATGTAGGTTCATCAGTTCTAACAACTGCACCTCTCTGGTGCTGATGTTGATAATGGGGGAGGCTGTGTATGAGTGGGGACAGGGGCTACCTGGGAAAGCTCTGTATCATCCTCTCAATTTTGCCATGAACATAAAACTGCTCTAAAGAAGTCTCTACTATATATATGTGTATATATGGTTACTTCGGAGAGAGAAGGTTTAGCATAATTTCGATTTTTCCTTTTGCCTCTGTTGCATCTCATTTTTCTCCAGTAATCACGTCTCACTTGTGTACTTTTTTCCAGGAACACTGCTTCTCAAGTGGTGAAGCAAAGTGAAGTCTGGAGAAGGGAACACTTGGCCACATACCTAAGAAGCCTCCCTCAACAGATGTCCCATCGTGATCAGATTCAGCGCAATATTTCAGTCATGCAACTAACTATGTGAGAAAAGAGTTGCAATCACCTTTGTCGGAGCTGGAGAACTGGATCCCCACCTCGTGGAGGAGATGCTCCGTTTCCTCCAGCCAGGACAGTGACAGGCGCAAGATGTCCAGCGCCACCTTCTGGAGCCCTGAGACAGGTGGGCTCACCTGCAGGTGCTGCAGGAGGTCGACCTCCTTCTTCAGGTCACTGCTACAGCAAGACATTTTCATGCACGCCTGGAAAGAGATGAGGTCGTGAGGAGCCCGGGCACCATCGCCAGAAATAGCACCTGACGGTTGTGACCCGCGAAGAGCAGTGTTCCTGACGTGCCCGTGAAGCAGGCAGCGCCGTATGTTGTCCGCCCTGTGACGGCCCAGTTCTACTTGCGTTTTTTGGGGGGCGGAAGGAAGGAGGCAGCTTTTATTTCATGTGCACTCTAATTTGGACCCTGGATGGTCAAAGAGACCCTTTGTTTAGGTGTAGGCACTTCCAAAGCCAAATTGCCAAGGACGATTTGGCTGAAACGAGAACCAAATCTGGCTACAGAATTCTTGCTGAGATCAACACACAAGCTGGTCATAAAGTGCGGTTTCCTGATTTGAAAGAGTGCTGACAAGCCAGCATTTGCACAGACTCCCCAAATAGTAGCTGCGTGTTTCCAGAGAAAGCAGAAGCAGCTGCCTGATGTGATAAGCTGGACCCCTGCGTGGGGGCCACGAAGTGGGGGCTCTGCCAGACCCTCTGGTCGCATCTCCTCCAAAGTCAAAGGCAACAAGGCTAAGAGCAGCCTTCCGCTGCTGGGACAGAAAAGAAAAATGCAAATAAAGAGCAGAATGTTTCTCTGGTTTCTCTGGAAATAACACGGGGCTGTTTTTTTCCCCGGGGTCTGGGGCCTCCCAAAGGCAATACTTGGAGTGTGTCGGGCAGCTTCTCCTTGGCCACACCAAGTTCACCTGGGAGGCATTTCTGGAGGTCCTTTGTTTTCTGATCCCAAACAGATTTCTCCAACAAGAGAAAAGGTGGACTAAAAGCAGAGCTGGACAATTTCCTGAACAAGGAGCACAAAAACGAGACACAGGGGACATCTGAGAAATGGAGAAGGGGGCACCTGGCAACTGTCTAAGGATGTCTTCAGCTTCACGATGTTCTCTGTCATTTCCTCCTGTTTGCAGCTGCTGAGCTGGGTCTCCTTCTGCAGGGTCCACTTTTTCTGCCGAAAGTTGATATTGTCCTCTGTGACCCTGGTGATCTTCTCTATTAACTGGTGAGAAAAAGAAAAAAAAAAGATTTAAAATGCAGGGTGGGGCTTCCCTGGTGGCGCAGTGGTTGGTAGTCCGCCTGCCAATGCAGGGGACACGGGTTTGCGCCCCGGTCCGGGAAGATCCCACATGCCGCGGAGCAACGGGGCCCGTGAACCGTGGCCGCTGAGCCTGCGCGTCCGGAGCCTGTGCTCCGCAATGGGAGAGGCCACGATAGTGAGAGGCCCGCGCACCGCGATGAAGAGTGGCCTCTGCTCGCCGCAGCTGGAAAGAGCCCTTGCACAGAAACGAAGACCCAACACGGCCAAAAATAAATAAATAAATAAATAAATTAAAATGCAGGGTGGCTCTGGGGGGAGGGGACCTGGAGGGCTTCAGCTTCAGCTCAGAGGAGGGAGGTCCTGGCGTGTTTTGGCGATGGCTCTGGAGGGTGGATGTCGGCTCTGTCACCAGGGCATGTTTCCCAGGATCAGAGATGGTTTTTAAGAGCCAAAGGCCTGTCATGTGGTCACGAGTGTGTTCTAGATTCTTCTGCATTCTGGGAGTGACTCATCACGCTGAGCCTCATGCTGTGGGCCCCTAAAAAGGACGTTCTCCAAGAGAAGCCCGTGGGGTGATCTTTTGACCCGCGCGCTGACACCCAGGGTTGGAGAGGATAAACGGAAGAATACTAAGGCAATTGTTACAGCCAGAGGCCCACCCTCACTGCCATATGCCTCTTCAGAAGGAACGAGCGAGCGAGGACGCACCGTCCATGCTGAGGCCGCCCCTTTCCTCGCGGGACTAACGGAGGTTAACCGTGCGGGTCTGGAGACCAGACACGGTCCTGGGTGGTTTAATTGGATTTTCACAGAAACACTGCAAGGGAGTTTAACTGGCTTTTACTTTAAAAGCCAGGAAGTCCCAGAAAATCCTAACAAATCTTTACGGTGTAGCAACAGCGTGAAGAATATGTGCCACCCACGAAAGCCAGGAACATGTGCTCCCGGTGTCTGGAGCCCCGGGTCCCTGAAGGAGAAAGCGGGGAAGAGGCACGAACCTGCTGATCGGAGACGGGTTTGTCCTGGAACGGTTTCACGCGTCCGTACGTGGCCTTGATGACCTGACTTCTGAAAAGCTCCAGCTGCAGCACAAAGAAAGGGGAGGGGGATGAGGTGAGTGGTGCAGCTGCAGCTGCAAGGCTGGGGGAGGCGCCTCCGTCGCTGGGTCTGGGAGAAATCGGTGAGAAGGCTCTGCACGCCTTTAGCGGTCATTATGGGTAATTAACACCTTCACCTCTCACCGGAAGGGGCAGTGCCCACACAAGAGAGGGGGACCGCAGGCTCTAATGACTTTTCAGGTGTGCCCGCCTAACCCAGCCGACGCACATGGTCAGCACACACACGTCTCGGGCTCTCGGAAGATTATCCAGTGGGAAGTCCAGGGCCAGGAGCGCTCTTCCGTGATTGCTTCGTTGGCAGCAGGCTGTGAGATAAATATTGAGGCTGTCAGCCCGAGCAGCTCGTGTAATCAGCAAGGGCGCCTGGGGAGAGAAGGAGTTGCTGCCTGCTGCCGTTCTGTGCCTTAGACCTTGTGTCCTGAAGACGACGTCTCCTGTATTCCTCTCCAGGTCCCCGGAGCCTGGTGCAGTGCTTGGCACACAGCAGGCACTCAATAAATGTTCATCGAATGCTTATAACAGAAACATCTGTCAGGTCAGATGTTCAAAGTCCTCTACTTCAGTTCAGCCAGTTTTTACTGAGCGCCTCCCTGGTGCTGGTGTCTTCATATTACGGATGATGAAACAACGCAGTTAAATTAAATCAGGGCTTCGAGAATGACGAGTTCAAGATGCCCCAGGCTCATGAGACCTGAACGGCAAAGAAGCCCGAGTTTCTCTGGAAATTTACCAACACGATGGCCCTTGGCCTGGGTTTTTGGCTCACTGGCAAAATGTGGTCATGAAAGGCTCTATAACAGAGCCCTGAAGGACCATAAGGGCCACTGAATCAATGAGAACGTCCACAGGTCCCAAGACACAGGAGTCTGCTGCACACCAGGGAGCTCTGGGAAGCCAAGCAGAGGAATTGTGACTCTCCTAAGGACACCTCTGCAGTCATCCTGCCGGAAGCCAGCCGGGTGATTGGAGGGACTCTGGGTCGTCTGCTGGTCTCATGGCCAAGGGAGGGTCCTAGCTCGCCCAAGGAAGAGGTTATGTAGAGAGGACCCTGTGGACGATGGCCCACATTACCACCAGAGGCGCCCTACGGGACTGCTTGGCGGGGGGTGGGGGAAGGGAGGGACAGGTCCTGCTGGACGATGAGCTGAGTCCTGTGGTCACTGGCCTGGGGAAGGGCAGGACCTCAGGCCGGGAGCGGGCTGTGGAGACAAGGGGGTGAAGCAGGAAAGCCCAGGCAGCGCAGAGAAGCCTCGTCCGTCCTCTCTCTCTCGAGTCTAGACCTGGAGGAATCTCAGTGTCTCTGAGGGTCTTCCTGGATGACCCCTGGTCAGAGCCATGACCAGGCCCTCGGCAAGTGGCGCAGATCATGCCCTCAAAGCGGGTGTGCGCCGTGGGTGCAGAGTGCCAGCAAGGTGAGGGGTAGCCCAGGTGCACAGAGGGAAGCCCAGGCTGGCGGGCTCTCTGCCTTGCTGAGGGGTCGGCACCCTGAAGGAGAAAGGACACCGGGGGTGATGGTGTGGAAATTGGTTGAAGAGGCTTTAAAACCCGCCTGAGGGTCAGCATCATCATGTAACTTGTGGGTGCCTCTGAAGGTCAGCGCGTGAGACAAATTCCGGTCACACTGATGGTTCAGGCCTGGATGCTACCAAACGGAAGGGCTTTGGGAGCTGGGCTGGGTGGGATGGAGGGCTCCTTTAAGGATTGTGGTTCTTAACCTTTTTTGGTGGTTTACAGATCCTTCTGAGAATCCGGTGAGTGACGAGGTGGACTCACTCTCCCAGAAAAATAAAAGCACAAACACATACACGCAAAACGTTCTTGGTCCCCCTGGAGCCGTGGCTGCCAGGAGAGGATGCCTTGTGGAGGGGTCCAAGATGCGCTGCCCTCGGTGGGCCGTGTTCTGGAGGGCCAGTGCCCCATCTTGGGTTCTCGTTTGCTCTCCCTTAGCTTCTGGTGAAGGCTCGTTTGCATGTTCTGGCCCTCATGTCTGTGCCACGTGTAAGAGGAAGGGCCACTGGGCCATCTTGGGTCAGAGCCCTGGGAAATGGCCCTCTCCCCACCCTGCCCATCTCCATCTGGCATAAGCCCTGGTATTCTGGGTTTTAATTTATTAAGAAAAGCGGCAGGACTTCCCTGGCGCTCCAGTGGTTAGGACTCCGTGCTTCCACTGCAGGGGGCACGGGTTCCATCCCTGGTCGGGGAACTAAAATCCTGCAAGCCACGCAGTTCGGCCAAACAAAACAAAACAAAACAAACAAACAAAAAGAAATGCTGCATTTCCCTGGGGACACTGACTGTAGCATCTGTTTGGGGGCCCAGAGGAAGAAAGATCGCTGTAAACGTCAGGACAAAAAATGTGAAAGACAAAGTGCTAGAAACACCACTGGGCTCAAGAGCTCAAACCCTTCTCAAGAGGGAAGTGCACAGCTGGTTCACGGGGGCGGGCCTTGAGCTGGGACCGGCTGCTTGGTCGGGGTCCCAGGCAACAGCAGACACTGGAGTGGGCAGCTTCCCAGAAGGAAAAGCCTCTTTAGTGACGTCCACTGGGGACGCGGAAACGGCACAAAGCCCTGCCCTGAGATAAGCGGGTGAGCTGAACCCGGCCGTCTTCCTCCTCTCTCATCCCTGCAGGCCGCTTGGGTGCGGGATTCCGTGGAGGGCACGGGCCCGTGAAGGGGCTCTGCAGCGCGCCTACCTGACCTACTGCCCTTTCCAAATTGGCTTTAATGAGGTTTTCTCTGCTCCCCATTTCTTGCAGCTGAAGCAATTTCCTTCTGGAATCCTCCTGAAGCTTCTCTTCAACCTGAAAGGATGATGAAAGCGTGGGCTTTGCTGCTAATGTGACCATCATGCCCTCTGGGGAAACTCTTCTGGGGGGGCTAATGGCAGTGGGGGAGTCCCTGAGGGGTAGAGACAGCTGCAGCCCAGTGGCAGGGGTCACAGGCACGCACGGGGTGGAGGCAAACTCACAGGGAGTCGCCCCCTACGGGAAGGGGCCGAGCTCTGCACCCTGGGCTCAACTATGTTCTACCGCAGATTCCAATCCCAGCTCGGTCCCTAACAAGCCGTACGACCCTGGGAAAGTTATTTCACTGCTCCGTGACTCGGTGGCCTCATCTGTCAAATGGGGATGATGATACCAGTACCACTGCACAGAGTTATTGTGGGGATTCAATGTTTGGAATAGTGCTTAAGGGCTCTGTGAGTGTGTTAAGTACTGTTGTAACCTATGAAAGGTGGACGGGAATGTCCGCCACACAGCCTCGTTCTAATAACTCGTGATGGGTACTTGGAAATGTTATTATTGGGATTATTATCATAACTATTTGTCGTTACCACTTTGAGCACACTCACTGGTGGAAACCTCTCCGCAGGCTTGCTAAAGCAATGTCTATTAAGAATTGCAGCCTGCAAAGGAAGGCGTTTAAAAGTGGAGAAGCTGGGCTACTCTTCCCCCCTTGCCTGGGTAACAGTCAACGCGTGGTAGGCTTGGGAATGCTCCACGCTACCCTTTGCTGGCCAGTGTAGGCCTCGCAGCTGCTCAATTCTTGGACGCACCCGCTGAGCCCTGGGCTCTGGCACTAACGGGAAATGAGGCAAACTCTCGTCAATAAATGGAAAGATTTTGTGCTGAAACCCATTCACAGGCTGTTTATTAGGGATCTGAAGAGGGGGATCACAGGGACGTACTAAAAGGCCCAGAAAAGCCCTTAAGAGCTTTCTTCTGAGTAGTGTGGTGCAGTGGAAGAGCCTCTACCCAGCTCCGTTACCTTGGAAAAGTCATCTAACCTGTCTGGGCCTTAGTTTTCTCCCAGGTCTAAACACGCTCTGACTTCTATTTCAGCAGCCTTTTTCATATGCTGCAAAAGCCAGGTCCAACCTTGGACTCTGCCCTTATCTGTGTTCTCCATGAACGGCCCCCATTCCCATCCCCAAGCCTCAGAGTCACCTTCAGCGGCCGCCCTGCTCCCTCTCTCACACTCGGTGGTCTCACGCCTGTCCTCCAATCCCTCTCACATGCAAGCTGACCTGTGACAACTGGCCTCCTCGCCTCTAGTTTAGTTTCTTCCAGTGCAATCTTAACGGTACTGTGAGAGTTACCCAGCTGTAAGGCAGCTCTGTCCAACAGAACTTTCTGCAACGATACAGGTACTCTGAGCGAGGCTGTGCTGTCTGATACGGCAGCCACCAGCCACATCTGCGTATCGAGCACTCGAAATGTGGCTGGTGTGACGGAGAAGCTGAATTTAAAATTTTATTTAATTTTGATTAATTTCAGTGTAAACAGTAGCATGTGGCTGTTTGCTACGCCAGGGTAACTGAAGTCAGATGAACCCGGAGTCAGACAAAACCGACTGTGCGGTTGGGTTAGTTCCTGTACTAGTAACTAGTAGCCTTGACTTCCTCATCTGTAAAATGGGGAGGATGATTTCTAGATCACAGCGCTGCTGTGAAGATGAAGAGATGAAATGTTCGGGGTAATGCCTAGTACATGAGAAATTGTAACTATCATTTTCACCCTTATTACTGTCCACGAATGTCATTGCATCAGTCCCTTGTTCAGAAGCCTTAGTAGCTCCCCACTGCCTATGGGGTACAGAGCCCAAGCACCTGAACGAAGGCAAAACACCAAGCCAGGGACTTCAAGAAGCCCCTACGAACTCTGGACGAGGTAAACAAAAATGAATCCACACCTAGATAAACCATAAAAAAACTTCTGGAAATCAAGGGAAAAGACAATCTTCAAAGCAACCGGAGAAAAAGGCAGATTATGCAAAGGTACAACAGTTAGGCTTACAGATGACTTCTAACTGGAGATAATAGGAGCCACGAGACAATAGTGACATATCTAATGCTGCCTCTAATGTGCTGAAAGAAAAGAACCGCCATTGTAGAATTCAACACACTGTCAAATGTGTTTTAAGAATGAAGGTTAAATATACATCTCCAGACAGACACACAGACACATCTGAGGACTTGTCATCAGCAGAGCCACAGTGAGGGAAAACACTAAAGGGTATTCTTCAGACACAAGAAAAATGAACCCAGATGGATGATCAGAGAGGCAGAAAAAGACAAGCAACAGTAAGGGTAATGTGTGGATATGATACTGACTATAGAAAAACACTAATAATGTCTTTTGGGGTTTTAACTGTCAAGAGGAGTTTAGAAAATGACAGCAATGGCTTATAAATCTGGAGGAGGTAAGTGAAGTTAAGGTGTTTGAAACTCATTGCACTGTCAAGGAGAAGGGTGTAATTATCAACTACTATTGCCTCTTGGTAAGTTAAGAATGCGTATTGTAGTCTTTAGGATGACTACTAAGAGAATAGTAGAAGAGTGAAAAACTTAATTAGTGTGTGAGTCAAGGATGAATGCTATTGTCTTACTATTACTAAAAGAATAGTAAAAAAGTGAAATATTTCCAAGCTAATAGAGGGGGAAAGTGGAATGAGAGAAATGAGAGAAAACCATCCACTCAGAAGGAGGCAAGAAAGGAGAGAAAAAGGAATGTAGCACAGATGGTACAACTGGTACTGAGCATTAAGGTAGATTTAAACCCCAGCACATGAGTAATTACATAATATAAATGGACTAAAAGTCAAAGATTGTCAAACTGGATTTTGTAAAAATGATACACTATTTGGAAGGCATATGTCTAAAACTTAAGACAAAAATTGACAGAGAAAGTATGAAAAAGATATGCTATGAAAACTCTAACCAACAGAAAGCCAGTGATGAAGCTAAATGACAAGACGTTAAGGGAGAAACACTACTAGAGATGAAAAGGGACATTTCACGATGATCAAAAGTTTTGTTCTACAGGAAGTATTAGGATTCTAAATTTATATGCACCTAGTAACACAGCCTCAAAATATATAAAGCAAAAATCGTTACTATTAAAAGAAGAAACACACAAATTACAAACATGTTGAGATTTTTAAAACATTCTCAATGACTGATGGAACAAAAAGAAAAAAAATCAATATGAGAATTTAAAGTTGGAACAACATCATTGGCAAACTTGATTGAATGGATCAATTCTTTCTTAGATAATTTCACAATTAAGATTTGAAGGCAGTCTAGGGTAGTGGTTACACACAGGGGCTTTGGAGTCAGGCAGTCCTGGATTCAAGTTCTGCACAACTACTTTATGCAAGTGAACTTGGTTAACTTCCTTCACCTCTGTGAGCCTCAGTTTTCCCGACTGTAAAGTGGGGTTAACACCAGTATAGACCGCATGGGGTCATTGTGAGGATGAACAGAGATGATGCAGGTGGAGTGCTTGCCCCAGAGTGGTTGCCAGGCCGACCTGTCCCCGCCATACCTTGCTCTTTTCCCGTAGCGTCTTAGAGATCAGGCTCTGCTCGGTACAGCTCCTTTTCAGCTCCTCCCTGAGCTTCTTCATTTCTTTCTCCATGTCATGGATTTGCTGAAAAGAGTTCCAACAACAGGGAAGTCAACTTCATAACTCATTTCATCCGGTTCATTAAGGCAGAAACCTAGTCTGGGATTTGCTTAATTCCTTCCCTTGGGGGCCAATTCTACATCTTTAAGGCAAAGTAGAATTTCTTTCAATGGATGCAATGAAAGTGCTGGGTGAGGGAAAATTTGAGTTTCTTTTGAAGATTAGCATGGATCCTGGATTAAACAGTACAAGATACCTATCCACTCATTAGAATCTCTTTCCTTGGGGTATATTTTTGAGTTCAATCTAAATAAGGGCTGTTTGGAAGACACAATGGGCACAGTTTGGAAGAAAAGAACAATGAAATTTTTCTTTTTTCTCATTTGAGGCAAAGAAGTGTGCTCCTGACTTAGAGAAGAGCACATGTCTCCTGCCCCTGTCCCAGGCACCGTCCTTCCCAACGGATGGAAAACGTATGCCTGGTGATGTGCACGAGGGTTCGGTTGGTACAGGGGGTGAACATTTACATTTAGTGATCATCTTTTCATTGTATTAATTTTTATGTCCACCTTCCATACAAGGCCAGTGATACATTTGCTTTTTATTTTGTTTTCATGAATTGGTGTAAAATTGAATGTATTTAAGTAAAAATACTTAAAGAAGAGTTGTGTTAATAACAGTGCTCAGGGCTGTGATGAAACTTGTGACAGTGGATCATGAAAGTCTAGGCATCACAAGTCCAGGGGTAGGGACCACGGTGAATTTCTAGCAGCATATGGTGGCCACCTCCCTTCCCTTTACCCAGGGGAAACCTGATGAGGGGCCTTGAGCCAACTGCCCAGAAAATCTGGGAGAGTATGTTTTCCATGGTCTTTTCACCCATCTCTTTGAGGCTAGCAAATCAAAGAATTATGAGACTACATTAACAGACAAACACCCGGAAAGCCCCAGAGCTTGTGCTAGCTAATGGGCCACGGAACCCCTCCAAAACCCTGAAGGTCACAATCTAGGCTTTCAGTGGACAACTAGGGGTGAGGAGGTTCAACGCACGGTTTTGCAGAGCTTTAACTCTTTCTCCTGGGCTTCCCAGTGCTCATTCTGGGCATCTTCCTTCTGTAACTCTTCTTTCAGCACTGAGCACTGTGGAGAAAAAGGACAAGGCCACGGGGGCTTGGCTGGGGGTCCCGAGTCCCTGTGTTCCGCCCAGGAGTGTTTCCTGCTGTATAACCCCATCACACCTCTGAATTCTGAGACGCGAGACCATTTGTGTGATGGGAGCTCGGGATCCTGCAGTCGTTCCCAGTTCACCCCTCTCATGAGTTCTGAGAAATAGAGCGTCTAAATTCCTCTTCAGAAACCAGCAAACTTCACCGCAGGGGAAATGCAGCATTGTAGAGTCTGGGTACTTAGGGTGCAGGAATTGGGATGTTTTCACTCTGTGACCGGTGAGGGTGGAGGGGGCGGAACCAGTGAGCTCGGGTCCCTCTTAGGGCTTTTGTGCAGGTTGCATCTCAAAGACACAACTGCCCCGACTGGTGTGGAGGGGTAAACGGAGCCGTCTTTCCCGAGGGTGGCCCGGCAACAGGCATTAGGGGCATAAGGATGGATGTGTGCCTTCTATTGACCCAGCAATGCCCACTTGAGGAATGTACCTTAAGGACAACAGCTGGAGAAAGAAGTAAATCTGTAGTTTCAAGGATGCTCTTCACAGAATTGTCAGTAACAGTGGAAGAAAAAAAAGAGGAAACAACCCAAGTGTTGTTTATAACAGCAGACCACTTTATAACACTGGGTACATCCAGGAGAAAGTATGTAGCTTTTAAGACCAATGATAAGAGCGTTGATTTATTAGCATGGGAAAATAGTATTTAAAAATTTAAAAAATTGTATAAATTCACTATAAAATGATTGATTGATTGATTTCTAGGCAATATATAGAAACAAGACTGGAAGAACATACATGAAAATATTAACACTGATTTCTCAAGGTAGCATTTCCTCTCCTCTCTTTTTATTTTTTCTTTTCAATGTCATCTACTTATTTTTCTAAAATTAACACACATGATGTATGTCATTAAAAAAAAAAAGGCATCTCAAATGTTCACGAGAGCAGTACCCTTGGTGGTGACGAGCCCTTGTGCTATTGGCCGGCACAGGCTAGAGGAGAAGGGACCTCATACCAAGGTCAACGAGGAAGGGGAAACGGGGACGTAAATCATCCAAATGCACTTCTGGAGGCAGAAGAGCCAAGCAGGTGCTGTCTTTGCGTATTCCCTCTACTTAGCATCAGCTCTGCATCCCCTTCCCGTCCCCAACACACACACACACACACACACACACACACACACACACACACACACA